>NW_008360326.1:5742881-5813142 GCF_000622305.1 Nannospalax galili
CACCCTCTTCCTCAGCCGGTTTGTAGTAGAAATTACCTGCCATAACTGTACATGTAGAGAGGGGAGAGGGGAGAGGGGAGAGGAAAGAGGCTGATACTATATTATAAAGATAAAAGATCAGAGGGATCTTTCTAGAATGTTCCCAATGAGATGGCTTCAGGGCTCTTAAATATCCCTAAGAAGGGACGGCTCCATGACAACACCCAGTAAGGACTTGGAACCACATTAACTGGATCAGATTAAGGATGGGGACAGTGGATTTGTTTATTAGGACTGCTCTAATGAGGTATAATAAAGGAAACAGTTTAAACAATTTACTGTGTCACATTTCTGGAGGTCAGAAGTCACTCTGAAAGGACCTGTTCCAAGCCTCTCTCCTAGTTTCTGGAATTTCCTTGGCTTGTAGCATAATGCCAGTCTTCACATTGTGTTCTCTCTGTGTATGTCTGTATCCAAATTTCCCCTTTTTATTGACTATGCCATATTGGATAAGGAGGGGTCCTACTTCAAGTATGGCTTTAACATCTGCAATGGCTTTATTTTCAAATTTAGTGCTTATTCTGAGATCTTGGAGGTTAAGACTTCACCTATGAATTTTGAGTGCACAATTCAACCTCAATACATGGACCTCATATGCTGGCTTTTGGAAGATAATTCACATATTCTATCTCTGTACAGCTGACTCCCAGGATTGGTATCTTGTGCCACCTTCTTACCACCCTATGAACTACAGAACCATGAGAACAGAACGTTGGAGTAGTTAAGCAGCTGTGACTTGGACAGTCACCTTCAGTATGCCAATGATGCCCAAATCTGTGGACAACCTTCTTCTTAGGTGTGGTCTTGCTGGAGTAATAAGTCTGGCTGAATCTCCATGTTGTCAGCTGAAATGGGAATAATAAGTCCCCTGTGATGGTTAGTGCTAATTGTCAATTTGATAGAATCTAGAATCACTTGGGAGATGAGCCTTTGGGCATGCCTGTGGGGGTTATCTTAATTGATATGGGAAGACCCATATTAATTATGGGGAGGGTCATTCCCTGACCAGGGGATCTTGGACTGTAAAATGGCGATGGGCTGCTGAGAAGTAGCAAGCATTCATCTCTGTTTCCTGACTGTGGATGCAATGTGGACTTGCTGCTTCAAGTTCCTGTCACCTTGACTTCCCTGCTGTGATGGACTGTGCCCTCAAACTGTAAACTAGAATAAACCTCTTCCCTAAGTTGTTTTTGTCAGGGTATTTTTATCAGAGCAACAAGAAAAGAAACAGACACCTCTGATTTGAGGCAGGGAGTTTTGGAGGGCTACATAGCACAGGGCTCTGGGCACAAAATAAAGTGGGGGACCAGCAGACCCCAGCTCCTTTTCCTCACCTCCTTGGAAGGCTCTGTAGGCACAAGCTCTTTCCTTGGGTTGGGTAGGGGCAGGGGTCAGAAAGGTAAAGTACTCTCCCACTTCCCTTGCTGAACTGGAGACATTTGTTTCTCCTGCTGGAACCTGCCCATCCCATCTTCTCCTTGGCTTCATTCCCACTTGTCCTCCCTTTGTTTTAAGAGTACAGGGACATGGCTTCAACGTATGTTTATCTAGGGCTTTTATGGCCAAGGGTTGTGCTAGGTGCCCAGTTTCAGAGAGGATCAGACTGGGTCCAAAGATATTTGCTCCTACCAAAAGACATTCGCCTTTGGAAAGTGAGATGGGTCCTCAGGGGTTGGGGAAGGAGGGAGAGGAAATGTGGAACTAAGCCACAGAATTTTAGAGTGGATGGCACATTGAAATGCCCAGGTTTCAGCTGCCTCTGGCTACAGATGGGGAGATAATGTGCCAAGGCCAATTTTTGGGTGGTACCCACTCCAGAAGCCAGGCCTCTGAGGGACATCAGCTGTACAGAGACTTGAAGTGGAGTTGCTGGTTCCTTCCAGGTGTCTGGGATCTGGTGCCCAAGGCTGGAGAAGCTTGTGTGCGGAGGGGGTCTCCTCCAGGGCTCCTGAGGGGAGGGGACGCAAAAGCAAGGTGGAGGAGTGTGTTTGAGGGATTGTGGGAATTTAGGGCCGTGCACCACCCCCCTCCCGTAATGCGTGGGGCGCCTGGAGAAGGGCCTTGCAGGCAGGTGGGATCCTGCGGGCGGACCAGTGCGCTGCGCTGGGGTTCGCGCTGGCCGGGGCGGGGTAAGTCACGGCTCCTCAGCTCCTATTGTGCGGCCGGGCGGCCGCCGCGGAGCCTAACGCGAGGAGGTGGAGCCCTGGGCTTCGGGCTCCGGCGCCTGCGTCCGCCTGGCCCGGCTGTGCGCGGCTAGAGGCCGGACGGGAACTGGCAGCCGCACCCCGGAGGGAGCAGGGAAGGTTATGGGGCGCGGCGGCTCGCCTGGGCCCCGTAGATTCCGGAGCCCCGAGGTACTGCAGACCAGGCGAGAGCCCCGGAGCCAAGCGGGAAAACCCGGCTGATCCGGACCTGGCTGGGCCTCGGAGGGGTGCGCGGGCGGCCGCAGGGATGTAGCTCACGGAGGGGGCCGCCAGCGCGCGGATGCTGACCCCGCCCTCCTTCCCCAGGGTTCCCCACTAGATCTCCGCAGCGCCCCCTTCTTCTCACCCAGGGCTCGGTCCCTTAGTGATTGAGAGACTCTCAAGCCTCCAGCTCTTCCATGGCCAACGGAGTGATTCCGCCGCCCGGGGGCGCCTCCCCGCTACCCCAGGTGACTGCTCGAGGCGGGTGGAGGAGGAGGGGCAGGAGGGGTGGGGCGTCCTCTGGCTGACCCTGGGACCCCCAGATCCAGGAATGTAGCTGGAGTGGTGGTGCAGATGAAGAGGTCTTTGGCATTTCATGCATCTGTGGCCCCTTCACCTTCAAGGGCCTGGGGAGCCTGCAGAGGATGTTTTCCCGGGTGTTTACCCAGGCCTGGGCAAGGGTGGTGGAAGGCTGTTGAAGATGGACCTGCTGATGTCTCCTGCCTGCCTGTATTAGAGTATGGGATTGGGGTGGATGGAGGGCATTCTTGAGCCATGGGTCCTTAAGAGAGGTTATCTGACCTGCAGGTCCGGGTGCCCTTGGAGGAGCCCCCTCTAAGTCCAGATGTGGAAGAGGAGGATGATGACTTGGGCAAGACCTTGGCTGTGAGCAGGTTTGGGGACCTCATCAGCAAGCCCCCGGCCTGGGACCCTGAGAAGCCCAGCCGAAGCTACAGCGAGCGGGACTTTGAGTGTGGGTAGCCTGGGGACCCCTAGTGTGGCGCCTTCACCACCATCACCTTCATCGCCACCATTACTGTGCTCACCTCCGGCTTGATCACTCAGTGCCATCCTGTGCTGGACGCTGTGCTGGGCCACCATGCCATGTTAAGTCATCCTGCCTCCCTCACCATCGCCTGTATACCTGTCAGGGGATATGGGTCCCAGACCACGGGAAATGTAGGGAGATGGGCCTCAGGCCTTCCTCGGTGACCTTCATCATCCTTTTTGGCCCTGCTCACTCTCTCCACCATGTCTCCTGTTGTCGCCTCCCTCAGCTCTTCCTCTGTCTTCCTTGCGGTATCACGTCTCCTTACCCCCTTTTGTGACTTTCCCTCGCTGTCACTGTTGTCTCCACTCTACCAGGCCTAACCAATGACGGGAGCATGGACATAGTGGTTGGGGGTGGGGCTGTCCTGACTTTACAGAGAAGGACTTAGGGTGCTCTTGTTTGAGGCCTTGAGCTAGAATAAGGTGTTTATCCTTTGGGTGGGAAGAGGACCCCCCCTTCTGCTTCAGGGGTCTCAACCGACTCTCCTGCACCCCCAGTTCACCGGCACACATCCCACCACACCCACCACCCGCTCTCAGCCCGTCTGCCTCCACCCCACAAGTTGCGGCGACTGCCCCCCACCTCTGCCCGGCACACCAGAAGGAAGAGGAAGAAGGAGAAAACCTCTGCTCCCCCCTCAGAGGGGACTCCCCCCATTCAGGAGGAAGGGGGAGCTGGAGGAGATGAGGAGGAGGAGGAAGAGGAAGAAGAGGAAGGGGAATCTGAAGCAGAGCCTGTGGAGCCAACATCCTTGGGGCCCCAACAGAAAGCAAAGGTAGGGTGTTTGCATTGAAGGTGGGTTGGTTGCCAAGGATCCAGAGGATTCAGGACACCAGTGGGGGTGGGGGCCAGAAGGTAAGTCTGTCCATATCTGTCTACAGTTCTCCATTGGCAGTGATGAGGATGACAGCCCAGGCCTTTCTGGCAGGGCTACCTGCATCAAGGCCCTGCCCTCGGTGGGCCTGCATTTTGACCAGAGCTCCCAGCACTCCGGCAGGTACTTATCTGGCAGTTCCATGGCCCCAATCCAGTCCAGAGCAGTTTACCTAAGTTCCTGACACTTAACCTCCTTCCTAACCCTGAAGAGTATTCCCAGATATGCCCTGGAAAGCAGAGCAAGTGAGGGGAGCCATGTCTGTCTCCATGGTTTACAACCAAGTGAGAGTAAGAGGAGAGATAAGAAATAGTAGATCTAAGTGGTTAAGAGTCTCTAGGCCCAAAGAGGATGGGGTACAGGTGGAAGGAGATGACCCCACAAGTGGGATGGGATGGGCATGTTGGGGAAAGGGGGCCTGTGTCTGATGCCCAGGTCTCCTGAGGCTAGGGAAGGTACAGGAGCCCTCTAGCCTGGCCAGCTCCTTGCCTCTCTCCATCAAGTCCAAGGTTCATGTTGCCTCCTCAGCTCCCCCAGCCCACGGGCCCGGGCTTCCCGAGTCTCTGCAGAGAAGAGCCGGCCTTGGAGTCCATCAGCCAGCTATGACCTGCGGGAGAGACTGTGCCCAGGCAGTGCCCTGGGCAACCCTGGGCCAGAGCAGCGGGTGCCTACTGATGAGGCAGAGGCCCAGATGCTGGGCTCTGCTGACCTGGATGACATGAAGAGTGAGTGAGACCTTATGGCTGTCCCCAGACTCCCAGGACCTTGAAGAGGCTGTCTGCCATCTAAACATTCTGCAGGGCCTAAACCTTTCTGCAGTGTCATGGTGGCAGAGAGCTCCTATCTTACTAAGCCACCTCTCTCATTGCCAGAGCTGTTTACTTTTGTGACACCTTTGGGTGTCCTTTGAGTCACCTGTGGCATAAGAGGCCCTCTTTCCCACATGCTCTTTGAGGAAGTCCTTCTGAGACCCCACTGCTTAGTGATCTTTACCTCTAGCTCTTTACTCTGTAACCCACCTACCCAGAGGGAGGGTGATGGCTGAGTTGCACTGCCAGGCCCCTGCTTCTTCTCTGGCCAGGACTGCAGCTGCCCTCACTCCTTCCCACCACCCTTGGCCTGGCCTGGCTGTGATCTCTGCACATTCCTTCCATCTTATCAGTGCTTGGCTTTGGTGCCACCTGTCATCACCCATGGGGCTCTGTGCCCAGGCTAGGGGCATCACTGGTCCCCCCGCCCTCCTCTTGAAAACCACAGGGGTGGGCGGGGGCAGGGAGGGGAGTTAGGGCTTTGAGCTGAATACGTCATGGAAAGTTGCCAGGGCCTGAGGACAGGGACAGGAACAATCCGATGGCAGCAGCAGCAGTGGCAGCGGGGTGGGGGGGGGTTCATAGGGAGAGTGTGTTTACAGATCTAGGGTGGGAGCTGGTAGCAGAAGGGAGCAGGCTGGGGGGAATGTAGGGAGCTAGGAACAGGAAACATTACCACCTCCAGCTCTGGGTGGGCCTAGGCTGTTCCTGCAGGGGCTCCCACCTCTTGGGAGAGCTGGGGCTCTAGGAGGGAGTAGGGGCTGAGGCCTTGACCACCAGGGGAATGACAAACCTGCTAGACAAGGTCATGGAGCCCAATGGGGCTCTGAGCCCTGGACTCAGGGACACTGAGAGCCAGAGCCCTGGGAAGAATCCAGCCCCAAGCCCTGGTGACTTGTTGGCCTCAGAGGATTTGGAGATGTTTGTACTGGACTTTGAAGACTATGGCCTGTGGGAGCCCACGAGGGGCCACCGGAGCCCCCTGGCAGGGGCAGCTGCTTGTGAGTAATTGGGCAGCCAGCCTCTTCCCAGCTCTGCCTGGGCAGGGTAGGCAGGAGAAGGACCAGGCAGCCCTGCCTGTGTCTGCTGGATAGACAATAACTAGCCAACCTCTCAGGGACTATGGAAGTGTTGGGAGCTAGGTGTTTAGGGACAGGTGTCCAGCCTGAGGCCCCACAGGGAGGGTCATTGGTCATGGCAGGAATTTTGAGGGTTCAGCTGGGCCTGAGGACTGAGTTGGGATCTGCCTTATGTTGTGGCTTAGCTGGCTTAGCTAGTGGTCTAATGTGACTTTGCATTGTCTTTCCCCCTCTTAAGGGCCAGTCTCCATGAAATGGCCGCAGTGGATTATGGAGTATGTGGTGCCCACTGGGTGGGCTTGGTGGGCACAACTGGGGTCTGGAGCATGTGGACCATGAGTTGATCCCTGGGACCCCAGCCTACCTTCTCCACAGGTCACCGGCTGGAGGACAACCCTGGTGTGCGGCGGCACTTAGTGAAGAAACCCTCCCGGACACAGGGTGGGAGGGGCAGCCCCAGTGGCCTGGCCCCCATCCTGCGTAGGAAGAAGAAGAAGAAGAAGCTGGACCGGAGGCCTCATGAGGTACAGGAGCCTGAGGGTATTAGCTTGTGGGGTTCATTTTTCTTTTCCTGTGGTCACAGCCCCAACTATACCTTGGCACCCACTTCAGGTGTTTGTGGAGCTGAACGAGCTGATGCTGGACCGAAGCCAGGAGCCACACTGGCGGGAGACAGCACGCTGGATCAAGTTTGAGGAGGATGTAGAGGAGGAGACGGAGCGCTGGGGGAAGCCCCATGTAGCCTCACTGTCCTTCCGTAGTCTATTGGAGCTCAGGAGGACCATCGCCCAGGGTAGGCTCCTCAGGGTGGCCTGACCATTGGCCCTTCTCCCCACTACAGCTCAGCCTATGTCAGGCTTCCCAGTGCCTTGGGACTGCTTTGGGAGCTCTGGGGGGCAGGGCTGTGGATTGTACTTGGGCATAATGGACCTCCTAGCCATCTGTACTCTAAGCTGTGACTCCCCTTGCTTGACTTCTCTTGTGCCCCATTTTCACATCATATTCCACTTGCTTGTGTATTGAGCATCTGCTGAGTGCACTGGCACTTGGCTCACATTTGCCTGCCCTTGAGGCTCTGGGATGGGTCTCCTGTCTGGTAGGACGGCTCCTCCCCTCACTGTGTCCTAGGAGCGGCCCTTCTGGACCTGGAGCAGACCACCCTGCCAGGCATTGCACACCTAGTGGTAGAGACCATGATCGTGTCTGACCAAATCCGGCCTGAGGACAGGGCCAGTGTCCTTCGGACTCTGCTCCTGAAACACAGGTGTGGGGGCTGGGAGGAGGGCTCTGTTTGTTTCAGCTACCCCTCCAGGAGCATAGTCTCTTCTGAGGGACTCCCAACATGTACTTAGATATCGAACATGGTGGTATTTCATTTTGTCTTTCTACAGCTCCAACCATTAGAAAGTTCTTACGTTAAGAGGGCTGGAGAGTGTGGTCTTCCCTGTTTTACCTCGTCATCACCTCAGTCTCCCATGAGCCTTTCCTAATTCACCTTGCTCCCTTCTTTAGCCATCCCAATGATGACAAGGACAGTGGCTTCTTTCCCCGAAACCCATCAAGCTCCAGTGTGAACTCAGTTCTGGGGAATCACCACCCAACCCCCAGTCATGGCCCGGATGGCCCAGTACCCACCATAGCTGATGACCTGGGGGAGCCAGCCCCATTGTGGCCTCATGACCCTGATGCCAAGGAGGTTAGTGATCTTGCTGTAACCTGAGATGAGGGATTTAGAAGATGCCCAGTTTGAGTTGTGATTGGGAAGGGTGGATGCCTGGCACCATGCCAGGCACATAGTGGGTCTGTGGGTGCCACGCAGGAGAGCTCTCTGTGTTGGCAGTGTATGGTTTCAGTTCAGTGGACCCATGGGAGCCATTCAGCTGACAAGGCTAAGGTGGGGCAGGGTTTAGGGGAGGGTGGAAAGCCCTCTGGAGGTGAGGCTGGGGAGGGAGGAAGCAAGGCTCAGATCCAGAGCTTGGAACAAAGTGTGGGAGAGCCTGTCATGGCCTCCAGGCTGGGTCCCAGCCCTATTCCAGTTCTGCGTCCTCAGAAGCCCCTCCACATTCCTGGGGGAGATGGCCACCGGGGGAAAAGTCTAAAACTGCTGGAGAAGATTCCTGAAGATGCAGAGGCCACTGTCGTGCTTGTAGGTGAGGAGGGCTGGGTACTGGGGACAGGGTTTGCCGAATGTGCTTTTTTGTTGTCTGTTTGGCTGGACCTCTGACTGGAGGCCATTGTTCTAAGCTCTTCTTCCCTATCCCCTGCCTGCTTCCATTTCAGTGTTCTACCATCTTGGATTGTTGGTAGTTTAATATAGCACCATTGTAAGAATTAGAAAAAAGAGCAATCCTTATTTGATACCCTTAATTTTCACCTATTGGCAAACTGTTATATGCATATAAACATCTAAGTGAAAAGGACCCTTTTAGATGGGGGTTTCTTTTGCAGTGCCCAACTGCTCAACTGTACAGAAAACCTCAGATCTCTATTCTGGGGCCTGCCTTGACTGCCCATCACCTCTGCCTTCCTCTTCCTCCAGGCTGTGTGCCTTTCTTGGAGCAGCCAGCAGCAGCTTTTGTGCGGCTGAGCGAGGCTGTGCTCTTGGAGTCTGTGCTTGAGGTCCCTGTGCCTGTCCGCTTCCTTTTTGTGATGCTGGGGCCCAGCCACACCAGCACTGACTATCACGAGCTGGGGCGCTCCATTGCTACCCTTATGTCTGACAAGGTGGGTCCTGTACCCTGCGCTGGACTATCTAGGCCTGTCCACATGGGCCCTGCTTGTTCCTTGACTGTCTCACTGCCTCTGGAGTATAACTGGGGACGCTGTTAGCTGAAGGTAGAAAACAGAAGCCTGGGCTGGGGTGTGGGAGGAATGGTAACAGAGGGGGAGCAGCACCCTTGGATGCAGCAGAAGTGAACTGAAGGGCTCCTGGTGCTGGCCACTGCTGGCCTTAGGTTTCCTGATCACGGTGATGCCTGAGATATTTGTCAGGCTGCAGGATGTAAGCACTGCCATCAGAGCTGTTCTGGGGTCCCTTACTATACTGTCCTGGTGTATGTGGCTGGCTGTCCTCCCTGCCCTAGCTCCATGACCAAACACTGCCTCCCTGAAGTCTTCCTCTTGGGCCCCTTTGGTCCATCCTTGAAAGTCATACCCCCTCCACAGCTGTTTCACGAGGCTGCCTACCAGGCAGATGACCGGCAGGACCTGCTGGGTGCCATCAGTGAGTTCCTGGACGGCAGCATTGTGATCCCCCCATCTGAGGTAGAGGGTCGTGACCTACTGCGCTCAGTGGCTGCCTTCCAGCGTGAGCTGCTGAGGAAGAGGAGGGAGCGAGAGCAGACCAAAGTGGAGATGACCACTCCAGGGGGCTATGCAACCCCAGGCAAAGGTCAGACTCCAGCCCAGCCTGGACTCCCTGAGTCCTTTGTGCTGCCTTACCATTCTTGATCCTAGTCTCATGCTATGTGGGGTGGAGCTTGGGGTTCCTAACAGGAGGGAGTGATCTGTGTTCTAGCAGCACCTTGCCCCCCCAGAGCTGTCTTTGGAGATGGGGGGCTCCGAGGCAACCCCTGAAGATGATCCCTTGCTGCGGACAGGCTCAGTGTTTGGGGGGCTGGTGCGGGATGTGAAGCGCCGGTACCCACACTATCCCAGTGACCTGCGTGATGCGCTGCATTCCCAGTGCGTGGCCGCCGTGCTTTTCATCTACTTTGCAGCCCTCAGCCCTGCCATCACTTTTGGGGGGCTGCTAGGTGAGTCTCCTGGGGTCACTATGAGGGCCCAGAATCACCTGAAGGTTCCAGGGTTCATGTTACCGTAGGGTGACTAATGGTCAGAGGGCGTAAGAAAGCTGTGACCCCCCTTAGAGAGTGGCTGGGTCAGGGGACCCCAGTGATCCATTTGGGGGGGGGCTATAAAATGTGGGGTATAAGGGATGGGATCCCTTTAGTTTCCTTGGGACTGTGGATGGGGCTTTGTCAGTCTGGGAGCTGCTCTGCACTTGGTGGGGACTCTAGTTTGTGATGAATTACATGAAGAAGGGGACAGGAAGAGCCAAACTGGGATCACCTACTGACCCCTTGTCATCACAGGAGAGAAGACCGAGGGGATGATGGGTGTGTCAGAGCTGATTGTGTCCACCGCTGTGCTTGGGGTCCTCTTCTCTCTGCTGGGGGCTCAGCCACTGCTGGTGGTGGGCTTCTCTGGGCCTCTGCTGGTCTTTGAAGAAGCCTTCTTTAAGGTGAAGCCTCCCCCTCCCCACCCCAGGGACTCCCCCTCCCTCCTGCCCAGCACTCAGGTATCAAGGAGCTGGGTCCCTGCACTGTCTTCCTTCTCACCCTGGGAGTCTACCTCTGCCCAACCCATAGGCACCAACCTCTGGGGTAGATGGCTCACTTGTGGGTAACTACCCTCCCTGTCTGTCATCCCTAGTTCTGCAGAGCCCAGGACCTGGAATACCTCACCGGCAGAGTGTGGGTAGGCCTTTGGCTGGTGGTCTTTGTCCTGGCCTTGGTGGCTGCTGAGGGCAGCTTCCTCGTCCGCTACATCTCGCCTTTCACCCAGGAGATTTTTGCCTTCCTCATCTCGCTCATTTTCATCTATGAGACCTTTCATAAACTCTACAAGGTGGTGGTCCCCAGAGGATGGGAGGGGATGGGGTGAGGGTGACACCCTAGGGAAGCACAGAGTCACTGGGAACAAGGAGACAGGGAGAAGAGCTTCATTTTTTGGCGGGGGGTGTGTGGCAGAGGTAGAGGTCAGGGACATCTAGACTGGGTTTAAGTTGTCACTTGCCAGAGGAGTGATGAGGCATTGTGTTCTCCAAACAGGTGTTCACAGAGCACCCTCTCCTGCCATTCTACCCACCGGAGGGAGCCCTGGAGGCTAGCTTGGAGCTGAATAGTAGTGCCCTGCCCCCCACAGAGGGACCTCCAGGTCCGAGGAACCAGCCCAATACTGCTCTGCTGTCTCTTATCCTCATGCTGGGGACCTTCCTCATCGCCTTCTTCCTACGCAAGTTCAGGAACAGCCGCTTCCTGGGGGGCAAGGTACACGATCCCCTCAATTCCTGCCATTACTGCTAGGATTACCTCCTGAGAGAGGCTTCATGAATCCCGCCCCCCATCAACACACGCGTGGGGCTGGCATCCAGGGGAGAGGCCTAGGGGATAGCTTTGAGCACTTCTGGCTCCATCTTGGGTCTGGGAAGGGTTGGGGTGTCTCTTGAACTTCACTCAGCCTCTTACTTCCAATCAGGCTCGACGCATCATCGGGGATTTTGGCATCCCCATTTCCATTCTGGTAATGGTTCTTGTGGACTACTCCATCACTGACACCTATACACAGGTAAGTGGGCCTCACCCTGCAAATCCCTACTAGCCCTAGGGGCTGAAGCAAGGCTGGTTCCACTCTTCTGGTTAGTGGCAAGGGTGGGCTACCCCAGGGGCTGCCATGATGTTCAGCCAGGGGCTACTCAGAGCATCTGAACTGTGTATGATCTCAAGCAGGGGAATCTGGAGGAGCAGATGTGGACTGGGGTGGAATGCCAGGTCACCCTATGATAGTCTCCTGATGCCAGGTCTCCCCATAGCTCAGGAACTCAGGGAGCAGGAATTCCATTTCTACACCCTGTCAGCCCCTGGAGGGGCATTGTTTGGAGCTGAAAATGAGTTTCCCTGCCCTGCTCCATAGAGTTCTCCTACTGGGGACTCAGTGTGTGGTAGGAACAGCTGCAGTGTGGGCCTTCGGCATGGGGAGCCTCTATCCCTGACCCCTGTCCTCCTTCCTGCCTTGCAGAAGCTGACTGTACCCACAGGGCTCTCAGTGACCTCCCCACATAAGCGCACGTGGTTCATCCCACCCTTGGGCAGCACCCGTCCCTTCCCACCATGGATGATGGTGGCTGCTGCTGTCCCTGCACTCTTGGTCCTCATCCTGATATTCATGGAGACACAGATCACTGCGTGAGAGGGCTGAGGGAGGAGACGGAGGGGGGTGGCCAGAGCCGGTGGCTTGGGTTCAGGGTTAAGGCAGAGATTTCTTATCAGTCTAGGGGTGCTGGAAGGTAGGCCTTGAGGAGAGTTGTTGGTACCTGGCAGGGGTAAGGAGGAGTTGGGAGAGCTGGAGCAGCAGATCTGTGGCAGGTATAGTCCTGTGGTCCCAGGCACGGTTCTCCGGTGATGGTTTTACCTGATGCATGACTTGCACTCCTGGCAGGGTGGCACTTGGCAGTCCTCAGAACACTGGCAGGGTGTTTTCTCACCCAGAGATGCTCACACGTATCTCATTTTGGTTAAACCATAATAACATGGTGTGATCTGGCATCTGGCTTTTGTGGTTCTTTAAATGTTCACAGTATGAGAATTTGGCTCAGATTTATTGCAATATGAGAACTTCAATATGGGAACTTCAAAGAAGAAGCTGGCAGGCTCAGGGAAAGCTGTTGTCTGTACCCCCCACCCCACCTGGTGCTGTGGGAATTGCAGGTCCACTTGCTAACCCTCCACCCTGTCCTCCCCCGCCCCCACAGACTCATTGTCAGCCAGAAGGCACGGAGGCTGCTCAAGGGCTCTGGCTTCCACCTGGACCTGCTGCTGATTGGCTCCTTGGGTGGCCTTTGTGGGTTGTTTGGTTTGCCCTGGCTCACAGCCGCCACAGTCCGCTCTGTCACCCATGTCAATGCGCTGACAGTGATGCGTACTGCCATTGCACCTGGCGACAAGCCCCAGATTCAGGAGGTGCGGGAGCAGCGGGTCACCGGGGTGCTCATTGCCAGCCTCGTGGGTGAGAACTGGATTTCCCTACATTCCTGCTTTCTTGGGCCCTGTGGCTTGAACTCCTCCCCATTCCAGGTTTGACTCGGGTCCCTCCTGAATCTGCAGATGATCATGCTTCACCTTCCCTCAGATCCTCACCTTGCTGGCTGACACTGTGGCAGTCCTTCCCTGCTTCCCTTTGGTTCTGCTCCATCTGTGTTCATGCGGCCCCTTGCCCAGGCCATTTGTCCTGGGGCTGTCTGAGGGGTCAGACAAATCGGTATCACTTCCTCCAGGCCTGTCCATTGTCATGGGGGCTGTGCTACGCCGGATCCCATTGGCTGTGCTCTTCGGGATTTTCCTGTACATGGGGGTCACGTCACTGTCTGGTATCCAGTTATCCCAGCGTCTCTTGCTCATCTTCATGCCAGCGAAACACCACCCCGAGCAGCCTTATGTGACCAAGGTCAGGCCAGGGTGCATGGAGCTGGGGAGATGTGGGACATGATGTAAGGGGGTCTGAGGGACCCCTGGGCTAGAGATGGACAGGAGGAATAAGAAAGGGTAATTGGGACCTGGAGCACCATGTTCCCAAAGGTGTGGGTGTGGGCAGAGTGGCCACTGGATAGTGAGGCTGAGTCTGTTCCCCAGGTGAAGACATGGCGAATGCATCTGTTCACCTGCATCCAACTGGGCTGCATTGCACTACTGTGGGTGGTCAAGTCCACGGTAGCCTCACTGGCCTTTCCCTTCCTTCTGCTGCTCACGGTGCCTCTGAGGCGTTGCCTTCTGCCGCGAATCTTCCAGGACAGGGAGCTGCAGGCGGTAAGGAATGGTGGCTTGGGGTAGCAGGATTAAGGCAGATGGGAACTGGAATCAGATACCTGGGTTCCAAAAAATAAAAAGCCCAACTACCTGTTGGTTTGCGTGAACTTGAGAAAGTAATTAGAAGTCTTTTCACCTGTATAATGGGCTCGTAATAGATTCTGTCATATAGGACTGTTGGGAGATTTAAATAGGTTATGCTAGTAGGATGGCTTCAACAAGAGTAAGCACAGGGCTGCTGTGGACAATGTGTGGGTTGTGCCTGAACAAAAGCACCCAGCTGAGGGATGCGTATGGGTGGCATAGCATAGAAAGCCATTCTGAGCCCTGGTTTCTGTCAACTATAGGAAGGGACATGTTTTTTTAATTCTTTAAAATTTTTTTTCACATTTTAATGACATGTATATATGCATGTGTGCCATAGTATGTGGGTGGAGGTCAGAGGACAACTTGCAGGAACTGGTTCTTCCCTTCTACTATGTGACACAGATTGAACTCAGGTCGACAGGCTTGGAGGCAAGCACATTTACCCATTTTTGCAATTCTTTCATATTCAAACATGGGCTACAGAGGGGCTGCCATGGCTAGATGTGCTCCTAGAAAAGAATATCCTGTGTCATGGTTGCTACCATATTGGTATGATTTGCTAGTCCTGGGTGATCTGGGGAGGAAGGTTTTGGCCAAGGAAGTGCTTCAAGCTGGGGTCATGAGCAGAGGGAGCTGCTGTTCATAGGAGGATATGGGGAACAGAAAGGGATGAGTTTGTCCCTTTGCCTTTCCCAACCCTGTGTTCCCCTTTGCAGCTGGACTCAGAAGATGCTGAGCCAAACTTTGATGAGGATGGCCAGGATGAGTACAACGAACTGCACATGCCTGTGTGACCCTCGAGATGGTGCCCCTCAGACACCCTACCTTGGTGACTCACAGACCCTAGGATCCCAGACAGAGCCCAGGGCCAGGACCAGGCCATTCTTCATCACCCAGGGATGTGCCTGGAGCCACTGCCCATATCGGGCCAGTGGCCCCCCAACTTTGGTGGGGCTTTTCACAGACTAGACGGCACAGGCTTTGAACTCATTACAACACACTCCTTGTCTTGTGTCTGCCTCACTTTATTGGTGCCACCTCTGGTTTCCCAGGTCACACTTACCCATCTAGAATGGGAAGAATTCCATGATCAGGGTCAGCAAAACAGGGAGAGGACAGAGACCTTGAGGAAAATGGGATAATCAAGACTATAGAAAGTCAAAACTGGACCTTATCATCCCCTCCTCAGCCACCTCAAGTACAGCGGAGGAGCAGAAGGCTCAAGGGCTAAGCAAGGTCACATACCCATTAATCCAGCCCCTGCTTAGGAGGAATAGGGAGGCATTGCCCCTCCTTAGCCACTAGGGAAATCGGTGTCTTCTGTCCTATGGGGCTACAGAGCTGAATGGAAAATGTGTATCTTTTCTTGCTCCCTGGCATTCTGGGGAGCAGGGACAGCAGCCTAGTCCTGTAGACACCAGGGCGGCTCAGTGTTTGGGGCCGGCTGGACCATTTTAGATTCTCCTGGCTTTAGAGTGAGGCAGTTCTAGGATTCCCGAAGCCAATCCTTGTGCCATAGTCTCTGTTTTGCCAGAAATAACCTGGGAGGCCTTGAAGAGGGTGGAAACAGGACCCATTGCGTCACAGTTGCTTGGTTACCAGCTGCCTGATGGAGCCAGTCAGCCCTGTGTGGCCCTCTAGTGGTGTTTTTTCGTACTGCAGGCTCTGTCGGCTGAGGAGGAGTAACGCTGCCACCTGGCGGATCCGCTGCAATCAGAAGTCTTGTTCTAGGGGGTTCAGTTCCCAGAGAGGTCTGAGAGGTTCATGGTTGTCTGCCCCTTCAAGCATCCAGGGCTAATGGTTCTTTACTTCACATGGGCCTTTCCCTCATGAGCTGGCCCTGCCACCTTATCTTTCCCCCATTTTTCTCGTATATGTTCAGGCCAACAGCTAGTGCCTGAGGTGGAACAAAGGGCAGTGTTGATGCCTGTTGTGTCCCAAGGCAGAGCTGAGCCTTCCAGCTGTCCTGGATTATCATCTCGTTTTAAGCGTTTCATCCCAGCTGCCTGCGCACCCTTGGTCTCTGATACCACCATGCATCTTAACTACATCTGGCCACTGCCCCTGGCCCATGTGAGGACAAAATCCCTTTTCCTTTGAATGGGCCAAAATAAGACGTAATTTCCAAAACTGCCAAGGAACAAAGTGAAGGTTATATGCAAAGCCTAGATCACAGGCGTGTACAGAACACCTTCCATACACAAAGGGCAGATTCCCCTCACAGGCAGGCTTGGCTGAGAAGCTGCCCCCCTGGGAACCCCACTTCCTCCCCTAGACTGTAGCCCTTTTCTGCTAGCTGTTGTTTGGGTATTCCTATGCAATTCAGGAAGGAACCTTTTGCCAGTACCCTTAGAGGAAGTGGCTACCTGAGCCTGAAGACTTGCTCTTCATTGGGCCCAGCTTGAGTCAGTCATCTCTGCTGGCCAATAGCTGAGGACTTTGGGTGTTCTCTACTGCAAAGTGGAAAAAAAAGAGGGTTTTGAAACAAGTGTGTCCTAGTCAGGATAGGTGGACTAGGATGGCTTCCAGTAAAATTAGACCATCAGGCCTCAGTAAAAGGTGAGAAAACAAAGGTAGAATGAGACATAAATAACCATGTCACTTAACATGGAAAGAGTAAGATTCAGAGCCTGGATCTGTAAAAACCATTCCTGTCTGTACCTCCTTGGCACTTTCCCTCACTGAACCACTGGCTGAGGTTTAGGAGGCCCAGGAAGTCGAACCTGAGGTGGGCCTGTCAGAAGAATGGGGAATTCTTCCTCACTTGCAGTGGGCGCCTGAGCAGGGTTCAAGAAGACCAACGGCTGGATGAACAAAGCCAACTGTCACCAGGACAGGTGTGTGAGGGAGGAGTAGAGGGTCTGTGAGAGACAAGGAATGACAGCATGTTCCATACTAGCCTGGGCCTGGATGATTAGAGCAGGTGTCATTTGGAAACGTAGAATTTGCCCTGAAGCCTTGCTAGTCTCCATGCTTCCTCTTTCTCTTGATCACATTCTCTAAGGGCCTGGCCCCTTTGACGACTTTTTCAAGGCATGGAGGGCAATCAGTAGAGAGCAGCCTCATCCTGATGGTACAGTTTGGGAGGATATGACAGGACAGGTGTAGAATGTGGTCCTCCTAGTAAAACAGCTGCCATTATCAGACCAGTTGTGCCTGCTTGCAAGAGACTATCAAGAGAGGGATGTGGACTATTGATACTTCCTCAGAAAAGGAGGGGCTCGAGGGTCATTGGATCCGCACTTGAGATTCCAACCTCTGCTCCCAGCCATTGGTATGCAGTTCAGCCTAACTGCACTTGGTGTGCCCAGGTGGGTGGCCTGGCCTCAGGGTGTATGGAGATGCTACAGTAAATAGTCTGGGGAAGGTTGATGGAAGGGGGCTTCATCTATGTGGCCATGGGTCGTGGGTGAAGTCTTTCCATTGTGAATGCTTTGGGGTTAAGCTCCTGTAGGCAACCCTTCACCCATGCTCTGTAAGTTAAGCCCAATAAACTCTCCAGTTCCTCAGTTTGAGTTGTGGTGGAATTGTACTTTGGTTTTTCACTGGGACCCAATAAGGAGGAGATAGACTCTGCATTTCCCCAGAGAAGAAGGCATCTCAAAAGGGTAAAGACCAGGGTATTTTTGAACCAGCATCCCCACTGTCAACTGCTTTTGACTGGAAAAAGGCTTAGGGAGTGTGCAAGGTGACAGGGGACTCTTCCAATCGGATCTCAGCCCTAGCACGTTTTACCCTTTCCCATGTACCTGGGTTATGACCACATCTTGGGCAACTACACAAAGCTTTTATTACCCCTGGGCAAGTTCAAGTCCACTTCCAGTCCAGAGTCCTAGCTCCTTTTTTTAACTCTGAGCAAAGGTGGTGACTGTCATTGCCTTATTTCATGCTGAGGATTCAGCTTACTCAAGACAGTTGAGGCCCTCGTGTCAGCTTCTGGCTGTCAGAGCTCACGGACCATCTGCTCACATTGCCCTGTGCCCCTCCTTTAGGGCAGAGAAGCTGGCAATAATGTGTCCCATTTGGCAGGCCAGGTGACATCTCTTCTTGTTTCATATCAGGTGACTTAAATAATGATCATAGCTGTTGACACTTGGAGCTCTCAAAGGGAATTCTAAGCAGCAAAGGAGAGATGAAACTAAACTCAAGGGCATCTACATCAAACGCCGCCCGCTCAGTTGGCAGTGGAGCCATTGCTGAAAATAAGAGTAAAAACAGGTTCTGGCAGTGCTGAACAGTGGCCCAAATCCAAGGTGGCAAATTAGGAAATGCAGAGTGAGGATTTTGGTTTCCAGATAAATTATACAATTGTTGGAAAAAGTTTGAACTGTTGCATGATCCACCACCTGTGCAAAGGCACAGACTCCAATATTTGTAAGATTTATGTTCTGTGAGGAAGATTTAATGTTTGAGCGGGCTGTTGGGATTATTTTCAATTTCCTTGGAACTGTTTCTTTATATTGAATGATACTTTATCAAGTGCTAACTAAGCAGACAGCCATTAGGATACTCTGTGGGTGGCAGATGAGTCACAATTAGTTGTAGGCAATGGGAAAGAGTTGCATAGAGACCCTCCATATCTTTGTGTCCTAAGGAGAGGAGAGGAGGTGGGGCATACCTGGGATAGTGCATGGAAAGGCGGAACATCACAGAGCTGGTGGAAAGACAGGGGAAGGAGGCACTGAAGAGGGTACAACCAGCCTTGCACACCTCCTGTATCACTGTGCGCTCATGGCTTGTGCTTTCTGTCTCTGCTCTGTAAGATGGGCAGAGACCCAGCCTAAGCCTTTTTGTAATCTTGATACCTCCCATGGTGCCTGGTGCCAGAGCACAGAGGGCTTGGGGGTGGACAAGTGTCAGAGTAGGTCCCAGACTCTGTCCCAAGTGACACCAGTACCTTTCAAAGAATTCTGAAATGTTTTGATTCTCAGGTTTGTTCATTTCACCTAAAGCTGTCATTTCTCTGTGGCTGATATAGCATCCCCAGAACCCAAAGAGGCAGTGTGGGTCTCCTTTTGAGACAGTCAAAGGGAGAGATGGTGATCCTATGTCCTACCTGCTGGGCTGACAAGTCAACAGTGGCAGGGGAAAGAGAAAGTGGTAACATATTCCCCAGGAGCTGCAGGAGATGGGGGTGGGGATAGGGAGTCAGCCTGGCCTAAGAGCTGGTCCTGGGTCCATCTTTGCTTCCTACTCCACCAGTAGGTCTTCAAAATACTAAAACCTAGATCACCTTCTCCATTATGGTTTTTGGAAGGTCAGTCATATATAGGGCACTTTCCCCAAGGCCAGGATGCCTGGAGGCAGTGCTAGGCTTTATTTTCCCATCCCCAGTCTTCTTAGACAGTTTCTTTTCTTTTTATTTATTTTTTTCATTTATTTTTATTTTATGTGTATGAGTGTTATGCCTGTATGTGTGTAAGTACACTCATGTTGTGCTGTGCCTGGGAATGACTGAAGAAGGCATCAGATCCCCTGGAACTGGAGTTACAGATGGTTGTTAGCTGCTATGTGCGTGCTGGGGTTTGAACCCAGGTCTTCTGCAAGAACAGCCAGTGCTCCCAACCACCAAGCCATCTTGCCAGCCCCCATTTTTTAATTTAAAAATTTCATTTATTCATTTGTGTGAAAGTCAGAGGACAACTTGCTTGAGTGGGTTCTCTCCTTCCATGTTGGGGGTTTCAACTCAAGTGTTCAGGCTTGGTGGCAAATAACCTCTACCTGCTGAGCCATCTTGACAGCCCTTGGGCATTTTCTTAGTGTGTCTGTCATAAGGTGCCTCTGTGTCTCAGGAACTTAATAAAGTTATCAGCCCTTACTGGGCATTGTGATGTACATCTGTAATCCAGCACTTGGGAGGGTACAGCAGAAAGATCACGAATTTGAAGCCAGCCTAGGCCACATAACAAAACCCTGTATCAAAAACCACATAAGGGAAATGCTAAGACCCTGGAATCTGTTTCCTGATGAGCCCTAAAACCCAGAGCAGCCGGGTGTGGTGGCACATACCTTTAATCCCAGCATTTGGGAGGCAGAGGCAGGCGGATGTTTGCGAGGCTATCCTGCTCTACATAGTGAGTTCCAGGCCAGCTGGGGCTACAGGGAGACCCTGTCTCAGAAAGACACCCCCCCTGAAAAAAAATCCCAAAACAAAAACAAAAACCAAACAACAACAACAAAACCTCCCAAACCCAGACCCTAGGATACTGATCCTGGGGATCTTTGGAGCATTCTTTAAGGGCCACTTGGGGCCTTTCTGCCTTCTGACCTCCATTCACAGAGGCTTTAGGTTCATTATTTACTTAGCAGGAATTGAAGTCCAATGCTGCCTTAAGTTTTCCTAACTGTGAATCCTTCAGTTTGGTGTCAGGAGAATTTCCATAAGAGGGAGTAGTTAGGGGTAGGTCTCAGGTATCTGCTTTCCTGAGCCTTTTAGAAGCCCCACTCTGCAGTGATACAGGGGTGGGGGAGGTGGGATGGGGGAGGAAGGTGAGCTTGCAAGCTATGCCCTCCTTGCCTGCTATGACCGGTCACCTTAAAAAAAGTCTGCTGCAGATACTGCTGTGCCCACCTGTAGCTAAGGGAGACAACCCAATATTGTTCTAAAATGATGGTTAAATTTGCTTTCTCCCCCTATCTAGAAGTCTTTAAGAGGGAACTGACACTGATTCTAGCCACTCCAATAGCTATCAAAGTGCTTGAACACAAATCTTGAGTTCATTACTCTCGAGTTCAGCCTTGGCAGACAAAAGAAAAATGAGGAGGAACCCAGTAGAAGGATGCTTTTGGAGCTCTTGTCAAGAAATTCCAATGGACTCTGATACGAACATTTGAAATTTGCCCTTCTGACTTTTTTCCAGTTCTCTGTCTAGAACTTGTAATGCTAACTACTCTTGTCTTTACTTCTCCTTCACATCTCCTAGGCACCAGTCAAGGACTTTGTTTTCTCCCTACAGTTAAGAGTTATGCAATTTGGGACCCACTGAAGGGGTACCCCAATTGCCTCACCCTGCGTCCCTGTTCAGCATGGAAGAAGCCAGCATGGTCTGTGTCCCAATTCCCTATTGGCAATTTGGGTAACTTCTTCAGAGGACGGTGTGATAAGAGTAGGAAGTAGGACTTGGCTAGGCAGTTAGGGTAAAAAGACCCCAAAGAAAAGTAGCCAGTTTCTTGGCTAAAAGTCAAAATGTCCTTGAGGCTCTTAGCAACATACTTCATTCCAAAGGCCAAAAATGTCAAAAGTATTTGGGAGCTCTTATCTAATCCTTAAACAATTTTTTTTTCCTGTCTTTTTGAGACAGGGTCTCTCTGTAGCCCTAGCTGGCCTGGAACTCACAGAGATCCACCTGCCCCTGCCTCCTGAGTGCTGGGTAATCCCTAAAATATTTTAGGGTTACCTCTTTAGAGGCGGGAATGTAGCAAAAAGGCCCATAAGTTTAACTGGTCAAGACTATAAAATCCATAGTCTATCTGTTGGAGGACCCACTTTTCCAATCCCACTGGTCAATCACCTGGTGATAGAACTACCCCTAGGAAGGCAGGTTCACCTTAAGTTATGCTAAATAGTTGGGTGGAATATCTGGTGGGTTAATGAGGTAACTAATTTTTCCTTCCTGGAAACTGTAATGCAGAACTCCGCAGAACTTCTGACCACCCACAGTCACGCAGGTCTCTGTAAGTCTGTCTACTTTCTACCATTTGGGTCCATTCTTCAATTCTTTTATTAATGAGACTAAGAACCCTCTAGGGGAGCCTCTTTCCCCCTGTTTCAGTATAGGCCAAACTATGGACATATGGTGTCTTTAATTAAGAGACAAAACGACCTACAGTAATAATATGTGAAGGTACTTTTGCAGACAATGATAGACTGGCACCATCCTTTGAAATATTCTGGAAAAAAATCATTTTGTACCCTTAAAAAAATAAAGAAAAGGCCTTTTGTTAATGCTTAAAAAAAA
The DNA here is from genome assembly GCF_000622305.1 of Nannospalax galili. NCBI lineage: Eukaryota > Metazoa > Chordata > Mammalia > Rodentia > Spalacidae > Nannospalax > Nannospalax galili. The sequence goes on from NW_008360326.1 coordinate 5,764,548, forward strand.
AAAAGGTCTGCTGCAGGCTGGAGAGATGGCTTGGTGGTTAAGAACATTGACTGCTCTTGTAGAATGCTGGTTCGATTCCTAGCACCCACATGGTGGCTAACAATTGTCTGTAACTCCAGTTCCAGGGGATCTGACACCTTCTTCTGACCTCTGTGGACATTGCATGACATGGGTGCACTCACATACATGCAGGCTATACACTCATAAAATAAAAATAATAAAAAAAGTCTGCTACATTTTCACATTCTAAGTGGCAGGTATTGGGTTTTAGGTTGAGTGGGTGAGAGTTTAGGAAGAACAGAGTTTATGAAACTGTCTCCTACAGGGACCTCCAGTTCAGACCACAAAGCCTGGAACAGCTAATTAAGAGTAGCTAACTAGTGAGGTTGTTATTGTTTGTTTGTTTGAAACAAGGCCTTGGTATGTAGCTCTGGCTGGCCTTGTACTCTGTAGCCCAGGCTGACTTCAAACTCATAACAGTCCTCCTGCCTCAGGCTTCTGAGTATTGGGATTACAGGCATGCACCACTACAACTGGGGAAAGTGTTAAAAAAATTAATTACATTTAGTGTGTGTGTGATCAGAGGACAACTTATGAGAGTTGGTTTTCTACTTCCACCAACCATGTGGATCCTGGGAATCCAACTCAGATCATAAGAATTGGTGGCAAGTGCTTTTATCTGCTGAGTGATATTGCCAGTCCATAAACATTTGAAAATAAATAACTTATGTTAGTAAATACAAAGCAGATCCCCACACTTCTGGAAAGTGTCCGGAATTGGGGCCCTTTCCAGTTCTCTGAGGTCAGGTAGTGTTTCCCTAAGGGGAGGAGGATACCAGTTTTGGTACTTGAGATGGTTTTAGGTTGTGTTTTGGTAGGCTGACAGTTCAGTTAGGTGTTTTCATGTATAGTAGAGAAAAATAGAATGAATACACCAGCTTCATGATTTTTCAGATAGCATTGTACAGGGTAAAGCTGAAGTACATATAGAAGATGAAAACAAGTGAATTGACTTAGAGAAATGGCTGGACAGTTGGCAGGTGTATGTGGCACAAATCAGGACAATGATAGGGGAAAGGGCTGAAGGATCAGAAATCATGGTTCAGGCCAGAGGTTCTTAACTCTGGCTATACATTAGAATCACTTGTAAAAATTTTTAAAAGATTTATATTATTATTATTATTATTATTATTATTATTATTATTATATTTTGAGGCAAAGTCTCACTATGTAGCCCCAGCTGGCCTCAATTTCACAGAGCCACCTGCCTCTGAGTGCTGGGACTAAAGGTGTATATCACCATGCCCAGTTATTTATTTTATTTTGAATTACATGTATATGTCTGTGTCTCTGTGTGGGTTTATGCATGTGAGTGTGGGTATCCATGGAGGCCAGAAGAGGGCATCAGATCCTTTGGAACTGAAGTTATGGACAGTTGTTAGCCACCATATGGATGCTGGGAACAGAATCAGGGTCCTCTGCAAGAGCAGCCAGTGCTCTTAACCACTGAACCATCTCTTCAGCTCCAACCTCAGAGATTCTAACACAAAACCGAGGGCCATGATTGTAAACTAATATATTCTTTTTCATGGATCATTTCTGACCTCATTTCTACTATAGTTGAAAGTTATTTCTTATTACTGCTTCTTCTTGCTATGGAAATGCAAATGCACAGTTTGCATATTTATTATAGAATGCTACAGGGCAAGCACCAAGCCTATTTTTATTCTTCCATTTACCAAGCAGCAGACAGTCACACACAGCACACACTCCAATGTTGGAGCTGTGATCTGGGAGCATCCTCCTCACTCTGCTGGTTTTGCTGTCATTGAGGGCACGTGGTTGAGTGGCCAGAACATGGGGACTGGGAGCTGGGAGTCTGGAGTTTTAACCTCAGCTCAGATACTAACTGGCAGCTCTGGCTATGTTGCCAAATTCTTCTGGGAGATGAGGAATTTGGCTGCAGCATCTTTTGCATGGACCTTGTTCTTCCATATGACCTTGATCACTTCATTGCTCATTTGGGAAAGGTTGGTAAGTGAGGCTGCTCTGGGAAATTATTAAGATTAAGATCCTTTTTCTTTTCTTTCTTTCTTTTTTTTTTTTTTTTTTTTTTTGTCTTTTTGAGACAGGGTCTCCCCATAGCCCCAGCTGTCCTGGAACTCACTATGTAGACCAGGCTGGCCTCAAACTCACAAAATTCCACCTGCCTCTGCCTCCCAAGTGCTGGGATTAAAGGCATGTGCCACCATGCCGGCCCAAGATCCCTTTTCTTAAGTTCTCTCATAGGAGGAACAGAGCCCAGAGCCTGGGGAAATTCTCTTTTGTATTTCCAAGGAAATTAGGAACTCTAAGACCACAGAAGGTAAGGTAGGGAAAGGTGGTGCTGCTAAGCCATGAACCTGGAGAATAACCTTGGATCTCAGACATAGCTATAAGATATAACCAGAATTCAATTAAATAGTTTTAAAGTACCTACAGTTGTATGATCTTATGAGGCAAGTAGAATACAGAACCAACAGAAGGTAGGGCTGGAGAGGTGGCTCAGTGGTTAAGAGTGTACATTGCTCTTGCAGAGGACCTGAGTTTGGTTCCCAGCACCCACACTGGGCAGCTTACAACCACCTGTAACTCCAGTTCCAGGGAATTCAACGGCCTCTTCTGGCCTCTGTGGGCGTCAATGCTTTGGTGTACATACCCACACACTGACACACTGGCGCGCACACACACACACACACACACACACACACACACACACAAATTAAAAAAAAAATAGAAAGGCAGGGCTGGAGAGATGGCTCAGTGGTTAAGAGCACTGGCTTCTTTTGCAGAGGACCCGAGTTTGGTTCCCAGCACCCACATGGTTGCTAACAACTGTTCAGAACTCCAGTTCCAGGGGATCTGACACCCTCTTCTAACTTTCATGGGCATTGCATGACATGGGTGCACTTACATACATGCACTCATACACATAAAATAAAATACACTCATACACATAAAATAAAAATAATAGATAAAATACGAAAAATAGAAACTACAAAACTACAAAAGTTAAAAACAAAACACCCCCCCCAAAGGGAGAAGCATATGAAAAAAAACCCAAAGATTCTTTTGTATGTGTGTGTTATACATGTGTATGTACATGTTTATGTGTATGTATGGGTGTGCATGCAGATATACATGCAGGTATGTGCATGTGGAAGCCAGAGGTCAAAGTTGGTTGTTTTCCACAATCATTCACCACCTTAGTTTTCAAGACAGGGTCTCTCCCTGAATTTGGAGCTCACTGATTTTCTAGATTAGCTGGCTGGCAAGCCCCAGTCCTGTCTCTGCTTCCCTAGTGCTGGGACTTCAGGTTTGTACTACCAGCTTTTTACACGAGTGTCGCAGATCTGAACTATGGTCCTCATGCTGATGGGGTAAACATTTTACCAACTGAACCATCTCCCCAGATCAAGAACAAAAGATTCTTTAGTGAAAAATGAACAAATAGACAGTTTGATACCTTAAGAGTTAGATAAATGGCAATTAGTGCAGGACCTGGATAGGTATTATGAACAGGATTCTGACTTGAAGATTACTAATCACTAACTAAGGGACTGGGCCGCAGAGCCACTTATATCTTTAAATTAAGAAGTTAGAGACTGGAAATCGGGCTTGATAGATCCACAGGCTCACCTAGGATCTAGTTAGTGCCGCACTGACTCTCTGGTTGATTAGCAACTTCAATTAGCTGAGAAGGAAGTTATTATCTTCTTCATGGGTAGACATTTTAGTAACCCTGGGAATAATTAAAATTAAGCCTATGAATATTTAAGGGAATCAAAACTATAGTTTCAATATCTTCAAATTAAAGAAAATTTCCATATATAATAGCTTATATATGCTCAATTTAAAAGAGGATTTGGCCTATTAGAATAATACACTACACGTAACATTTGACTTTAATATTTGTATTTTATGTGTTGGAGAGATGGCTCAGGGTTAAGAACACTTGTCGCCCTTGCAGAGGACCTGGGTTTTGTTCCCAGTACCCACATGGTGGCTCATAACTGTCTGTAACTCTAATTCTGGGGAATCTGATGCTCTCTTCCCTCTTCTGGCCTCTTAGGGCATTCATTGTACACGTAGGTGTACTTACATACACATTTTGCAGGCAAAACACTCATACACATAAAATAAAAAACACTTGTATTTTAGTAACTGATTGGTATGTGATTTTCAAGTCAAAAATCTAAGTTTACATCTAGTTTGAACACCTAACAGAATTTAAGTTTTATTGTTTTTTTGTATCTTGATTTATTAAATATGTGAGAATCACTTTTGTACTTTGGGAAGTTTGTCAGTTAGATGAAATACTTAAAAAGAAATAAAATATATCAAATTTCATTGCTTCTTAGCCTTTTGGGTAAGATCAAGTGTAGCATCAAATATATTAAATTTATAAATGCTCTTTAAGATGTTTAATTAACTAAGTGTATAAATGAGACTAAGCATTAATCAAAAACCTTTTAAAAATGATTGTTAATGTTAGACTCATAAATAGGACAATAAGATTCCTCATTTGCGTTTATAAGCTCAAGGAAGAGCTATAAATATCTAAATCTATAAATTCATAAGTCAAAGATTAATTTTCAAGACCTGAGTAAGTTGGGTTTCAAAACAACCATTAGTAGAAATGGTCTTTTGCCCGAAAGCCACCCTCATGGGACATAAAAAAAACTTTCCCCTGATCAACATGTATTCATCAATGTAGGAGGGCATGGGGAACTGGGAAATAAAGAAGGGAAAATATGGATTTTTAGAGTTATGAGATGGCTTTGTTCCCAAGGTCAGGCTCGTTACTGTACTTCACCCAGTGCCAGTAACTCATTTCACTGGAAGAGACTTTAGTTCCATGCACTCATGATGGGTGGGTAGGGGTTCAGAATCTCTGTGCAGAGTTTTTGATATCTGAGAAAGCAGATTAAGCCTTTGGGCTCTGCCTTAGTCTGTTCCTGCTGCTCTAATAAAATATCTTAGGCTGAGGAATCCTTAAATGATAGGATTTTATTTCTTCACAGTCCTGGAGGCTGGAAAGCTTAGTTTCAGCAGATTCAGTATCTGGTGATGGGGTGTTTTCTACTTCCAAGATGGCATCTGTTGCTGCATCCTCACAAGATGAAAGGGGGTTGAGAGGGACAAAAGGCACTAATCCCATTGATGAAGTCAGAATCCTCATGGCCTAATCATCTCCTGAAGGCCTTGTCTCTGGATACTATTGCATTGGGAGACTCAATTTTTAACATGAATTTTGTAGGAACACAAACATTCAGACCACTGCAGGTTCTGAGCAACATCTCTCAACAAGCCCTTGTAGGTTCAACTGTACTCTTTGCTCCTTCTATTTCTCCAGCCATTTCTCCTGTGGTGGCTGCTGAGATTTTTGTTCTCTAGAGGTTTTTGTGGCTGACAGCCAGTGGAAATATGCACTATTTGCAACCAATAGAAGCAGACTGTAGCTGACTGATTTAATCAGGAACAGGACTGTGGAAAGGGACTCAAGAACCACTATGGAGGAAGGAGTATCCAACTTGGACAAACTATTGGTCAGAACCATGGTCAAATACACACACAGGAAATACCTGGTGAGACAACTTCCATGACCACAGAACAGAAGGTGCCACAGTCGAGTCCCTGATGGTGGATGTAACCTTGGTATTCCTGCTACTTGATATTGCTGCTCCTGGCAGGAACACCAGGATTCTTAATTGTCCTGCTTCTCCTGGAGCATGGTGTCTGGTGGACGTGCCCGACTGACCACACTCAGGTCATGTGGCTGTGGGAAGGCTGGCAAAGACAGTGTATGGCCCTTTAGCTCCTGTGGTGGGGGTGTGGGGTTGCTTCTGAGACTCAAAGCAATGGAATGTGGGACCCATCTTACATCTCTCATCAAAATCCCAGGGATTTGTGAACTGGTTGGTAGTCAAACAAACATAGCTATCATCAAAAAGTAAATATAGGTGTACAAATAGGGATTTATCTTGCCAAGTATAGCTAAACCTTCTTTTCTATTATGTGCAAAAGAGACACCAAACTCTGAAAGAAGAGAGAAGGCAGATTGGCTGGCCCAAGGCACAGGCTCCAGAAGGACCTGAGGAACAACACAGACAAGTTTTCTTTTTGACTCATATTTCCCAGACTTGGAGTTGAAGAAGCTGGCAAGCCAGAAATGATGATAGGAACAGACAAACAAAATCTTAAAAAAGAAAAAAAAACAGCCAACCAACCAAACCAACCTCAAACCCCCAAACAAAAACATAGTAAACCAGAATTCCATAAAAGTCAGTTTTTGCTAGCTGAAGGAAAAAGAGTTATATAACAAGACAGAAAACTTAAAGGCAATAATTGTCAAATACCATAGAAAAAACTGGGTTCACCCCCACCCAGGCCAGCAAAGGTTAAGGTGTAAGCCTAGTGTGGTGGTTTGCATGAGAATGTCCCCCATAGTCTCCAAGTATTTGAAGACTTTGTCCCAGTTTATAGTGTTCTTTGGGGAGGCTTAGGAAGTACAACCTTGTTGAAGGAAGTACATCACTGGGGGTGGGCCTTGAGAGTTCACAGCCTTGTCCCACTTCAAGCTTGCCATCTCTCTGCTTGCTGTACCTGCTTGAAGATGTGAGTGCTCAGCTTTCTGCTCTGGCTGCCTCCTGCCATACCTCCCCTGCCATGATAGATTCTTATTCCTCTGGAACTGTAGGCCCAATGAACTCTTCCTTCTAGAAGTTGCCTTGGTCATGATGTTTTACCACAGCAACAGAAAAGTAACTAATACACTTAGACTTCCAATCTTGAGGGTCTATGACAGGGCACCTCAACACTCTTGTTAAATTGGTGTTGCAGAGTCAAAGTGGGGGACCTCAACTTCCAGCTCCCTATAACCCCCAGCTGTAATGAGGCACCCTTCCTCCTTTCCTTTGGTGTCAGGAGAGACCTAGTACCTAGTGGAGATCTTTTACTGTCATCAGGAGTAAGAGATACAATGGACCATTATTTAACAAGAAAAGAGTAAACCTACCCCAAAGACAGTGGTCATAAATGTGCATATACCACAGAACAAAACTAGATATATACTTGAAGAAAAATCTGGCTGAACTGAAGAGAGAAGCAAGCAAATTACAATTTATAGCTAGAGACTACAATTCCCCTTTCTCAACATTTGTCAGAATAATTGATAGATATAAAGAACTCTTCCATCTGAGCCTGGCATGGTGGTGCGTGCCTGTAACCCTAGCACTTGAGAGGCAGAGGCAGGTTAATCTCTGTGAGTTTGAGGCCAGCCTGGTTTTCATAGTGAGTTCCAGGACAGCTGGGGCTAGAGGGAGACGCAGACTCGAAAACAAAAACAAAAATCCAAAAAACAAAACACCCTCTCCACCCCACCAAAAAATAAAGGAAACAATGAGGAAAACCAAATAAAAAATTTAATATTACACCATGACTGAAATATATGAAATACTTAAGTATAAATCTAATGTATATGATAGATATGCTGAAAACTATACAAAGTTGAAGAAAGAAATTAAAGAAGATATATATAAATGAAGAGTTGTATCATGTTTTTGGGGTGGACTGAGCAAGTCAGTATCATGTAGTTATCAATTTTTATTAAACTGATATATAGATTGAATGTAATTTTTATCAAACTCGAACAAGGAAGTTTTTTTGTTGCAGATATAGATAAAACTATCCTAAAATTTATATAGTAAAGCATAGGAACTTTAATAGCTAGAATACTATGAAAAGGGAGATTAATGTGGGGTGAATTTAGTCAATATGATTTCAAAATTTTATTATATAGCTCAGTAATCAACACTATGTGGTTTTGGTGGAGAGACAGATTACACATAGATTAATAGAACCTAATAGGCAATTTAGAAATAGACCCATAGATATATTCCTAACTGACTTTTGGCAAAAGGTGCAAGGATAATTTATGAGAGAAAAGAGTTTTGTCAGTAAATGATACAACAATATGATATTCATAGGCAAATAAATAAATAGAACGCTAACATAAGGTTCACATCCTAGAAAAAAACAGTCAAAATGAATCACAGACTTAAATGTAAAACTTAAAATTTAAAAAATCTATTCGTTTATTTTTTAAAAGATTTTATTTATGTGTGTGTGTGTGTGTGTGTGTGTGTGTATGTGCATGTGTGTGTAAAAGAGTGCATGTGCCTATGTGCACTCAGAAGCCAGAAGAGGATGTTGAATCCCTCAGAACTGGAGTTACAGGTGTTTTGGGATACCTGACTTATTACATGGGTGCTGGGATCTGGACTCCAGTCCTCATAATCATGAAGCAAGCACTCTTAATTCTGGAGCTATCTCCCCAGCCATAGAAGCAATCAGGTGAATTTTTTGGATCTAAACTAGGCAAAGAATTCTTAGATTTGGTAAAGAAAGCTGCTAACCTGGAGTTCATAAAATTTTAAACATTTTATTCTGCAAAAGAAATTGTTAAAAAGATGAGAAAGGGGGCTGGGACAATGGCTTAGCAGTTAAGAGCGCATACTACCCTTCTAGAGGACCCGAATTAGCTTATCAGGAGCCATTTTGGGCAACTCACAACTGCCTGTAACTCCAGCTCTTAGGGGATCCTATGCCCTTCACTTCTGTGGATACTTGCATTCATGTGCACATACCAACACACACACACACACACACACACACACACACACACACAATTAAAAAATAAAATCTTTTACAAAAAGAGGATGAAAAGGCAAATTATAGGCAAGGAATGGTGACTGAGCAGGGAGGAATGTGAGTTTGAGGCCAACCTGGGTAAGACCCTGTTACCAAAAAAAAGGCAAATTACAGAATGGGGAAAATACTTTAAGCCCCATATAATCTCATATTTTGAATATTCAGCAAAGAAATGGAAAGAGGGTTGAGGTTACAAAAAAATGGAGGCCCATGAATGTTTAGATCTGTTCAAAAAAAAGGCAAATTACAGAATGGGGAAAATACTTTAAGCCATACAACAAAGGATTAGTATATAGACTAAATAAAGAATTTCCAAACTCAACCTCAGAATCCAAAGAATCCAATTGAAAAATGGGCAAAAGACATGAGAGTCATTTCACTGAAGATGATATGCAGATAGTGAACAACCATATGAAAATATACTCAACTCGATTAGTCACTAGGAACGTGCAAATTAGAACTGCAAGGAGGTCCCACTGCACATCAGAATGGCACAACAAAAAAAAGGTAAGAAAGGCAGCCCCAATGTGACTGAGGTTGTGGAGATACCAGATTGCTCGTGTTGCTGGTGGGAAGCTAAAGTGATAGAGTCACTCTGAAGAGAGTCTGGTACTTTCTCAGACACCTGGGTGTGCAGCAACCGCATAACCTAGCAAGTGCACTCTTGGTCATATATCCCAGAGAAGTGAAGATGAATCTTTACCCCCAAAATTATAAACAATGTCCTCCAATGAGGGACAAACTGGAATACAAGGGAGTGATGAATGAGAATGAGCTTCTGATACACGCAACACAACAACCTGTATCTCCAGGGATTAATGTTGGGTGTGTGAGTGTGTGAGTGTATTGTCTGTGTGTAAGCAAGTGAAACCCGTGACATGCAGTGTCCATGGAGGTCAGAAGAGGGCATCGAATTCCCCTGGAACTGGAGTCACAGATGGTTGTTAGCAGCCATGTGGATGCTGGGAATTGAACCGGGGTCTTCTGCAAGAGCAGCTGGAGCTTTTAACTGCTGAGGCATCTCTCTAGCCCTTATTATTTATTTATTTATTTATTTATTTGTTTGTTTACTGCGTGTATGTGTGTAGGCATGGGCATGCCATAGTGCACATGTGGAGGCCAGAAGACAACTTTCTAGAGTTGATTCTCTTCTTCCACTATGTGAGTTCTGGGAATGGAATTCAGGTCACCAGACTTGGCAGCAGATGCATTTACCTACTGAGCCATCTCAGAGGCCCTAAAAACAGACCTATTAAAGATCCCAAATCCATCATTTCCTAATGACTTTATTACTTTAGCTATTGTCTACACTCTTGAAGTTATTTTTGCTGTTGTATTGTATGATGGATATGGTTTGTAAGGATAATAGCAGATATGTTTACTATTGCAAACGTCTAACTACGTCTAACCCTGCAAATGAGGTCCCTTCTCCCTTCAGAACAGGTTGCTCAACTTTCACCAGGATACCACTGTCTACAAGCTAGGAGGTCTCCCTACATAGGAAGTGGGGTCAGGTACAGAATGACCCTGGATTTCTGCCCAAACAATGGATGCTTATCAAAAAATGGGGGCAGGGACCTCTGAGATCAGTTACAAGAAGAGATAGAATTTGAATTCTTTTTTTTAATTGATCTTTTAAAATTTCATACAATATTTTCCACTCAAATCCAGACCCCCTCTCCTATCCATACCTCCCTCTATCCCCCCACCGAACGCTATGCTTGAGTTCTTCTTAAGGTTATTTTCTCTCCAGGTTTATCTTACTCAAGGTGATTACAGTCTGTGGTTGAGGTGGAGCTGGGGAATGAAATCCTAGTTGTTTATAGTCTCATTTTAAAATATTTTATTATTTTTATTTTGTATGAGTGTATTGCCTGCATATGTGTAAGTATACCCATGTCATGCAAAGCCTGTAGGGGCCAGAAGAGGGCAATCCCCTGGAACTGAAGTTAGGGACTGTTGTTAGCTTCCATGTGGGTGCTAGGAATTGAACTCGGGTTCTCTGGAAGAATTGCAAGTGTTCTTAAGCACTGCGCTGTCTCTCCAGCCCCATATAATCTCATATTTTGAATATTCAGCAAAGAAATGGAAAGAGGGTTGAGGTTACAAAAAAATGGAGGCCCATGAATGTTTAGATCTGTTTTAGCCTTTTGCTTAGGCAGTGCCTTTGTTCTCGTTCTCTCTCTCTCTCTCTCTCTCTCTCTCTCTCTCTCTCTCTCCATTAAATCATTTCCTTGGCACCCTGATCTAGAGACCCAAGGCTGAGGATGTATAGATAGTGGATACATGAACATAGAGTACACAGAGTCTTCATCCATTGCCAAATTGGCGCTGACAGCATCCATGGTCACTGCCACAGAAAGAGAATTTCTGTAAGACAGAGAGGAGACATGGACAGAGACATTATTGGGCTCAGTCACTGGGAACCCTGAGTTCCTGGTCCTTTTTAGCTAAATTGTAGCTTGTCCTTCCTTGCCTGTTTCCCTAGCTATATTCTATTTTTGGCCTAAGCAAATTCTAGGAGGGGGAGGGGGAGGAGAAGGAGGAGGGGAAGGGAGAAGAGGGAGAGGAAGAGAGGGAGAGGAAGAGGGGAGAGAGAGAGAGAGAGAGAGAGAGATAGAGAGAGAGAGAGAGAGAGAGAGAGAGAGAGAGAGAGAGAGAGAGAGAGAGAGAGAGAAACTGGAAAATTCCAGATAAGCATCTATTAAGAACCTTTCCTGTTCTCCGCAGCTTTTCTTTCCTTCATGGCTTCCCTCTACTGAGAAATTACATATGAGGTCTAAACTGCAAGTCTTATTCAAAACCCACAGGGCAGCTCCTTTCCCGGAGAGTGCTGGTTAACTTCAAGATAAGCTTCAAAAGTTCCTGAGAGGCTGTGTTTCTCCTGAGCGTCTATGGCTGCTGCACTCAACCACAGAGTTGAGTCAGAGGCAGGGTAACAACGAGAGTCTGCTGTTTAATAGCCTAAAAGGCACATTTAGACACAAATTCCCCACTCTTTTTTTTTTTTTTTTTTTTTTAGTATAGAAGAATGCTCCAGAAATCAAGCCAAATGGTTCTGAGAAGCACTTGTGCAGATACAGTGATTGGTCGCCGAGACACCTCTGTCTTCAGTTCCCGTAGTCTCTGATTTATTTTGGCACCCGGACGGCTGTAGTGCCACCATTCAGCCACATGTTAATTTTTTTTTTTTTGTCTATGCAAGGGTGTAAACTGCATATGGTTTATTTCAATTAGCTTAATTGTTTTTGGTATTTAATAGCTAATTGTCTTAATTAGCTTCCAAAGCACAACAATGCTGACAACGGTAATGACTACATCTTATCCATATGGTTACAGAAGACAGATGACTCTATTTCCCATCCACAGGCTGTGTGGGTCCCACGAGGACAGGGCAGATGTGAGAAAGGAGGAAGATGGAAGCCCTCAAGAGAGCTGACCTGGCCTTGAATGCAAAAACCTGAATATTAAGAATAAAGGAGGAAGTGATGGACAGGGAAATAAAACTGGAGGATGAAGGATTTATGGAAGGCTTGAGTCATCTGTTTTCTTAATGTAGATACCATGGAGTGATGCTGGGTGAATAATAAGAAGAATAACAACAAATTTCACAGCACCAGCAGGCAAGATTGGCTGATCTGAAGAGGCAATGTTTGAAGACCAAATTGTAGGACATTGAGGGTGAGTAATGTCCTGTGGTACAATCCGTCTTAGGAATAGCTTGTACTAGTCAAAACCTGGGTGACATTTCTCTAGCCAATCTGGCTCAGAAGTAGTTCATAGCTATGCCTGGCATATATTAGGAGCTTAATATATGTTTTAATCAGAAGCTGTCAGAAAATCCTATGGGTTCACCCTTCAAAATATATCTAGATTCTGACACTCAGTAACTCCTTCACTGCTGTTATTGTGGTCTGACCCACCATCTTCTTTGACCTGGCCTTCTTTGTCAGCTTTTAAAATGGTCTTCCTGCATCCACATCAGACTCCACAGTTTAATCTTTTTTATTAAAAAAGTTTTATTTAGGGACTGGAGAGATGGCTTAATGGTTAAGAGCACTGGTTGCTCTTCCAGAGGACCCAGGTTCAATTCCCAGCACCCACATGGCAGCTAACAACCATCTGTAACTTCAGTTCTAGGGGGATCCAACACCCTCTTTTGACTTCCAGGGGCATTGCATGACCCAGGGGCACTTAATACACTCATACACATAAAATAAGAATAATAAATAAAAAATAGGAAAAGACAAGAAAAAAGATAGGAAATTATTTTCTTTTGCAAATTCTATGAAACCACTAACCATGTGAATCAGACCTTTCCCCTCTTCAGTGCTTCTGAGGGGGCTTCATTAGTTTCTTAGAAACCTGCTCTCTCACCTTGAACTTTACTTTTCTGGCCATCCCAGAGAGATTCGATTTGATGATAACACTGAGTCCCTTTCAGAGATAAAGTCAAGTGAAGGAACATGCTCCTGAAATCTCCCACCTTGCTAAAGCCTTGAGGGTGGACCATCTATCATCCTAGCTTGAAAAGAAGAAAACTCCATCCTGGCTCATTTGGGAAACAGTGATTAATTAAAACCAAGGTGGCCTTACCAACCGAGGTTATGTCTTGCTTACTGTTCATAAGCCAATACTCGAGAGAGAAGAGTTTGTGTGAAGAGGAAAAAATTATTATGATAAACCATCTAATAGGAAAATGGCCAGTTCATTTATTGTCCTAAGGAACATTTCAAGGAATTTGGGTACGTGGAAGGGTTTCTATGGGGAGGACAGGTGGGTAAAGGGTAAATAGATAAGAAGGCTACATGCTGAATTATATAGCCAGGCACTCTTAACTACCTGTGCCATTTGAGATATTTTCCTTTCTCTTTGTCAGACCTTGTGATAACAGTTGTCCTGGTCCCCAGGGCCAGGCTCTGTTATTCTTTAGAAAAATGCATTTTTTTTTCCTGAAAATTGATCATTATTCCTGTTAATTAAAAAAAAGGATTAGCAAATCCTTGGCCTTCATTTTGATCTGAAGATCTCAGATGGTCAATGCTTTGAAAAACTGAAGGTAACTGGTTATGTAGTCTTGGGACCAGTGCGTTTCTTCGTTCTTTTTCTTGCAATAGCTGGTTCCAACAGTCAGCATCCCTGTCATTTCAAGGTTTTCTTTAGAATTTATAATGCTGGTCAAAGTTGAAAAAACAAAGAACTTTACCAGGGGCAATTTATAAAGTACAGCCAATCTAGATTAGGGTAGATGGAGGAAGGTAAACAGCTCTAGCCATGGGTGCTGTTACAGGAGTAGAGGGCTCTGCAGCTTTGAATCCACCGAAGGATCCTGGGTTGCTATAAAAGGAGACAGCAAACTGCTTGTCAGCAGAGTTGCTGGCAGGCTGGGAATGTGGCTGGCTTAGTTAGAGTGCTTGCCTTCTATGCATGAAGTCTTGAGTTTGATCCCCAGAACTGAATAAAAGTAGGAGTGGTATTCCCAGCACCAGGGAAGTGGAGGCAGGAGGATCAGAATTTCAAGGTCACACTCAGCTACACAGACAGCTCATGGCCAGCCTAGGCTACAGGAAACTCTTTAAAAATATTTTCATTATTATTATTAATTTTATGTGTATGATTGTATTGCCTGCATGTAGGTAGGTGCACCCATGTCATGCAGTACCTGCGGAGGCCAGAAGAGGGTGTCAGATCCCTTGGAACTGGAGTTATGGACAGTTGTTTGCTACTATGTGGATGCTGAGATTTGAACCTGGGTCCTCTGCCAGTACTTTTAACTGCTGAGTCATTTCTCCAGCCCCATGGAAACTCTTTTTTTTTTTTGGTCTTTTTGAGACAGGGTCTCCCTGTAGCCCCAGCTGTCCTGGAACTCACTAGTAGACCAGCCTGGCTTTGAACTCACAGAGATCCGCCTGACTGCCTCCGGAGTACTGGGATTAAAGGCGTGCGCCATCACGCCCGGCTGGAAACTCTTTTTTTTTTTTTAAAAAAAATTGCTGTCATTCTCCTGGTGGGACTTTGGGGGCCAAGCTGCCATGAGACGGCCCTCGCTCTGCCCCCGTTAGCTTAGTTTAGCCTATTTCCGTTCACATTTGGTTAACACAGTCTAATCAGGGAGTGTCCTGGCTTCAGCCTCAGTCCTGGTCTGGCTTTTTCTAGAACTAATTTAGCAGTTAGCAAAGCTGAAGTATGAGTGTCTAGAAACAAATCTGTTCCCCCAGTCTCCATTTGAGCCAGCTGGACTGTGTTAAGAAACTGATTCTGGTTTGTCTTTAAAGAGGGACATGGTCAAGGTGGCTTTGGGAACATTTTTGGAGAGGTTTGGCAGGATGGCTTCAGTTAGGAGAGGTAGTGGTGCTGGGTGAGCACGTGAGAAGTTGAGAGTTCTGTGTGGAAATGGTAAGTCAAACACATACATTTTCTATCATCACCTTTTACCAGATTATAAAGAATGAGAGCACCACACAGAATGGCACTGTGATCTCAGCATGTGCAGTGTGTAACATCACTTGCTGTGTGGTCCTGCTATGTACCACAATTTGGCTGCTGTTCTCCCAGGGCAAACAAAGGCCACTGAGAGCACTCACTTGATATTCAAATATTCCCTCTGTTCATTTACACTTTCTATCAGAGGAAATTGACTGTAAATGGCAACTTCACAGGCAAGTCCTGAACTGCAAATTAGAGCTAAGCCAGCAGTTGTGGGATTTACAATCATAACCTCTTGGAATTGAATTGTTAAGTAATCTAAACACAAGTATATTAAGTCACCAGTCCTGACTTGATCAATTACTGCAATAAGGGCAAGTCCTCTCTTCAGCTTGGTAATTCTAAAATGCTTGGAATTACTGTTGCCTCTCCAACCAGCTTTCCAGGCTGGGGTCATCTTTTTACTCCTGTCTGTCATTCCCCACCCCTCATGTTTTTCTGAGGAAAGGCAGGGGCCTTCGGTACGATGTCTTTTTTCCCTCTTTTAGGAATTATGTGATAAGGTTTGAAGCCTGAAGATGGGAAAACTGAAAATTCAAAGTTAAATATTCGTTTCTTGTAATGTGCCCCAATCCTTTTAAAAGGACCATGCGATTTGATCAAGAAACCAAGCAACAAGCAGAATTAGCCTAGAAACGGATGTGACAGGTGAATTGTAAAAGGAATACCCAGAGGTAACATTTAATAAGGCAGACTAACCTTGACATCAGGGTCTGATGGGTTTTCATCAAGGCCATGGTGTCCTGCGTACTAGCAATTTTAGTTTCTTTCTTATTGCTGTGATAAAAAACATTGACCAAAACCAACTTGAGGAGGAAAGGGTTTATTTTATCTTCCATTTCCCAGGTCACAGTTCATCACTGAGGGAAGTCAGGGTAGGAAGTCAGGGCTGGAACCTGGAGCACAGACTGTGGAGGGATGCTGCTTACTGGCTTGCTCTCCTGGCCTATGCTCAGTTAGCTTTCTTATACAACACATGACCATGTGCCCAGGGGTGGCACTGCCCACAATAGGCTGGGCTTTCCCACATCTTTCAACAATCAAGAAAATGTTCCACAGACATGGCCACAGGTCAATCCAGTGAAGGAAATTTCTTCAACTGAGGTTCCTTCTGCCCAGTGTGTCAAGTTGACAACTGAAGCTATCCAGCATACTAGTCCTGCCTCTAATTTCTCATTATGTTTCCCAGGGTGGCCTTGAACTCTTTGCCTTAAGCCGTTCATCTACTTCAGCCTCCTAAGTATTGAGACTACAGGCTCTCATTTACCTGGCTTAAGTTCTTCCTCTAACTCTGAACTTTCTCTGGGACATCTACCTTTTGTCCAGGCTGCTCTTGATCAGAGAGTGCTACATGTGAGGTTTTAGGTGGTAAGAGGCAGAATATCAAGCAACATTGTAAGGACAAGATTCTGTTTCAAATTGGATGGTTGAGCTTGAATTCTGGCCTCACCATTTACTAGGTAAGTGACCTGGGATGGGTTACTTAAGTTCTGTGCCTCAGTTTCCTCATTTCCATAGGCTATGAATTGATACTCGCCCTTGGAGGTTGTTATGAGAACTGTGTCTGACACACAGGGCTAAGCGAGTATTTCTTGTTGTGATGATGAATTTGCTTTTAACCTCCTAATTCAATGGGAGATCTTTGGGGCTGAGGGTGGAGCTCAGCTGGTAGAGTGTTTGCCTAGCATGCATGAAGTACTAGGTTTAATCCCCAGCACCCCATAAATTGGGCATGGTGGTGCATATCAGCTCTCAGGAGGTAGAGGCAGGATGATCAGAAGTTCAAAATTCATTATCTGCTATAGTGACTTTGAAGCCAGCCTGGGCTACATGAGATCCTGTCTCAAAAATGATAACAACAGAAACAACAAATAAAGAGGCAGTCTTAGTTTGGTGCTAGCATCTAAATCAACCTTGTTTAGCACTTTATAACCTCCTTGTTATAGAGAGTAGGGATTAGGTTCTGAGAGTGAGCTAGAATGTAACCAAGCTGTTTTAAATGTATTTTTAAAAAAGATTTTATTTGTTTTATTAATTCATGTGTATGTATGTGTGCTTGTGTGAGTTTATGTGCACAATATTTGTGCAGGTGCCCTTGAAGGCCAGAGGGTATCAGATCCACTGAAGCTGAAGTTGCGGTAGTTGTGAGCTGCCTGATGTGGGTACAGGAACCAAACACTCTTAACTGCTGACCGGCCCAATTATATTTATTTTTAAAATATTTTATTTATTATTATTTTTATTTTATGTGTATGCATATATTGGCTGCATGTAGGTAAGTGCACCCATGTCATGTAATGCCTGAGAAGGACAGGAGAGACTGTTGGATCCCCTGGAACTGGAGTTATGGACAGTTGTTAGCTGCCATGTGGGTGCTGGGATTCGAACCTGGGTCTTCTGCAAGAATAACCAGTGTTCTTAACCACTGAGCCATCTCTCCAGTCCCCCCCCCCCAATTATATTTATTTTTGTGGTGACTTTGCATCTCATATGTATAGGCCAGAGAAAGTGGTTTCCACTTTATAACAGTGACAGGAACTCTTTTTCTTTGAAAGCATTTTAAATAAAACATGAGATGATCTAAGTGAAAATATTAAGAAAATGATAGTTCTAAGTGGAAGATGAAGAAGGCAAAGATTTGGAAGGTGGAACACAGATAATGGAAGTTTAGAAAGCAGAGGATGGGCCCATCTGCCTACAGGAGCTTCTGGCACAAACTCCCCTCAGTTGAGGATGCAGTGGCATCTCTGCGTTCCACTTGGTTTTTGTCTTTGGTCTTTCCATTTGTGGCCACACAGGTGAGTCACCAGGTCAGCCTGATGACTGTTCTCATCCTCTGCCCGTACCCTCCTTGCTCCCATGATCATGCAACTATCCTGCTCAAGGGAGGTCTCAGGGAAACAGGCAGATTCTGTTCATCAGCCTTTGGCCCCTAGGGAGTCACATAACATGGGTGTTGGGAGCTGTTAGTCTATTATGTACATTGAGCTGTGGCAGGCTTGTTTACTGAGTTTGTGTTCTGCACACCAGTACCTAATCTGCCAAATCAGGAGGAATGTGTTTATATGGAGAGCCTCACAATATCTGACCCGGAGGCAATAGTGGTAGACAAAATGATCAAAGCCTTTGAAGTATTTGACCGCTCCTTGACCCTCAGATACAGGTGGGAAAAACAGCTGTTGAAACTAATTGAGTTCTTCTGTATAAAAAGGCAGAGCTGAAATAAACTGGGGCTGCTGCACTCTCTACTGACAGCCCTCCCAAGTATCTTTTCTGTCTCTTGTTTTTTCTTTCAATCCTCACTCCCTCTTTCAGGTACTGTCCGTCTTGGCCGGCTGGCACCAGCACATGGGGACGTGGGACTTTGGGCACCTGATCACTGCCAACTGTTGTGAACAAGTGATATAGTTTTGATAAGTCAGCATCATGGCCTACCTTTCCAGAAGAGAGGAGAACTATGTCTACTGAGGGAAGTGATAGAAAATGTGAACAAGGGCAGAGACCCGAGGAACCTCTGTTTATAGACATCACAAAGAGACTGAGAAAGATGGAAATGTAAAATTCTAGAAACTGTTCGAGTTGTGTCAGAGAGGCAAATTTGGGGCCTATGTACAGAGGACTTGGGGAAACAGAAGCCATAAATTAATGGATTGTATCAGTTGTTGAAACAAACACCTTAATAGAACCCCCCATCCAAATGTGAGACTGTGTTTCCAAAACTCTATGCCTTGAACCTCCAGAATCCTCCCCCTTGAGGCAGCTAGTGTGATCTTCCTAGTGTGGTTTATTTTATTTTTTATTTTTTAGTCTTTTTGAGACAGGGTCTCCCTGTAGCCCCAGCTGTCCTGGAACTCACTATGTAGACCAGGCTGGCCTTGAACTCACAGAGATCCTCCTGCCTCTGCCTCCCGAGTGCTGGGATTAAAGGTGTATGCCACCATGCCTGGCTCCTAGTGTGGTTTTATGCAAGCTCTGGACTGGTCCTGTCTGAGAAAAGGTAGACACGGGTCTCCAAGAGAAGGCATCACAATTTCCGTGAACTTAATCATCCCTACTTTCCTCCAGGTCTCCTATTTACATCCATGGCCTTCTTGCAAGGCGGGACTCAGGACTAGAAACCTTCAGGGGCTGTTAATTCTGTTTCCCTTCTTTTTGCACTCTGCCTCCAGGCAATTGCTAACTCTTCAAATGTTTTCTGTGGATTATTATGACTACAGTGTCTTTTCATTCATAGTGCCCTCTTCATTCTGTAAATATCCAGTGATTAATGTGTGCTAGGATGTGGCTTCTGTCACCTGTCTGAATCCTTGATTGGAATTCCCATAGGGTCAAACACAGTGCTGGGTGTGTATTAGGTGTTCAAGAAGTATTTACTGAATGGATCTGTGAGTCTTGTCTTTTCTGCTTAGATGTTTTTGAAGGCTTGCTTGGTGGGGAGATAAAGTCTCTTAAGACCCTAGTTCAGTCTGAATTCCTAGAAACTCTTCAAAGGTCTTTTCCTGGGGTTCAGGGTTGGGAATCTACTCCAGCTATTCACTGTCTTCCTAAGAAATAAACTGTGAGGATGAGAGGAATGCTGAACAAAGAGTCACTGGGTGTCCAGGTGGGTCAAATAAACCAAGGTAGGTAGTTGAGAGGGTAGAGCTGCTGGTGACTCATGAGAAATGTTTAGTCTTAAGCCTTTGACTTTTAAGTTTCTTTAGCCTCTGATTATTTTTCTTTAACCAGTTGGCATTTATGAGAATGTTTTTCTTTAGAGGATTAATTCCTGTATGGAGAAATAACTTGCTGGTGTAAGTGGAGTGCTTTATAATAGATAGATGTATTTGTTCCTTGCTCAATAATGTTGTAGGCATTTGACTTGAAAGAAAAGTCTCTTAACTTTCTATGACAATTTTTTTTTTTTTGGTCTTTTTGAGACAGGGTTTCCCTGTAGTCCCAGCTGTCCTGGAACTCACTATGTAGACCAGGTTGGCCTCGAACTCACAGAGATCCACCTGTCTCTGCCTCCCGAGTGCTGGGATTAAAGGCATGTGCCACCACGCCCGATTCTATGACAATTTTTGTTTTTTATTTTTGGTCTTTTTGAGACAGGGTCTCCCTGTAGCCCCAGCTGTCCTGGAACTCACTATGTAGACCAGGCTGGCCTTGAACTCACAGAGATCCTCCTGCCTCTGCCTCCCGAGTACTGGGATTAAAGGCGTGTGCCACTACGCCCGGCCTGACAATTTGTAATAGAATCTCCTCATGCTAATTTTTTAGCATGCCATAGTGTTTACAGAAGGATTTCTTATTCAACAGTAAAATGCTTGTGTTATTTTGATTACATTCTTAGTCCTTGGTAATTGTCTCATTTTCCTTTGGTAAAAGGAATTCAGACACCTAACACAATTGTACCTTGACACCAATTTGGATCATAATGAAGAATTCTGCCAGTGGAATTCAGTGGGTCTTGAATAGCTTCTTTGCCCACATTTGGTTTCCTCAAATCAT
The DNA here is from genome assembly GCF_000622305.1 of Nannospalax galili. Classification (NCBI taxonomy): domain Eukaryota; kingdom Metazoa; phylum Chordata; class Mammalia; order Rodentia; family Spalacidae; genus Nannospalax; species Nannospalax galili. The sequence goes on from NW_008360326.1 coordinate 5,785,278, forward strand.
CTGGGATTCAGAGGTAGCACAGATGTTCCCAGCTGCTGGAAAATGAAGCTTGAAGTTCATGCCGATACAGAGAAAAATACCCAATTCAAATTCCAAGAATTATTTGACCCAAATCACTTTCTACTTGAGAAAATGGGGTCAACTTTCTGTACCCCACAAGAACCACCCCAGTGATTAAAAAGTAAATCCGGAAGAATTAAATTATGTTGCTGTTCAGCATACTTAGGAGCGGGGGGGGGGGAACCTACAGTGCATCAAAGGCTGTTGGAATAACTCAGTTTAGTGATGGTGGCAGAGCATTGCTGAAAATGGTCCTTCTAGGCAGCGAGCTTTGCTTGGGGGAACAGGTGCACACTTCAGTTGCTGTGTGAGGCTTTCTGATGAATAATTTCATGAGTTTCAGCCACACACGTACTGCTTGAGTATCAAATTATTTTAAATGAGAACTTCAAAAAGATCTACCTGGTAAATGAATAAAAAACTTTTAACAGCTGCCTAACAGAGCAAGGAGGTTTATATTAAAATGTCAAACAGAGATGGGAAAAGGCCCAGACTCTACTTGGCCAAGGGCCCCAAGATGCTTGCACAAGGTCAGGTTTATTCAGTGATGCAAGTGTGTGTGTGTGTGTGTGTGTGTGTGTGTGTGTGTGTGTGTGTATGTCCATTCAGGCTGCTGTAACAAGATGCCTTAGACTAGGCAATTAATAAACAACAAAAGTTTATTTCTTACAGTTTTGAAAGCTGCAAAGATCATCAAGGTTGGTAGCAAGTGCCTTTACCCACTGAGCTGTCTTGCCGATTCAAGATCAACTTAAAAAAAAAAATTTTATGTGTATGAGTGTATAGTCTGGTATGTGTGTAGCCTGGATGCACCCGTGTCATGCAATACACCTAGAGGTCAGAAGAGGACGTTGGATCTCCTGGAACTGGAGTTATGGATGGTTGGTAGCTGCCTTGTGGATGCTGGGAACTCAGTACTCTTAACTGTTGTGCTATCTCTCTAGTCCCAATTTTTTTTTTTTTTTAGACAGGGTCTCACTCTGTAGCCCTGGCTGGCCTGGAGCTGCCTAGGTATACCAGGCTGGCCTTGAACTCACAGAAATTGGCTTTCCTCTGCCTCCCAAGTGCTGGGATTAAAGATGTGTGCCACCAGGCCAGCGCAAGATCAAGATCAACTTTTTAAGCTTTCACTTAAGAGTGAGAACATGTGGTATTTGTCTCTTTGTGGCTGGCTTATTTCTTTTAATTTAATGTCCTCTAGGTTCATCCATTTACTAACTTTGAAAAGTCATTAATCCCATTCATGAGGACTTCCTTTCCTAGTTACACAGTGGTTAAGTTTTAACATATGAATTTGGGGCAGGGGTTGTACATTCAGACCATAGCAGAGGTCAGTGGACCTCAGAATTTTATTTATAATCAAATCCCTCCTGCCACGTTTTCTAGGTGAAAACAGTAAGGCCAGAACAGGTGTCCCCTGGTCCCCTCCTCTCCCCTGACTCAGTGTCTAGTCTAGACACGTCCCAAGTCAGTACAGCAGGGATAAAAATTAATGATTGATGAACTGCTTTGGTCTGTGAGATTAACGAAAGACAATGATTTATGTGTCAGCCTTCCCAGATGATACCTGCATTTTAAAGGAGCTCTCCAGTACCTTCAACTCAAAGAAATGAGCGGAGGCAGGGGCTTTCAGGCAACTGGATCAGGATAGGAAATTACTCCTTCATATCAAACAAGCAGATATGCATTTATTAAGCTGTCCACTGAGTGTTGTAGAAGAAAAAGTGCCTTGAATTCTTGTCCTGCTCTCATTGAGACTAACTTGATGTTCATGCAGTATCACTTGAAAGAATCTTATCACCCAATAAGCCATGTGTGACCTGGGTAATTGGTTTGTTGTTGTTGTTATTGATATTATCATCATTATTTGACTTAGGTAATTGGCTTATCCAAATTGAGCTTCAGGAAACTGTGTACATGGGTGCTTGCCCTGGGTTTCTTCTCTCTTAGAAAAGAAGGAAGCAGGACACAGGCTCATGGGAGTGAATTCACTTTGTGAACTGGGAGCTGAGTTGGATCTGGTTTTCATTCATTAGGAGGGGAGGAATCTTCTAACAGCCACACATCTGCTGACCAGAGTCCATTTTCACTTGCTTGCTCTGTTCACAGAGATGCCCTTATATCTTGTGGATCTGGAGGATGAATTACCCCAAGGGAGGAGTTCAGAGATGGATGGCGGTGTTGCTGGGCCAGGTTCTCTGCACAGTTTAGGGGTCACCAAAGTGCTAAGTTTTGCAAAAGAGAGTTGATTCTTATGCAGAGATAAAGGAGCAAGTCTTAAATCTGCCTCCTCAAATGTAGAGTTTAAGGGTGTTTGTGGAATCAAAAAGCAGGGTGGGGTGCTGGAGGGTAGGATGGCTCAGTGGTTAAGAGCATTGGCTGCTCTTGCAGAGGACCTGGGTTCAGTTCCAAGCACCCAAATGATGGCAAACAATCATCTGTAACTCCAGTTCCAGGTGCACTCAGATGCATGCAAACAAAATACTCCTACACATTAAAAAAAAAAAAAAAAAACAGAAAAAAAAGAGAAAGTGGTCTAAAGTGAGGGGAAAGGTGGTTGACTGTAGAGAAAAATGTAGTCAGTTCTCTGGGCATGTGTCATTAATTGGCACAACTCTTCATAGGATGTGTGTTCAGAGAACGGCAGCATTGCCACGCCTGGGCGAAATCAGAAGTTCACCCACAGGCTTCTTGCTCAGGCTGAAGTGAATGGTTAGCAGTGTCACCTGGTTTGAGCTTCCCCCAAATTCCTGAAAAATAACTTAGGCAACTGTTACCAATGTGACCTGTACATCAGAGGTGCAACCTGTAGCTAAGCTTATCCATGACCTTTAAAATTAGAGGAAAAAGGGGAGAAGATGATTCAGTAGTTAAGCGCCCTGGCTGCTTTTGTAGAGTACCAGGATTCAGTTCTCAGCACCCACATAGCGGCTAACAAGCATCCGTAATTCCAGTTCCATTTGATCCGACACTCTCTTCTGGTCTCTTCAAGCATTGCGTGCATGTGCGAAATGCTCACACACACAAAAAAAAATGGAAAGAAGCAAGGATAGAAGCACATGAAGTAGAGGACTTAATCACGTGTTCCCGTGGTTTCAGTGAGCAGGCTAGCTCCTCCCTACTGGTGGCCAGACTCCAGGTTGGGGAAAGTCACATGCAGCCAAACTTCACTGGTCCTAGAAGAAGCCAGCTGTGCCCTTCCACCTCTTTCTTCCACCTTCTCTTTCTTCTGCTTTCTCTCGTCTCTATTCTTGGGCACTGTGAGGCTTTTCTCCCACTCTGCCTTATCATCTGCTTCGTGTTGAAACATTTATGTAGGCTCTTGTTAGAATTCAAACAATTTGTTCCTATATATTCTGCATATTTTTTATTAGGTTTATCCTTAGATTTGGGGAGAGTATTTTTGGATATTTAAATGGGTTTTTTTTCTTTCATTATATTTTCAAATTAGCTGTGTGTGTAGAGCAAGCTATTGATTTTTCATATGTCCATTTTATAGCTGGCCTCCTATAGAGTTCTATTGAGCTTAACGGGTTTGTTTCATTTTAGCTTGAAGCTCTTTGACTTTCCAAGTACAGAGTCAAAACTAGGTGCGGATAATCGTGATGCTTTCTTCATTCTTAGGTTTATGGCTTTTATTCTCCCACAGCCGTGTTGAGTGACAGGGAGAGAGCAAGCCTTCTCCCTTTTTCTTGCCTTTTCAGTTGGGTTTCTTTTGCCTCTCTGATTTTGTTCATGATTTGGGATCTAGAGCCTGAGTTCTGACCTGGCTCCTCATTGTCTGTGGAGAGTGGGAGTTACAGATTCAGGAGGTTCTTAGAATTTGGGGTCCATGATGTTGCCGGACAACAGTTTCTCCACACATGTGACTCACATCCCTGTCCTGTCCTGTCCTGATTCCCCCACTTTTCAGAACCTCTTACTTTCTTATATAGCCTGAGTACCATGCCATCTCAGGGTTACAGAGAATCAGATGAGAGTGAAGCTATTTGCAAAAAAGGTAGGGGGTTGGGCTGGAGAGATGGCTCAGTGGTTAAGGGCACTGGCTGCTCTTGTAGAGGACCTGGGTTCAATACACAGCACCCACATGGCAGCTAACAACCATCCGTAACTCCAGTTCCAGGGGATTCGATGCCCTCTTCTGACCTCCACGAGCATTGCATGACATGGGTGCACTTACACACATGCAGGCAATACACTCATACACATAAAAAAATTAAAGTAAATAAAAGGTAGGGGGTCTTGTAATGGGTAGATGAAATAATTACTGGTCCCTACAACGTCCAAGCACAAACCCTCCACTCCAGGTAGAGCAGTCATCTCAGGATGCTTTGGGGACAGTCAGTCACATTCCTGCTTCCCTCACTTTTTGTGTGCCCTCCCCTCTCTGAATGCCCTTCTCTCCCATTTCTTAAGTATCACACCCTTTCTCTGGGATACTTAATCTCCTAGTTAGCTTTAGCTGTGAGTCATCTGCGGGAGCCTCAAGTGAGGGATTGCCCAGATCAGATTGGCCCATGGCCATGTCTGTGAAGGAGGACTGGGCGGTGACATCCTTAGGCAGGTGGGTCTGGGCTGTATAAGAAAGCTAGCCAAACATTAGACAGTGGATCGAGTCTGAGGGAGCAATCCAGCATGCAACATTCCTCTGTGGTTTCTGCTTCAAGCTTCTGCCTTGAGTTCCTGCCTTGACTTCCCTCAATGATGGACTGTGATCTAGAAGTGTAAGATGAAATAAACCCTTCCCTCCCCTCAGTTGCTTTTGCTCAGAGTGTTTTTAATCACAGCAACAGGAAGCAAAATAGAACAAGAACCTTTCCCTAGGTAGCATCCAACTTTTCCCTCCCTGCTGATTTAGAAGAGTTGCTTTATAGATTTTCTCCAGCCATCAATGAAGAAGATAGTTATATTTTCTGGAAACACAAAAAAAAAAAAAAAAATTAAAAAAAATAAAATAAAAAAAAAAAAAAAAAAAAAAAAAAAAAGAAAGCAAGCAAGCTTCATTCCCTCACGTTTCCTGATCCTGAACCTTCCAGCTGATGGAACTTTTCTGGGAAGTAAAGTGGCTCAAGGTGCCTGTGCCAAGACATTAGCATACACTGCCCCAGGCAAAGACACCCCTGGGCTGTTCCATCTGTTTTGCCAAGTTCTCTTATGTAAGTGACAGCTGAGGGTGTTTTGAAAGGAACGCAGGGTTTGTGAATGATATGTCTTAATAGAGGAACAATGAGATACACCAGCATGCAGAGCTTGCTTTGTGCCAGCAGGTTTTTGCTGGAGGGTAACTTGGAGGTGAAAAGATGTTCAGGAGCAGGATGGCAAGGAAGGTGGGTGGGGCTAAGAGTGACAAGCATGTTCTTTTCATTTGTGAAGGGCTGTGGGTAGAAGCTCCTCCAAAGTGCTCCTCTTGGAGCGGGGTGGGGTGGGGAATGTGTAACAGCTGGGGCCACATGCTGCACTCAGGTCAGAGACCAGTCTATGCTTAGCACACTGGTGGCTCTAGATGTCTGATCCAAGCTTGGAATTAATTATGCTTATTTGGTGAGGAGTTATAGAAGGTGGCTCCAAAATTCCTAGGCACTCTTTCTACAGAACAGTGGGGTCAGGACTCCTGTCTCAGATGGCAGAGAGTGGGGGAAGGGCTGGGCCAGAAAAGCTCTGCATTTTCCACTTGTTGCTCTTACAGACCTTCCCTGTACCAATGGAGGTGTTCTCTTGGAACTCAATGTTCATACTGTGACAGACCCGATTCATATAGGATAACCATGTAAAGGTGCTCCGGCTGGCCTTGCAGCTCTGAGAATGTAGTCACCTTGAGAGTTCCAGACATTTTTAAGGCAAGAAGGGCCATCCTGTGTGTGTGTGGGGATTCCTGACTCCCAGAATCTGTGATCTGGGTGTCATACAACAAAGATAATGGGATCTCCCTCCAGAGTCTTATGGACTCCTGAGCCCCTTGCCTTTATCTCTTGAGTACTGGGATGACAGGTATGAACCACCACCTGATTTGTGCAGTGCTTTTGATGAACCCAGGGCCTTGTGCACTCGAGGCAAGCACTCTACAAATTGAGCTACAGTCCTTAGTCAGAGTCTCTTGATATTACTTGTACCTGAGGGTCCCAAGACTCTCTCCAGCTCCCTAGTTCTAGAGTGAGGTTCCACAGTGTGGAGTTCTTTACAAACATCTGAGACCCTAGGCTATTAGGTATTAATTCATAAGACTCCTTGAGTACACAAAAACAAAGCCATTTTGTCCAAGAACATTTTCCCAGCTTGGAATCTGCTGTTCCCATGGCATTTGGACACTGGGCCCTAACTTATGAGTCTTGATGGGAAATTCCCATGGACCTTTTTCCTCCAGCTATATTTAGTTTGAAAGAAGCAGGCTTTAGTACCCAACTGCAGGGCTGCTAAGTATCCAGAAGGTCTGGACTTAAAAATCCCTCCTTTTGCCCTATTACTTGTCTCCCAGTCATTATGTGTAACACTGGTTTTAGACCATTGGCATTTGAAGAATTTCTGTCAGCTAGTCAACCAACAAATAGTGGTTGACTGACTACTCTTTTTAAAGGATCTGTGAAAGAAATGAAGAATTATAGGCCTCAGCCCATGCTCTTGAGAACTGGTAATTTATTTGGAGGAAAGAAGATATATAAAGTAAAATAGTACAAAGATTTTTACTACGTTCAGCATTGATGCAGAATCTTTGCTTAAGTGAGTGGGCATCTGGAACTCTTCATCCTCTTTGTATGTCTTATGAAGTGATTTGAATGAAAATGTCCCCTATAGCCTCCAAGTATTTGGACATTTTGTTCCCAGTTGGTAATGCTGTTTAGGGAGGTTTTAGCAGGTACAGTCTTGCTGGAGGAAGCACGTCACTGGGGATGGGCTTTGAGAGTTCTTAAGTCTTGCCAGATTTTCAGTCACTCTGTTTCCTGTGCCTGCTTGCAGATGTAATTGCTTGTCTTTCTGCTCCGGCCTCCTTTGCTGCGATTATGGACTCTTATTCTGGAAATGTAAGCTCAAATAAACTCTTCCTTTTATGTTTCCTTGGTCACAGTGTTTTGGCACAGCAACAGAAAACTACCTAATACAGGGGGAAACTAGGAATCTTTTTTACAATCATCTGATTATTAACAAAACTCTCATTGATATAGGGTTCGCCAAACACCGAAAAACAAAACAAAACAAGTTTTTGAGGGCAGTGACACTTCTGTATCAGCCCATTAAACAACAAAAGTTAGCAATTGCCTTAGTTTATTTTCTGTTGCTGTGATAAAATGCCCTGGCAAAAGCAACTTGAAGGAAAAAAGGCTCACAGTTCAAGGTACAATCATGATGGGGAAGTCAAAGCAGCAGGGGCTTAAAGCAGCTCCTTTCTGTCCACAGCCAGGAAGCAGAGAACAATGCATGCAAGCTAGTGCTCAGCTCTCTCTCTCCAATTTATACAATCCAGGATCTCCACCCAGGGAATGGCCCTGCTCACAGTTGAGTCTCACATCAATTAACCTAATCAAGATAATTGCTCATAGGCATACCTATAGCTAGAGGCCCATCTTCTGGTTGATTGTATATCCTGTCAAGTTGAAAACACTAACCATCACAGAAATAGTTTTGTAATCATCCCATTTCTTTTTCTTTTTCCATTTTCATGTGTGTGTTCTTAGTGTGCCTGAATGCCTTGCATGTGTGTGTATGTGCTGGCATGCAGAGGCCCGAGGTTGACATCGGGAATCATCCTCCATAGCTCTTCTATCTTGCCTTGTTCATTGCGGCAGGGTCTCTCAGTCAAACACAGAGCTTGCTGATTGGGTTAATTAATCTCACTAGTTGGCTGCGGGGGATTTGTTTCTGTGCTCTGAGGCTGGAATTACAGAGGGGCTGCCACACCATCTGGCATTTGCTTGGTTTCTGCAGATCAGAATTCTGGTCCTCATGCTTGTTAGGCAAGTGCTTTAACCACTAAACCATCTCCCCAGCTTCTAATTTCCCTGAATTTGAAGCGATATAATTTGATGTGCATGAGACATTTATAATTTCTATGGCTAAAAGTCACAGGTAATATGGACTACAATGTGATATGAAATATCTATGATATGATATTAAAACACCCATGACTCCTATTGGTAACAAAATCACATAGATACTAAAAATATTTCTGTGGGGGTGCCTACGGTCATAACCGAGAGAAATGCTGAATTTTAATTAGTGGTTAAAAGGAGATTCATGGTCTGTATCCAATTCACAAATAATAACAAATTGAAGTTGGTCTTGCTTTTACTATCATCATGCACCATCAATTTTAAATAATGTCAGTGATAAAATAAGTATATCCCCTCAGGGGCCAAGGATTCCCACTGCCTACTTCCCTCACCCGGGGTTTTGCCACTGAAAAAATTTAGAACTCTTTCCCTGAGTTCCCAGACCCCTAGCTTCTACCCATGGACCCCCCCTCCCCCCAGAGGTCCCATGGATTCCAGGTTACAAACTCCTATTGTATGGTATGACACAGAATAAGAGATGGGCTTTGGAATTAGGTGGGTCTGAGTTTGAGTCGGCTGCCATAATTGATTAGTTATTTGACCTTGAGGAAATGACAACCTCCCTGTGGCCCAGTTTCCTTTTTTGGATAATGGGGTATGGTAACCGTGTTCTTGCCATCGACGTTTGGCGCATTCACTGAAAATGTGTGTCATGTAAGGAACCCTGTATCTAGCCTATGGAGGGAGCTCTATTTATGGAGGAAATGCTGATGGCCTTGGTGATGCCTGATTTTGCCATTAGTGTTGGGAGAAAGATGCTATTGTCCTGGTTTATCAGGTGAGAAAACTGGGTCCTCACTTCTGTCAAGGGTATTTTGATGGGATGGGTTGCCTGCTGTTCTCCTGTTACTTACCCAATGGGCTCTTCCTGTTCGCCTTCAGTGCCTTCCTGCCAGGGTGGGGGGCTCCAGGTCACAGACTCTAGGACTGGCTACCAGCCCTGCTTGGAAGATGGGGAAAGATTGGGATAGGGAGTATTCTCCTAAACCAGCTGGAACATACTGGTGGCCTCTCTAGACACACGCTCCTGGATGCTGGGGCTACCTCTCTGTTTAGAACTTTGGGCTGTACTACTCACTAGACATGTGACTCTTGTTTTTCTTCTGCTAATCATGATCTTCAGTTAGAAGGCAAGTAGACTGAGGGCAGAGAGTTGCAAGACAACCTCTGGATGGAAGTAACAAATGTTTTCCTTGGCAAATAATAAGTGCTGGGCTGGGGAGATGACTCAGTGGTTAAGCACTTGCTACACAAATGTTAAGACTGGCATTCTGATCCCCAGAACCCACATAAATGCTGGGTGAGCTTGGCTGCTTGCCTGTAATTCCAGCTTCAGAAGGCTCAGCTTCAGAGGCTGGAGAGAGCAAGCCTCAGAATGGGGACAGCAAGCTATCTAGAAAGATTGATCATATGGGCAGTTTTGGATTGGATTGAGACACTCTCCCTCATTGAATAAGGTAGAAGGTAATCAAGGATAACTCCCAACATGAACCTTGGGGCTCCACATGTAAGTGCACCCATGTGCACACCCACCCACATCCATGTGTGTTCACACACATGCAAGCATGCATACATACACACATGTACACACCATATGCACTCACATGTGTTGGGGAACCCTGCTGTTTAGGGTCGCAGTCTCTCCATGTCCGGATAGCCGCCCGGCTCGGCGCAAATGGAGAGACTCCTCTTCTCAGCGGGGCGCCTTCTGCTCTCCTTCCTGACTCACCTTTGAAGTGGCCGTCACAGATACATGACCTCTGGCAAAGAAACTGCCAGGTCTTTCCTGTGTGATAATCAGGCACTGTCTGACAGCCTGACAGAAGCCCACCATATAAATCTTCTGGTTTCACCCCAATAAAGCGGAGCTGTATCACTGAGTCTGACTGAGCTGTATCCTGTGTCTTACTGCCTACGATTCAGTCTCCCCGGAGAGGGCTATTCTTCCGTCAACAACCACTCATGAAGATCTTGCTTTAGCTGTTCCTGCACCTCCCCTCTTGACCCGGTGGCCAACGGATCGCGTACACAGAGGGAGTGTCTGGCAGCTTGGAACAGAACCCGCCCGGCAGCTGACAGCGACCCGTAGAGTCGCCAGTACCCAGTAGCGGCAGAGAGCCAGGGACCTGCACAGCAACGTAGCAGTGCGCAACCCGCCGTGCCGCAGCAACACACATGAATGTGGAGAAAGAAAAAAATGCTAGAGGAAATACCTCTTGGAAGTGACCATTGCTGGATCTTGGTCTTTGATGCACCTTTCTGAGCAGCTGGACCTTGCTTCTCAGTGCTGGGGTCTTCCTGTGTTTTACATTGTTGAACCCTTAGAGTTCACAGTGTGTTTGCACCCTTGTTATGTCCTGTGATGTGGGCATGGCAGGTGGATTACATCTTAACGTCATCATAGAGGGAGGCACAAGAGTCCACTGCACAGGTCCAGAGAAAGGTGCCTTTCCACTTACCCTGTGTGTCTCTGTCTGTTTGGGCTGCTGTAACAAAATACCATAGACCATGCATTAGAAACCATAGGGATTTATTTCTCATGACTCTGCAGCCTAGAAAGTCCAAGGCCAAGCTGATTCTGTGTCTAACTCATGGGTGGTGTGGTGTGCCTTTTGTTATGTTGCCACGTGGAAGAAACAGGCAAGGCAGGTCTCTAGGGCTTTATTTATAAAGTTACCAATTCCATTCTCTCAGTCCCTTCCAAAGGCCCAGCGCCTAACACCATTACATTGGGGGTTAGGTTTTACATATGGGTTCAAGAGAACTGTAACTGGGAGCTTAAAACCCTCAGGACACTGGCCCAGAGATTCATATTCCTTTGGTTTGAGTTGGGTCCCTAAACAGTCAATTCTACTCTCTCTGAGAGCCACTGCCCTTCTATAATTTGGAGATGGTCCAGGCACCTTGGGGTCTTTCATTAGTTTGCATCTGGACTGGCTATGTGGTACTGAGTATGCAACCTATTTCCTCGTGTGTAACATGGGGTGATGGTGGTACCAGCCTCTGGGGAGATTGAGAAGATTGAATGAGACATGCATACAATGCTTTTAATGTATAATAAATGTTTAGTAAACTGCACCTGCCCAGCTACTTGTGATTCTTTTCCTGACACCAGCGAGTGAGCATGGTGTCTCTGTGCTATGTTCCATGCTGAGTCTGGACCCAGCAACCCAGCACACACCAACCCTGTGTGCCCAGGAGAAGGTAGCTTGACTGTTCCTGGCCCTGGTCCCACAGTGGGCCACCAAAGGTGAGAGCTATACCAGGCCTTTAGTACCCAGGCAGGGGGAGGCAAAGGAAGACGCTTCTGCATTTAAAGCACTTTTACTTTATTAAGAGCCTTTCTTATGTGAAAAATGCTCACACAGTCACTTTGCACAGCAGCTGCATTGCCATTATTTCCAATATTCTGAGGACAAAATGAGATTAAGTGTGGGGAAGGGGCTGGGATAAGATGAGCATTCAAGGGCTGGATTTAAATCCAATTCGGCAGGTTGAGCCTGTGTTAATACACTATTATAGGATTTGGAGGTGATGGCCTCTGTGGCCTAATCCAAGGTTTCTCCAACATCTGGGTCATTGGCAAAGTCACTGCTGTTTTATTCTAAGGATATGAGGGGGCTAGTCAGGCAGAGAGCTAATTCTGAATTCTCACAATCACTTGCCTTGAAGGCACCAAACAGACACTCCTGCCGATGAACCTTCCTTGATCAGTGGAGACCTGAAATAGAAATTGTTTAACCCTTCCTGATGATTAGACAGGGCACGCGCCTGTGTCTTTCCACTCCATCCAGGTGAATTTCAAACAGAAGAGCTCAGGGATCAAAGAAGGCTGCACATTTCATTAGTCCACTGCAGCCACTGCTGCCCAGCCTGCCAGGAGGCCCTTAGCCTGGCAAGAAGCAGTGGCACATTCACTGGCACACAGTTACCACAGGGTGATGTGATGGCATCGGTACAGTGACTGAGAACTTGTCCCCTTCCCTCGGAGAGATCAAGCTTTAGCAGGCAAAAAGTGACTGTGACCAGGGCCTGGAGGACAGGGAAGGCATGGTTCCTAAGCTGACCGGACACACACTCGCAAACTCTTTTCCTTTTCTTGTCCTTTACAGATAGCAGAGTCGACGACACTGTTTATTTTCATTTATTGGTTTTTGCAGTGCTGGGGATTTGCTTTGCCAGTGGACATCCCTAGCCCAGTGATGCCATTTAAACAAAGGTTATGGATTATAAGTAGAACGCTGGGACTGGTGAGATGACTCAGTAGGTAAAGGCACTTGCTACCAAGCTTGATGACCTGAGTTTGATCCCTGGGTCCCACATGGTGGAAGGAGAGAACCAACTCCTGCAAGTTGTCCTCTGATTCCCCTACCCATACAAAAGATAAGTAAATAAATGTAGTAAATGCTGCTAGTAGATTTTAGGAAAAATTCTGTTCTCCTGATAAAAGAGGAGAAACAGCTGGCTAGACTCCTGCCTGGAAAGAAAATATGATGGCTGGATGTGTGGCAGCTGTGCTACAACCATGAGGCTGTGAGGCAGGTTCACTAATATCCAGTCCCAAGGAAGGACTCTCACCTCAGGGGTAGCAAAGTTCATCACCATGCCAGTAACCAGGAATGAGAGTCTGAACATTTCTTCCCATAGCAGATTTCTTGCCCAAATCTGGTGAGACAGAAGATCTATACAACATGTTACACAAAGCAGAGGGATCTACTATAGATAGGTGACAAAGGACAAAGGTAGCCCAAGATTCATGATGAGCCAGCTCCTCAAGGCTTAAGAAAGTTACTTACGCTCCACTTGCACCACAGCTAGGGATCCCCACAGGAGGCCTTCCCTGGGTCACACCACTCCTGGGACTATGGTGCTCATTGGGCAAAGGCTTAAGGGTGCTCTGCTTCCAGAGGAGAAAAGAAACAGGGCCGGACTTCTGCGGACTGCTCCTTCCTAACTCAAGATTCCCTTGGAGGGACAGGAACAAGGCCCAGGCAGCTCCCCCATTACATTCCCATCACATTCTATGGTTATTTTGAGAACTACATTCACAAAGGGGAGGTGGGGAGAGATTGGGTCAGTCAAGGCTATCTGGGGACTGTCCAGCACAGACAACAAGCCTAAGACAAAAGCCACTGAAAAGATGCCATCCCGATACCGTCAGGCCTCCAAATCTCAGCTAGCAGCTGTCTGCCTTGAGATTTCTTATTATGTGAGAAAAATCAATGCCTATTTATCTAAGTGGCTGTAAGTCAGGTTTTCCATTCTCTGCAGCTCAATGTGATCCTTATAAACACAGGGAAGGTGCTGGGGTGGGAGGCTTGTCAAGGTGGGAGATGAGCTTGCACAGCAAGTCGGGGGGATTCTGGAAGGGTTTCCTGGAGGAGGGGATGGCATTTCAGTTGGGATGTGGGGACTTCTGGGTTAAGCAGGTAGAGAAGGGAGCATAGGAATCAAGGTGAGTTGGCAGTGTGAACAGAGGAGGGGTGAGGAGTGAGTTGAGACCTGGGGAGCAGAGGGTGGATGGCCGAGGACCAAACTCACAGCACAAAGGACAAGCTGGATGATTGTGAGACTGGGAAGGAAGGACTCCCTGCTGGAATGTCTGAATCCAGGAACTTGGATGCCTGTTGCTGGGAGCTTGTCTCTGTTCTCTCTCTCTCTCTCTCTCTCTCTCTCTCTCTCTCTCTCTCTCTCTCTCTCTCTCTCTCGCCTTGTTGTTGCGGCTGTTATTGAGTATCTGACAAGATGTCCAGGAGCAATGGACCACTGTCTTCTGGTTTAGAAATGTGTGTAGGAAACTGGGCTTGGTGGCACAGATCTGCACTCCTACCTACTCCAGAGGCTGTAGCAGGAGGATCACAAGTTCAAGGCCTGCCTGGGCTACAGAGCAAGTTCAAGGTTAATGTGTACACCTTAGTGCTGTCCATCTCAAAATAAAAAGTAAAAAGAGCAGGGGTAGGGGTAGGGGACTGGGGAGATGGTTCCGTTAGTTAAGTGCTTGCTTAGCATGTATGGGATCTTAGGTTCAACCCCTAGTATAGCAAAGAATATAAGCTTGGATGTTTTACGTTCATGTGTTTATGTCCTCACCAAGACTGTCATTGACCTTGTTTGGGTTGCCCTGATCAATTTAGCTGAGACACATGCAACTTAGACACAAGGAGCGATGGTTAATTTCCCCAAGGAGCTGGGAGAAGACAGTTGGCAGAGCATGGGGCTGAGGTAGGAGCACAACCATAGGAGTGCAGACCTGGGGAGGCAGGTGCATCAAGCACAACTAGAGAAAGGAAAGCCAGGCACTAGACTTGCCCCTGTGCTGTGGCTGCTTCCCCAACCTCCTATTGACACTATGGAGAATGTGAGTCAATTCAGGGTCCACCATGCTTACTGTCAGCACCCTCCATGGGACAGTGTGATGCTCCCCAGAGCTCAGCCTCTGTGGCAGTGGGCGGGGGGAGTCTCTGTATTTGTCACTCCTCCCCTTCCTTCACCTTCCTTCCATGCGGACTCAGGGCCATTTTCTTACTGTTAGAGACATGCACCCACTCATTCTCTGTCTCTCAGTGTCTCCATCAGAAGAATACATGGGTGACGCAAGAAGAGCAGCAGATGCCAGGCAGCTCACATCATTTCTCATGACAAGGGTACCATTATGGCATCTAATACTCCTATCTCTCTGCTCCCTGACACCCTGGTGTCACTTATCTCTGAAGGAGCCTTGACGCTCCTGGCTTCTGGGGTGGTCTGTGCCCTCTCTACTGAGGTACCCACAGCAAAGACTTTACAGATTCCTCTAACCCCCCTGGAGATTTTTTTCTGGGTAGAAGAGTCCAGGCTTAAGTGCCCAGGCAAAAAAGTTTCAAGGTTTTATGCAGATCAGGAGGGAAGCCGCATTTGGTTCTTTGTTTCAGTGGGTTCTTGGAACCCCCTATTTCTCCCCATTCCTCTTGACAGTTGTTTGCAGTGTTTAATGACTTTTTAGTGGAGAGCGCTTCCTTCTTCCCTGCATCCCTTCCACAGCTCTGTATCTAGCTCCCATCATGCATGAGGCACATTATTATTCCATTCCTTGGCCAAGCAAGGACTCCCTGGGAACTTTTGGCTACTGAGTGCAGTAGGCACCTTGTAGGCTGATTCTGGCTTGGGGAGGGGGGCTCTTTTGAGTTTAGTGCCCATCTCTCCCTTCCTCCCTTTGGAAGCCAACTCTTTCCTTCTTTCTTCATCCTTGTTCTTTTTCTCTCTGTGACCTCTGGCTCCCATTAGCTCTTGAAATAAATGCATTGTCCATTAGCTTTTAGAGAAAGCTCATTGCTTATGTAAGCCTGCTTTCCTTTTTAATATGTACAAATCTTTTCAGTCATTGAAGTGTGTATTTGCATAGACCTCTTGGTTCTCAAGGAAATACTTCTGTTTTGAGGCAGCAAATATAGTGGAAAAAAAAAAAGATGACTTTGGGACACACCACACACTTCCTCTACCTTGGGCAAGTTACTCTTGACACTTGGTTTCTGTTTTTCATCTTTACAATGGATGTGATGCTGATAAACACCACTTAGGGCTCTTATAGGGATTAAATGAAGTGATTTCATGGGAAAAGTGTGAGGTGTGTGGAAGAAACAGCTCAGTTCAGATAGTTCATTGCGTAGACCATGCAGAAGGCACTGTTAGTCGCAGCTGCGTAGAGATGTGTGCATACATGTTGCAAAGTGTCCTGCACACTCAGATTTGAAGATTATGGAAAAGCCCTTCATTTTTAGAGCTTTCCATCTATGCTCTAATGGCTGAATGACTGAGATGTTGTTTGGACTAACTGCCCTCAAATATTCAAAGTTTTATGTTGCGGAATGCTGGCACTGGCTGGAACCTTGTCCTTCCTCTGCCACTCCTAGTTTCAATTTGGAAGTGGACTTAAAGCCACGTTTTTTGGATTCCCCCCGTGTGACCTATTAAGGTATTTGGAGCATAGTTTGCTGCTGTTTATAAGCCTGGACATGCAACCTGGCTTTACCTCAGACTCTGAGGTCATCCTCTGGGCCCTGGTGCTGGCTGAGTCCTCTGTGCTCAGATTTTCAGTCTCTTCTGATTCTTGGCTTCTGATTTAGATGGGGCATTGCTGAGATCCCCTCTGTGCATGCTGAAACTCTTGTTTTGATGTCTTTCTTCAAGTTACTAGTGAACACTTAGGCTTCAAGTGGGCTAAGGCTTTCCCAAGCTTGTTGGGGGCAGAGTACTTGTATTCTAGGCTTAAGCCCCACTGCCCTCATTCTTTTAATAGGAGTGGGTGAACTCTGAATTTTTTTGTTTCACTGAGATTTACTTTACTTGCATGTAGGCTACATTATCCACTTTCTCCCAAATTATGTATTTTATTTATGCAAAATTAAATTTTAAAATATTTTATATAATTAAAAAATTTCAATGTTATATTATGTAATACTGTATTACATATTATGTATGATATAACGCATTATACATATTATGCACAGTATGTTTTGTCTTACAATATATAATTGTTTACAACATGCAGGTTTTCCTGCAAATCTAACATGGTGATGGTGGCTGAAAAGGTAAAAGAGTGGGTCATGCTACCCCCTAGTGGCAGAACTTGGCAACACAATTCTCAGCAAAGCTGAAAATTTTTGTTATCAACTTAGCAAACCATAACACTGGAGACCCCACTAATGAACACAGAATTTGGATAATCTCACTCATGTGACATATTTATATATTTACAAATGTATTTCCACTGCTATCCACATTAGTAGATGCTAAGATATTTCTTTCTAGCTCTGCGCTTTTGCCTTTCAGGATAATAGACTGACTGTGTACCAAAAAGGCACTAACTTAATGAATTCACAATGCATGTCCCGGATCTCTGTGGACAAAACAATATTTTCCTTAAAGTTTACCTATTTTCTTGCAGGAAATCTTTCTATAAAACTAAGATGCTTCCTGTACCCAGGATGTTTCATATGAGAGGCAGCAGGAGCCAGAGACACATGTCTGCACCGTGTGCTACAGCAGCCCAAGTTCTTTACAGAGAACTCTATTCAGGTGAAACTAGGATTCTTGATTTCAGTGAAGAAGAAAGAGTTTATTTAACATTTATTCACTCATTCATTTTGTGTGTGTGTGTGTGTGTGTGTGTGTGTGCGTGCGTGCGTGTGTGTATACACACATCGTGGTCCATGTGTGAAGGTCAGAGGACTTCTGGAAGTTGGTTCTCTCCTTCCATTGTGTGGGTTCCAGGGACTGAAGTTAAGTTGGTCAGGCTTGTCCAGCAAGCACCTTTACCTACTGAGCTGAAGCTGGAGTTTATTAAGGGAAGATTTTAAGATAGATGTCAGTATAGGCATTGGAGGAGAAAGAGAGAGAGAGAGAGAGAGAGAGAGAGAGAGAGAGAAAATTCACTCAAGTGTGGGTAAGGACTTCTCAGGAGAGATTGTGCTGTCTGAAGATACAGTATTTAAGAAGTCTGTAAGAATTTCTTTTTCTTTTCTTTTTAATTTTATGTGTATGAGTGTATTGCCTGATGTGTGTAAGTGTACTCGTGTCATGCACAGTCTGTGGAGGTCAGAAGAGGGCATCAGATTCCCCTGGAACTTGAGTTGTGGATGGCCATTAGCCACCATGTGGGTGCTGGGAATTGAACCCAGGTCCTCTGCAAGAGCAGTCAGTGTTCTTAACCACTGAGCCAACTCTCCAGCCCCTTTCCTTTCTTTTAGTAAATGAGACTGCGGGGTAATTTCTGAGGGTCACAGGCTGATGAAAACAGGTTAAAAGATTCAAAAGAATCATTTCTGTACTGGGTCACAAAGAAGCCAAGAAGTATATTTTGACTGTGAACAAGGTTCATAATCTTGTTTGTGAGATTCTCAAAGTTTCAGGGTTATAGCTGGGAAAGGAGTGAGGTTCTCAAAGGTCACATAAGCTTAGACCCTAGGCATAGTTCATTATACTCACATTCTCATTTAAAATACCTCAAAATAAAAAGAATATTGTCTCTATGTAGGCAATATTCACAGAAAATTTTGTTAGTTGTATAGAAATTCTTGACTCTCAGGTGCCAAGAGACTTTAGCCAGACTCCAGAGTGAGGAGCTGCTTTTTCTTCATCTGTCCCCTTATTTTTCCCTGTCTTTCTATCCTGCCTCATTTTACATGCTGTCAAATACAGGGTCCCAGGGGATCTGGGGCATGAACAGTTTTTGTGTACCCACCAAGTGTTTCTGTTGACTGCGGATTTTGGATAGGCTTACACCAGGTTGCCAGGGGAATCTGTTCAGGCATCCAGAAGATGGTGGGCAGTCCTGCTTGGGGTCTGATGTAGCACATGATCCTTTTTGCTAACTCTCCAGCTTCCTTTGGTGTCTCCCCCCATTCCCTAGAGCATCAGCACCTGCCATCTACAGGGACCCAGGCTGGGACCTTGTGAAAGACTTAAAGGTCCTTCCAGGTATAGCCCAAATGTTGGATGTGGGATCAGAATATTCTGATGGTTGTCTAAGGCTTTGTCCATGCAGAAAATACTCGACTCATAACACATAAGAGCAGGACTGGGCAGAGTTTCTTTCTTTCTTTCTTTCTTTCTTTCTTTCTTTCTTTCTTTCTTTCTTTCTTTCTTTCTTTCTCTCTCTCTCTCTCTCTCTCTCTCTCTCCCTCCCTCCCTCCCTCCCTTCCTTCCTTCCTTCTTTCCTTTCTTTTTCTGCAAAGGACCAGAAAGTAAATATTTTAGACTTGTAGGCCACAGTGTCTATCACAACTATGACACGCAATTCTGATGTTGTGATCAGAAGCAGCCATGCATCACAGACATGAATATGACCTTTCCAATCAAACTTCATGAGCATTTCATGTTCATGTGATTCACATATAATGAAGTGTTCTTCTTTTTTGATGCTTCTTGGCATTTTGAAACAGAAGAACCATTCTTAGCTTGCTGTCAGTACATAAACAGGCCACAGGCTGGAAGTGGCTCTCAACTATCAACATTGTGACCCTTTCTCCTAAATCTGTCAGCTTGCATCACCCAGATACTAGGACATTCCCAAGCCACAGTAACAATGATCAAATTCAGAAAATTTGTTACAGCAGCCTTGATCAAGGCTTTGTGGAGGAACATTAAAGAAAGCTAGTTCTCTGACCTGGGTGAAGACCTAGCATTCTAAACTGCCCAACACAATTCAGTTAGACAGGTCAGTCACTTGGCTAAGAAACCACTCCTCAGGAAGACGGGACCACCCTAGGAAAGCAAATCCAACTTAATGGATGCTAAAGAGATAGAAAGAATATCCCTTTAATGAGATAATGTACTTTTCCATCCCATAATTCCCATCTCCTAGTGCAGTCTCTTATAGAGCTGTAGACATCAGCTTCCTAAGTCTGCCCACTTTTCTGAATGATCTAGAAAAGCGTAACTTTTCCTTTTCTTTTTCCTGTCTTGTTTTCTCTAACACTTTGGGCTTTACTCTTCTCTGAAGTATTTCTCCTCAGCATGTGTCTGCTAGTCCGACATGTGGCTGACCTCTGTGCCTGCTTAACTTAAACAGTATGGCTTTTTCTCCTTCCCCCTTCCATCCTCCCCCTCTGGTCAGCTGCTGAAATTTGTAGCTTGCCTGTCCTGGGGTTTTTTCTTTTTTCTTTTCTTTTTGGTCTTTTTGAGACAGGGTCTCCCTGTAGCCCCAGCTGTCCTGGAACTCACTATGTAGACCAGGCTGGCCTTGAACTCATAGAGATCCACCTGCCTCTGCCTTCCGAGAGTGCTGGGACTAAAGGTGGGGTTTTTCTTTTGAACTCTAATAAATTCTCTCCCAACTTCTGTTTGTATATGTTCTTAAGTTATTTTTAATTAACAAGACTAAGAACCCCAAGAGTGGACCCCGATTTCCCCAGTATCATGCAATTTCTAGGTGTCCTATATAAGCCCACTGGAGGGGTACTCCAACTGCCACATCCAATGACCCCACCCAGCAGGAAGAAGCCAGATTCCGTTATCACTCTACTTCTGTAAATGACAGAAGGATTACCTCCAGAGAAGGGAATGACAAGGACAGGAGATAGAGATGGGGCAGCAGTTTAGGGAGAGGGACCTCAATTCATGTCCTTGTTGGCCATAAGCTAAAATGTCCTTGAGCCTGTCCTGGTCAGAGGCCAGAAATGCAAAAAGTGTTTGAGGCTATGATCCCTGGTCTGGTTCCTAAATGATTTTGGGGTTACTTATTCAGAGGGGAAATGATGGGAACAAGAGATAGATACTGGTTGGGTGGGGCAGGGATCCCAGGGAGCATCCTTGTTGAAGGTTAGGAAAGACAGAAGAGAGTTCTTGGTTTCTGTTTCTTTGTTATCTCCTAAATGAGCACCTCTGCCTGGAGACACCTAGAGGTGTCTACATGCCTAAAGCTGGGAGGAGGTACCTGAGCACCTGCTTGGGCCAACTGGACTGACCAACACATCCCCTTCCCCACATATCACTCCAGTGTCTGCCATATGTCCTTTAAAAAGATCCCAGACTCAATGGTACTCTATTCTCGTGACCCTCCTTGCTGTACAGGAGCCCTGCTTTTTCTCTCTTTCTCCCTCTTAAGCTCCCACTTATGAATCTATAATAACTTACCCTCTGAGGTCTGTGAATTTCATTCCTGAATTCTTGAGACAAGAACCCAAAGGCCATTGACTTGGTGAAAGTTTCATGTGACCCTGAGTGTCTGACACTCTAACTTCTGAGCCACGCCCACCTAAGACCCAAGAAGGGCTCCACCGTTCCCAGAGACACCCCGATATTCCTGTATATATTATCTAATGATAATCCGTATTGTTTGCTTACCCAGCCTTAGATTATTTCATTCATTCCTTATCTTGCCTAGCTAATAGCATTTTTCTTTCTTTCTCTTTCTTTCTTTCTTTCTTTCTTTCTTTCTTTCTTTCTTTCTTTCTTTCTTTTTTAAATCTGGAAACAGGGTTCCTGTAGCCACAGCTGACCTGAGACTTGCTATGTAGACCAGGCTGGCCTACATGGATCTCACAGAGATCTACCTCCTTTACCTCCTGAGTGCTGGGATTAAAGGTGTATACCACCATGTCTGGCCTTCCTTCCTTCCTTCCTTCCTTCCTTCCTTCCTTCCTTCCTTCCTTCCTTCCTTCCTTCCTCTTTTTAAAAAAACTTCTAAAATTTTAATTAATTAATCATTTATTTATTGTATATGTGTGTATGTGTATGTGTGAGTGCAGATGAACACATGCATGGTATGTGTGTGGAGGTCAGAGGACAATTTAGGTGAGTTAGTTCTTACCTTCAACCTTGTTGAGGAAAGGTCTCTTGTTTCTACTGCTGTGCTAGGTATTCCAGGCTAGCTGGCCGAGAAGCTTCCTAGCAATTCGCCTGTCTGTTCCCCATCTTAAAGTGCGAGTGCAGGTGTGTGCCATGACATCATGCTTTTTTATGGTGGATTCTGGAGACTGAACTCAGGTCATCAGGTGTGCACAGCTAGGGCCTTTACTTGCTGAGCCATCTCCCTTGTCCTTCATAGCAATTTTTCTAATGACTGTGAATGACTGCATTCAGGACTCTTCTATCTGGCAGGTAAACTGAGTCAAATTGGGAGAAAGCACCAGGACATAGATAAGAACTCTGGTAGGATAAAGTTTATTGGCAGAGAAAACACATGGGACAGTCCCCATTTCGGGGTGGAGGAGCTGTCAGTTTACAGGTTGTTGGCTAGGGGCTTTTATAGGGGGTTTGGGGGATGTGGAAGGCAGGAAAATATTTTTAAAACAAGCTATGTGGGAGAGAGAGAGAGAGAGAGAGAGAGAGAGAGAGAGAGAGAGAATGCCTAGGGCTTATCAGGAGAGAACAGCCTCTGTCAAATCTCCCCCTTCTGTCAGCCAGGATCTGGGTCATGGGATAAGGGGTCTATACATTGTGAAACTTATCAGGGGGAAGTAGCTTGTATTGAGACAGCTCCTACATCAGTGGGTCTGGGGTGCAGGGGCCTGTTTATCTTCTAAGATTATCAAATCAGAAGCAGGCTGTGCTGAAACGGCTTGCAGTAATCGGGTCTTAGGTCATAGGCGTAGGGAGCCTGTTTCTCTTGTCTGCAGGTGGTCAGGGTGCTCATTAACTCAGTTCCTGTAATTCCAGAGGGCTTGCAAAACCATGAGGTCCTGTTGCATTGGGGAGGGGGTTGCTGTAGACCTGAACCCTAACACTATCCAGTTTCCTGGACAAAACACAGTTCATGAAGGGTTAAAGTTTGTTGTCAATTCCAAGCAGGCACATTTAGTTTATTTAGGTGTTTGGAACTGCTTGTCCCTGCTGGCCCTTTATTTCTTCAAAAGATGTCATCCATTGAAAGTCCTCTTTCCAAAGAACTTCATGGCTGTTTTATCAGAGTCTAATTTAGAGCCTTTGGGGCCCTGCCCAGTCACCTCCGGATCCTTTACTTGGTGTCCACTTCTGTGTCAGTGACTTTTATTTCCCTAACTAGCTGCGTGAATAATTAAACCTCTACTCATTTGGAGGTCCTGAGCCCTCATCCACATGCTAATCACCCTGTGGCCCTCCTGTGGCTTCTATTTCCTTCCTAGATGAAGTACTCAGACCTGAATGGCAGTCAAGGTCAGGCGTCTACATTTGTATTACATACCAGCTCACTGTTGTTACCCTTAATGTAGACTAATTCTCATTCTCCTCCTTGACCTCCAGCAGTCCCCTGAGCAGCCCTCCTCAGTGTTCCTCCATGATCATTTCAAGATCTTTTCTTTAGGAAGTTATAACTAATTCAGGGCCCATCAGCGATCATAAATAGTTTAAGTTGTTCTTTTGAGTGTGAACTGCCTCCCATGGGCTGCTTAATTTACCACGTGTACCCTGGCTACATTTGTCCCAGACCAGCCCTTGTCCCTGCCCTGAGTCTCCATAGCTCAGGTTGTCCAGTCTGAAGAAATGGAACTTATATTTGGGAATGAGATCAGTGCATGGAACAGAATCCATTAAAGACAGATTAGATCTGATCTCAAGTTCTTCTGAGCCCACAGGACGGTTTTGGAAGGGCTTCTGAGTGCCCACATGAGTCTGGGATCCGGCTTTGTAGTATTTGCTTCTGGGAAGAGAAAAGGTACAGATTCTTTTTAATCTGAGCCTCTCCTAGTCTCAGTTTTTTTACTGAGTTTTAAAATTTGTGAGACAAGGTTTGAGCTTTGGAGACAAGTTTCTGCCCCATTGACAAGACTTTTGTTTTTCAACTTCCCTTAAATGGTTATTTACTTATATTTTTATGTATTTATTTTTGTATGTGTGAGAGTATGGTGTACATGTGTGTGTATGGTGTGTGCACATGCATGTGTAGGTGAATGTGCCTGTGGAGGACACTGGGTGTCCAGCTCTACCATTCTCCACTTCATTCTCTTGAGACAAGGTCTCTCTCACTGATCTTGGAGCTAGACTGGTAGCCAGCAAGCTCCAGCCAGCCTCCTGTCTCTACCCCTCCCCCACCAGCTCTTGGTCTACAGATGCAGCCACACCTGGCTTTTAAAAAAAATTATTTATATATTATTTATTTATTTATTTTTATCTTATGTATTGAGTGTTTGCCTGAGTGTATGTAAGTGCACTTGTGCCATGCAGTGCCTGCAGAGGACATAAGAGGGCCTCTGATCCCCTGGAATTGGATTTACAGATGGTTGTTAGCCACCATGTGGTGCTGGGATTTGAACCCAGGTCTTTTGCAAGAACGGCTAGTGCTCTTAACTGCTGAGCCATCTCTCCAGCCCCATATTTTATTTTTCATTAGCATATAAAGTAACAGGTTTTCTTATAACATTTTCATACATACTTAGTTTTGGTCACCCCCCCACCTGCTTTGATGAATAATTTTTAAAGATATATGAATTAAGTAGGCAAAGTCTAAATATGGATTGTCATTAGATCATTAGATAATGATATCAACTATCCTGAAGTTGGTAATTGCTACAGTGACTTAGAAATGTCCCTATATTTGGGAGACGTGTGCTGATGCACTTAGGGACAGGTCCTGATGTGGCATCTGTGATGGTTAATCTTCACTGTCAACTTGACTGAATTTAGAATCCCCTAGGGGACTAATGAGGCATACCCCTGTGTATGTCTGTGAGGGCGTTTCCAGAGGGGGTTAACCAAGGGGAGAAGGCCCACCCAGAATACAGGTGATACCATCTCATGAGTTGGGGGGCCTGGGCAGAATGAAAGGGGAGAAAGGAGAAGAGACCAGCATTCTGTTTCTCTGCTTCCTGGCTGCCATGAGGTGAAAAACAAAGGAGCTATGGCAAGATGTTAGTGATGAATTAGGAAAATGAAGAGTAAAAAGGGGAATCTTGGTGAAGGGTACGTAGGAGTTCCTTTATAGTACGTTTGCAACTTTTCCATTTGTCTGAAGCTCTTTAAAATGAAGTTTTGAACACAGCTGCCTGGCTCTGCCTTCTCAATGATGGGCATTGGTGTGTTCTTGGGTTTAATCATCCCCCACTGCCAGTGAATGCTCATGTTCTTCTGGTCTCTGTTCCTACTGTGCTGTTCTGTTTCAGTCAAGAAGCTATCAGACTTGTGGGCTGGGAACCGGATTGCGGTTGGCAGGTGCTGTGCTGTTGTCCTCTTCCTCAAGAAGCAGCAATCAAACAGGGAGGGCAGAAACCAAACAGAATCACAGAAGCTTTGAAAGAAAAGTGAAACCGAAGGAGGCCTAACCCATGTGGGGACCCAAGGAACCTCTCCTGGGAGAAGTGGTCCTTGATCCAGAGCTCCTGGGACAGTGGGACAAAGGTGTACCAAGGGAGAGAGGCCATTCTGTGCAGGATTCTGGAAGTGTTGAGGGAATAAGCCTGGCTGGGGCAGAGGGAACAAAGGCTGGAGCAGGGTGGTGGGAGAAGCAGGCAGGGTCTTGCTCGCCTTGGTAACTTACTTTTCTTTATGGTGAGAGTCATGACCTTGGACAAGCTATTTAATGTTGGGACATTTTTTTTTTCTTCTTGTCTGTGAGAACAGTCACACCTCAGATGATTTCTGTTGAGGACTGAATACTTTGGGATATACCTAGTGACCTGGTAAGTGCTCAGTGAAGGAGAGGGAGGAGAAAGCAGTGATGTCATGATGAGATCTGCATTAAAAAAAAAAAGTCCTCTGGTTGTAATGTAAAAAAAAAAAAAAATTGGAAAAGGCAGCATGGTGATGAGAGAGAAGCCAGGAGGCTGTCACAGCATCCAGCAAACAGTGATGCTCCCTGGACCAGAGGGTGGCTACATTAAGAAAGAGGACTGGCTCTATTGCAGATGTGTAGGTTGTAGGCATGGTAGGTCTACCTAATTAGGCTGTCCTCGTCTGATATTCTTTTATTGAAAAAAAAATTCCTATTTTTCCTTTTTGTTTGTAGGTTAGAAAATATAGTTTTCTTTTTTTTGCCCCCAAACATTTACAAATATATCTATTTACATGACATTGACTAATTGTCCTGCTAGTGTGTACCTGAGATGAATATTCCTCTCATAAAGAGGATGGCTTATCTCATTCAATGAGATCATGCTAATTAGGAATTGGGACTTGCCTATCTCACACATTCTGAAAACTGAAATGGTGGGAGGTGGGAAGGAATGTGCACAATCTACTGCATTTCTGAAGTCACCTTAGACAATAGGATTTCTACTGGAAGATATGAATTTTGACAGGGAAGAGGCCCTGCAACGATGCAATCTCAGTACTGACAAATAAATGCCGTTGTACGTTTCCATGCTGGGAATGATTTACGGTTACAGCACTACATGCTTCTCTTTGATTTATAGCATCCTGTTAGCCATGGAATTACTTAGCAAAATCAGTTTGGCTTGATGTTAGGTTTTTTTCCTTGTCTTAGAAAAAAATTTGGCCTGAAGAAAAGATGACATTAATTTAGGAATAGTGGAGTTATCATTGAGTTATCAAAATAAATCTGAGGACGTAAATCAATTCACTGCATGGAGAATGCTAAATCGATAAGTCCAGAAAGACTTTATTGATTCTGTGGCCATCACTCAAGCTTCTTCATTAGATTCCCCAGCCATATGTTTAATTGAAATGATAATGTAGATAGCTTTGGGTAGATCCAGGCATCCTGACTTTGATATGGGGTACTTCAAGGTAAATGAAGGGACATGGCTAGGTTAGTCCTCTCCTGAGGTTCAGGATGGCTCCAGAGGCGGGAGGGGGGACTTTGAGACTGTTTCCTGTCTGCTGGAACTCCAGACAGGCAAGGGACCAACTGTTAGAAGTTACTACTTTTATTCTTTTTTAATCTTTATTTTAAAAAAATAAATAAGGCTGGAGAGATGGCTCAGCGGTTAAAAACACTTGCTGTTCTTGTAGAGGACTGAGGTTCAGTTCCCAGTACCCACTTGGCAGCTTACAACCACCTGTAATTCTGGTTCCAGGGCATCCAATACCCTCTTCTCATTTCTGTGAGCAGCAGGCACACAGGTAGTGCACATACATACATGCAGGCAAAACATTCATACACATAAAATACAATAAAAATGTAAGAAACATTTTTTTTTGTGTGTGTGAGAGAGACAGAGAGAGAGGAAGAGAGAGAAAGAAACATTTGGAGGTCAGAGGACAAGTTGACAGCGTCGATTTTCTTCCACCATGAAGGTCCAAGAGATTGAACTCAGTTCAGCTTGACAGCAGGGTGCCTTTACCCACTGAGCCATCTCCCTGGCCTGTAAGTTACTATTCTTAAATTCAATTTAAAAGACTCCATGGACAAAGTGGCTACAGCATTAAAGGGACTCTGAAAAATTGACTCCTAATGAACACCATCCTAACACACCAGCAACTGTTGTACTGAACTGTTGTATCTATTTTTGTGCTGTGTCTCTTTCACTTCAAGGGCTGTGAAGAAGTAAGGGCAGATCCTCCATTTCAGTGTTCCTTTAATCTTGTTTCACTGTGTGTATAACTTTACATGGTTGCAAACAGAACTGTCTCAATTAGCTTTTAGAACATAAAAAATAGCTCCAAAATGCAGTTCTTGAAAAAAAAAAAGAGCCATGCTCTGACCCACAGGCCTCTCTCTCCAGGGTAAGTCGATGGCACCCTCCGTGCCTTAACTCCCCAGCCTCATTCACCCTCCCATCTTTCCTGCCGGTCTCTCCTCCTAGACTGGGTCCAGTCCCATTCCTTCTCTTGGTGCCCCAGACACCTGGGGAACCACCACTGCTTCCTGATCCTTTGCATCCAAATCAACTCAGCTCCTTCTTGGGTCCCCAGGAGCACTCTGGGCCTGCCCTACCCTCACCTCCCTCTACTTCCCTGGTCCTGCACGACCCACCAGCCTCTTTCCTGGATGCAGGGGCTGACCTTTCCTCTTCCTGATCCTTTTCATCTAGACCAACCCAGCTCCTCAGTGCAGTCCCCAGGAGCCCTTGGGACCGCTTCCCGCCCCCATCTTCCTTTGTGTCTCTGGGTGGCATGGCCACCAGCTGCCCTAGACCAGCATCTTTCCTGGGCCTGGCTCCCAGGCCAGTCCAACCCCCAAGTTCCTGAGGCCAAAATCTTTCCTGGAGGGATCCAGACCTTAGGAGAAAGGCTGAGAGCATCTGATCCTCACCTGAATTGGGCCTCTGTGGGAACTCCTGAAGACAAAAGCAATCTGGCCACTCCAGTATAAAATCAAAAGAGAGAATCTGAAGCTTAGATGAACCAGCTTTTCATGACCAAAACATAAACCACAAAGACACATAAAGTTCACAAAAAGAAGCAGACCT
>NW_008360326.1:5815728-5817173 GCF_000622305.1 Nannospalax galili
CAAGCTGGCTTTATTCCAGAGATGCAGGGATGGTTCAATATACGTAAGTCAATAAATGTCATAAATCACATAAATGGGCTCAACGACAAGAACCACATGGTCATTTCAATAGATGCAGAGAAGGCCTTTGACAAAATTCAACATGCATTTATGTTCAAAGTCCTTGAGATAATTGGACTGGAGGGAACATACCTCAACATAATTAAAGCCATATATAACAAACCCACAGCCAACATCATTCTAAATGGAGGAAAAACTGTAAGCATTCCTATTGAAATCAGGAACCAGAAAAGGCTGTCCACTATCTCCACTTCTCTTTAATGTAGTGCTTGAAACTCTTGCAAGAGTAATAAGACAAGAGAAAGAAATTAAAGGAGTAATAATTGGAAAAGAAGAGATCAAATTATTCCTTTTTGTAGATGATATGATATTATATCTAAGAGATGCCAAAAATTCCACCAGAAAACTTCTAGAAATTATTAACACATTCAGTAAAGTGACCAGTTACAAAATTAACCTACAGAAGTCTGTAGCCTTTCTATATACCAATAACAAGAAATCAGAGAAAGAGCACATGGAAACACTCCCCTTCACAATAGCTACAAAAAAATAAATCTTAGAATAAACCTGACTAAAGACATTAAAGAGCTCTGCAATGAAAATTTTAGATCTTTAAAGAAAAAGATTGAGGAAGACATCAGAAGGAAGGACCTCCCATGCTCATGGATTAGAAGAATTAATATTGTGAAAATGACCATCCTACCAAAAGTCATTTATAGATTCAATGCAATGCTAATCAAAATTCCCATGACATTTTTCACAGAATCGGAATAAAACATCGTAAGCTTCATCTGGAAGCACAAAAGACCTCGGATAGCCAAAATAACCCTGAGCAGTAAGAGCAATGCCGGGGGATTACTATACCAGATTTTAAGCTGTATTACAGAGCTATAGTCATAAAAACAACATGGTACTTGGCACAAAAATAGATCCATAGATCAATGGAACAAAATTGAAGACACAGATATGAGTAAATGCAATTTTAGCTACCTGATATTTAACAAAGGGGCCAGGATAGTCACTGGAGGAAAGACAACATGTTCAGCAAATGGTGCTGGCAAAACTGGATCTTCACCTTTAGAAGAATGAAACTAAATCCCTATCTTTAACCTTACACAAAAGTCAATTCCAAATGGATCAAAGACCTCAGTGTAAAGCCTGAAACTCTAAAACTGTTAGAAGGAAACATTGGCAAAAACCTGCAAGTTATAGGTGTAGCGTAGGATTTTCTAAACCGGACATCAATTGCTCAGGAAACAAGGGCAAGAATTAACAAACGGGACCTCATTAAACTAAAAAGCTTCTGTACATTAAAGGAGGTAACCAGGGAAGAGAACATAAAACCCACAGAATGGGAGAAAATCTTCACCAGCGACACATCCGAC
>NW_008360326.1:5817281-5817708 GCF_000622305.1 Nannospalax galili
CTTACCCCAGTCAGACTGGCTAAGATCAAGAAAACAAATGATACCAAATGTTGGAGAGGATGTGGGGAAAGGGGAACACTCATCCACTGCTGATGGGGCTGCAAACTGGTTCAACCCCTATGGAAAGCAGTGTGGAGAAGTCTTAAAAAACTACAAATGAACCTCCCATTTGACCCAGTTAAACCACTCCTTGGAATACACCCAAAGAACTCGTCCTATTGCAGAGACACTTGTATATTCATGTTTGTTGCTGCTCTTTTCACAATAGCTATGAGATGGAAGCAACCTAGTGTCCCTTGATTGACAAGTGGATAATGAAAATGTGGTTCATTTATACGATGGTGTTTTACTCAGCAATAAAGAAAGATGAAATCATGAAATTTGCAGGTAAATGTATTGAACTAGAAACTGTTATAGTAAGTGAAGT
>NW_008360326.1:5818032-5818261 GCF_000622305.1 Nannospalax galili
TTTATTTATTTAAAACCATGATGGAGGGGTGAGACAATGTGAGAGATAAACAATGCCTAGCTAGTTTTGAAAAACAGAGCAAATGATATTACTCCTACAACCTACTGACAAATTATACATAGCATATCAAAAATATATGTCTAGATAAGGTTTATCTGAGAACACTTGGTCTTTGCCCAAGATTTATCTACATGACATACAGTAATTAAAAGTACCAGAGTGGTGGAAC
>NW_008360326.1:5819680-5836955 GCF_000622305.1 Nannospalax galili
ATTTGCTCCTTAATAATTAGTAGATGTGAAAAACATTACCATTGAAATCTACCTGATGACTTTATATCCATGCTCAGATGCCAAGAAGCTCAGAAAGTAACCAACTGTGACTAGTAATAATGAGATATATAGAGATTAGAAATGCATATGCAAACATCTTAATGTTAATTGCATTAAAAATGAATTTTTCTGTATGAAACTGTGTATTTTAATAATGAAATGGAGATATTTTTAAGGGTTAAAACCATTTAATTTTATGTCTTTTAGGGTTTATACTGAGTACAAAATTTTATAACTGAAATAACTCAACTGTAAACCTAAAAATTTACAGCCAGTTTTGAAAGAGTTGCATCTTAGCTCAGGAAATTTTTATTGAATATGCCAATGCTGTTGTAATGAAATGCTACTTCTAAATATGTGGTTATTAAATAAATAATTTAAAAAACAGCTATTAAAATTACATTTATTTATTTTATGCAGGTGTGTATGTGTATATGTATGTATGTGAGGACACAGGTGTGAACACATGTGTGCCATGGTATGCATATGGAGGTCAGGGGACATTTGGGAGTCAGTTCTCTCCTACCTTGTGGGTCATGGGGATTGAACTCAGGTCATCTGGCTTGGTCACAAGTCCCTTCACCCACTGAGCCATCTTACAACCTGTCAATAGCCATTTGCTTTGCTTACATTCTGAGGGTCAGTGGGGTGGTTCTGTTCTGATTGGCTGCGTGGGACTGGGTCATCTAGAGTGGCTTTACTTACATGTCTCTCTAACAGTGGATGTCAAGTGGGGCAAGGGCCACCTGCTTCTCACTTTCCAGTGGTCACATGATGGCAGAAAAAGTAACATCCACCTGAGAGGCAGCAACTATTAAACATTTGCACTAATTCTTACTGAGGTGTTGCGTGTGCCAAGTACTAGTATTGTACTGGCCAAAGGCAAGCTACATGCCAAGCCCTTGTTTGAGAGCTAGAGGAAGG
Source organism: Nannospalax galili (assembly GCF_000622305.1). Taxonomy (NCBI): domain Eukaryota; kingdom Metazoa; phylum Chordata; class Mammalia; order Rodentia; family Spalacidae; genus Nannospalax; species Nannospalax galili. Next base: position 5,820,665 of record NW_008360326.1, read on the forward strand.
GACACTACCACTTGACAACAGGAACTGCACAATATTGTGACCATGTTTTCCAGTATATTAAAACCATAAATAAACCTGTATTTTCTGTGTTGCAAAAATCTTAGCTATGAATACACACACAAACACACATATACACAAAGAGAGCTCAGCTATATTTTTGATGTTGTTGTTGAGACAAGGTTTCACTATGTAGTTCAGGCTGGCCTCAAGCTTGCTGTCCTTCTGCCTCAACTCCACCATGCCTAGCTTATACATGTTGTTATTATTAGTATTTTTTGAGTCAGGGTCTGACTATGTAGCCCTGGCTGGCCTGTGTAGACCAGACTGGCTTCAGACTCACAGAGATCTGCCTGCCTCTACCTCCTGAGTGCTGGGATTAAAGGCATGTGTCACCATGTCTGGCATTTTAAAAAACTAGTATATTGGATATTTATCTTGTATTAATTTCAATTCATAGACATCACTAAAATACAGGTATTGTTATTCCCATGCTACTAGTGAGGGCACCAGAGACCAGAGACACAGCAACTCCCTTAAGGTCATACAGCTGGTAAGTGGAGGACACAGATTTTAATTGTGAGTTCTCTGATCTTTGAACCTTATTCCTAGAAGATAGGATGATTAGTGCTTATTTTTTGTTGGGGTTTAGATGCTGATACTTTTATGAGGGCACAGGGGATACCATTAGGAGGCTTTCCCCCACTTGTGCATTGGACTAGCTCTCCACACCAACGCCTTTCTGACTATTATGGTTTGAATCTGAAATGTCCCCCTCATGTGTTTGAGCAGTTGTGTTTGATCCACAGTTGGTGGCACTATTTTGGGACTTTGTGGAATCATTAGAAGGTATGACTTAGCTGAAGGAAGTAGGTGGCTGGGCACGGGCCCTTGTTATATACGATCCCTTGTTTTTTCCTTTCATGTTTTCTCTGTTTCCTGATCTTCAGATGTGAACAAGCTCCTGCTCCCAGTGCCACAGCCACAAGCCCCTCCTGCTGCCATGCTTTCCCACTGTGATGGACTGTAGTCCCCTAAACTCTGATCCAAAACAAACCTTTCCCCATTTAAATGGCTTCTTGTCAGAGAACACCTGGGGGGACTCAGACTTTTCCAGAAACTGAACATTTGAGATGTTTGTGTACATGAGTTTTAGGTATCAGGGAAATTGTCTGTTTTTTAGCTCAATTTAGTTGAATGGTGGTTACAGTATGGAGGAACTTTTCTGAGCTCCTGGCTAGGCTGCTGGACCTCTTTGAAGCCCTTCCTAGATGTTTGTATCAGTCCTCCCGGATGATCTTCCTAGCCCAGCAGTTATATTAAGATAGCTATGTTGCTTTGCACTGAATCTCATCCGCTTATGGAGTGTGGTTCCTGAGCTTGGTACAACCTCCTCTAAAGCACATTGGAGCCCATGACTGACCAGGTTGGCTCCCAGGAAGCCAGGTAGCTGATAAAGGACCAGGGCTGGTGGGGGAGGCTGGAGGAGGCCTGAAACTTTTCATGACAATCATTTAGGGGCTACTTAACCTAGGTGGTGATGATGATGATGAGACAAGAAAATACAGATACCTGGATCACATCTGTGTACTAAGGTTCAAATCACGGCAGTAAAAACCCTGCCTGTGTAAGCATGGGGAGGAGCGTGAGCCCCGAGTGGCACCCACGCTAGAACTGTGCTACCAATCCTTTGCCTGATGCTTACAAGAACCACAAACATCAAAATCACTAAAAGTCAGAGTTTGTCTTACTTGGTATCTCTGGAAGATGGCATAGTTGATCACTCAGGCTTGCCACAGTGATGGAGAAAATGGGAACAAAGTGTGTTATGTCTGAACTTGTGACACTGTGAAGAGTATACACTGAGGATGTTCTTCTAGTCTTGAAATGATATCTGATTGCACGAGGGATTTCTCATGTCATTGATGGACAGTGGAGCTACTACATACAGACCCATTGTTTCCCTTTTTATTTGTAAAGGGAACATCAACCAGTATCGATGTAACTATACTTACTTGTTAACTGTAACCATAGACTGAATACAGATACAAAAATTTGGCAAAAATTAACAAAGCATTGTGTGGGAATCTATTGGCTGTATGAAAATTTGTAATAGAATATTGTGTAATTTGTTATTTGTAAGTTAGGTGCTATACCTCCTTTATATTGGTAACATTTATGCTAAATATATATGCAGCATATTCATACACACATACACTTCTCTCAAGAGAGCAGTTGTTGACCATTTCCTACTGTACCAGTGGGCATAGTTCTGCTGGCTACGCATTACAAGTAGGAAGCAGGAGGACTTTCCTCTGCACTTTGTACACTTGAGACTATAGATGTTCTTTCTGTCCTTGGCTCTCAGTTACAGAGAACCCTATAAGTGATCATATTCAGCCAGCAGAGATGTCCAATGGAAAAAGAAACTACAATCTGAGGCCTTGTCAGGAAGAACTGCCCACAAAGTAGCTAGAGTTAGTGGTTTTTGGGTCTCACTGCTGTGATAGAATATCTGACAGAAACAACTTAAGGGAGGCAAGATTTATTTGGTTTGGGGATGCTGTCCATCATGGTAGGGAAGGGATGATGGTGACATTGAGTAAGAAAGCAGGGAGCTCTGAGTGGAAAGAGGGTGGATTAAAACTAATAAGACCCACTCTCCAGTAACCCACTTCCCCCAGCAAAGCGCCACTGCCTAAGGGTCCACAGCCTTTCAAATCAAGTGCCACTGGTTGGGGACAGAATGCTCAAACACGTAAGCCTGTGGGGGCATTTCACATTCAAACCATAACAGATCTCTTGTAAGTAAATGTCCTGTTCATCACTATAGAACATTTTGCAAGTTTGCATTTATATTTACCAAAGTAGCAAGGACAGGCAACAATTATATACATTATCATTTACAAAGCATAGTCACTCTAAGTGCTTCTGTCATTCTTCCAAAGATTTCTCTGCTTCTAGTAATTCTTGAGCAGCTGGGTGACTCAGGGAAGGTCTTCATCCCAGGCTTTGCATCTGCACTCAGCTAGCTCATTCCTCTCCAGTGGGCACTTGCCTCTGGGACATGGTGCTGAGGGTGTTTACTTGCTATTTCCTATATCCTTTATACCCCATCTGTAGTGAATTCAGGGCAGGAAACAAAACTCCTTAAGGGATTATTAACAGTTGTAGTGGAAAGAGTAATCCCACTTTCCTAAAGTAAGTGTGATGCAGTTATCTTTGAATCTGTTTCTCTCTCTAGGGATTAGATGTGGGGAAGAGGCATGGCTTACACAGAGGGCCAAAAACAGTTGCTCCAGCTTTGTGGAAAGCGCTTTTGACCATTTTCTAAATGGCTTTCTTACAGGGTAAATCAAAAAACAACCAATCCAAACCAAACCAAAAACCAACCAAACAAAAAAACCTGGAAGAAGAAAAAGTCCCCAAACCACAGTATAGCGGAGGAAAAAAATGACCCAATCCATTTTGGAGGGTGGGGGTTGTTGTTGTGTAAGATTTGCTCTGGAAGTTTCTTCATGAAGGACATATTACGACAAAAGCATGCAGTGACTCAGTGGCAATAGTTCATGCCTGTTGGTAGCAACTGGGTATACTCTAAAGTACACCCAGAATTGGGAATTTGGCTATTATCCAGTTAAAATTGTTGATCTTCAGAGCTACTCGAGATCTCTCAGGCCTTAATGAGTGTTTTGAACTAAAGCACCAATGTGTTTGCTAGTGATCAAACTAGCTGAGACTGTTACATCTTCTTTTCACTTCATGCCGCATAAACATAAGGGCACCTTGGCATGCGCTGGAATGAAAGAATTCAAAAGTAAACAGAAGACGAAAGTGGTTTGGAGGACAAGGGCCTTAGACAGTGGAGTCCAGCTAATTAGGGTCAGCAGATGCCACAGCAGGCTGCAGAGGCAAAGCTGTAGTGTATGCTTCCAGAGATGGCCAAACATGCATTTTTAAAACCAAAATTTGAATTTTTTTCTCTTTAGTTATTGATTACCTCTGTGAAGGAGAGACTATTGACGTGTGCAGAAGAGTGGAACAAGTTGTAATCGTTTTAGATAGAGTGTCTTTGGCAGGGCTTTGTGTTCAGATTTAAGTGGGAACCACTGTGGGTTCTGAAATGGCTTCTATAACCAGTTTCATCACAGACTTAATCATCCAAAACACCATCCCCTGTAATTTGACTGAAAAGCATCGTGACAGCCAAGCCTTCAATTCTTAAAAGGGATTTAGCAGCCAGCAGCTTATGCTTATTAAAGACACCCAACACTGTCTCCTCTCCTTGCTCTTTAACCACAACTAAATAAAGCCAGAGGTTTGAATCAAGTCTGGAAATGGGGTGGCGGGGTTAAGGCGGGGACTAGAACAGATTCCTTGGCGGGGTGGAGGCGGGAGACAGACGGACAGCTGAGTTAAAAGCATTAGACAAGGCTGTGGAAGTTCTAGTTTCAGGTCCCAGGACTTGAAAGGTGAGTTCTCTTGTTCAGAGGACAAAGGACTCACCCTGAGCCAGAGTGGAGTGGAGTGTGAAAAGGACCCAGTAGGAGATGAGGGGAGACTTAACTGCACAGCCTCTTCTTCCTTGGAGGAGACTTGGACTCTTGAGCCTTGACTTTGATGGGAAGCCCTTTGCATTTCAGCCTCTGAAGGCTTTGTTTACATAATGTTCTTTTTAATTTTTATACTTTAGGTTTCTAGAAAACATTGTTTAGACACTGTATTTGGGGATCGCTTAGAAGGCAAAATGTTTCTGGAATGGATAAATCAATATATAATAAAAATACCACTCTCCTGGTGGCCCTATGATGTCACAAACAGGCTTTCAGTTTAATTATGTTCCTTGTAGGGCTGGACAGGTTGTTTGGGTAGAGTGCTTGCCTGGCATTCATGAAGCCCTGGGTTCAATGCTCTGTACCCCATAAATTGGGCATGTTGGTTCATGCTTATCTTGGGAGGTGGAAGCAGGAGGAGCAAAAGTTCAAGGTCATTCTCTGAGGCCAACCTGGGTTACAATTAGACCCTGCCTTAAAAACAGAACAGGACTAGAGAGATGGCTCAGTGGTTAGGAGCACTGACTGCTCTTGTAGAGGATCAGGGTTTGATTCCCAGCACTCACATGGTGGCAAACAATTGTCCTTAACTCCAGTTCTAGGGGGACTCCAATCCCCTCTTCTGACCTCTGCATGCATTGCATGACATGGGCACACTGACACACATGCAGGCAATCCACTCATACATATAAAATAATAATAATAATAAAAAAAATCAGACAACAAACTAGGTTTGTCCATTTCACCCAAGGGCTGCCTTCTGCCTCTAGGGCCCTTCTTTAGTGTAAGGCCTGTATGCATGGCATGTAGGGCGGCCCTGTCTGCATCCTCCGTGTTCTCCCTGTTACCCTGTCTCCCTGGACTCCCTCTTCTTTCCTGAGGTCACTCTGCCAGAACTACCAGCCTTCCTTTATCCCTCTGAGGCACCAGTGACAGAATCAAGTGTGTGGAGGTACTGAGAGGGATTGTGAATGGTACAGGACAGATTCAACTTAACTGTCACTGTTCTTTGAAAATTTCAGCAAACTGCTGTGGCAGGTTTCTGTTAATGGTGGGGGGAGGATGGCTAATGGAGCATTTGGTCTCTCTCTCTCTCTCTCTCTCTCTCTCTCTCTCTCTCTCTCTCTTTTGGTCTTTTTGAAAGAGGGTCTCCCTGTAGCCCCAGCTGGCCTATGCAGACCAGGCTGGCCTCGAACTCACAGAGATACACCTGTCTCTGCTTTGCCCGGCTTTCTTTCTCTGTTTTGAGACAAGATCTTACTGTGTAGCCCCAGCTGGCCTGGGACTCTGCCTCCCAAGTTACAGGTGTGCATTACCGCACTGGCTTCCTTCCTCCCCCCCTTCTTCTTCCCCTCCCCCTTCCCCTCCTTTCTTTCTTTCTTTCTTTCTTTCTTTCTTTCTTTCTTTCTTTCTTTCTTTCTTTCTTTCTTTCTTTCTTTCTTTCTTTCTTTCTTTCTCTTTCTTTCTCTCTCTCTCTCTCTCTCTCTCTCTCTCTCTCTCTCTCTCCCTCCCTCCCTTCCTTCCTTCCTTTCCTCTCTTTCTCTGCCCCCCTTTCCATGTACTGAGGATCAAACCTAGGGCCTTGTGTATAGAAGGCAAGCCTCCTACTACTGAGCAACACCCCCAGCTCTACTCCCTCTTAGCTTCTGGATGAAAGACTAAAGAGAAGGCAGGACACTCTAGGACTTGGGGAGAGAGGGCAGGGAGACTCTGAGAGTCAGTTTCCTTGTTCCTGCTTTGTGGAGCTGGCTCTCTTGGTAGTAATCTATCCCCTGATTGATGAAGACCTTTAAAAATGCCTTTGGCTCCCAACATCTGGTTAAGCCAACAACACAGCAACACAGAGCCTGCTTGATGAGGCTGGCCTAAGCCCCACATTTTTTCCTGTTCTTGTTCTTATAGGCCTGCCTTTAAAAGCTCTTTGGGGGTGTTTAGCTGGCTAGTGACAGATACAGAGGCTTAGCCACTTTCAAGGCCCCTTGATTTTCATGGTGGGATAAAGAGATTCTGTTCCATCTCTCATCTGATCCACCTTGTCTTCAGATCATGTTGAAACTCCTTTTTGTCATATCCCCCAGATCATAATGAAAAGGCGGATTAACCTGATTACTGAGGCCCGTCAACTCAGTGCTCTTGGTTACATGACATCCACCACGAGCCCTGGAGCAGCTCTCAGTTGTGTTCCTGGGCTGTGTTATTACAATGACTTCATTTAATAAACTTGCTGTCAGAACACTAATCCTCAGTCAAGGTTAAGTATGAGAGTCCTCGTTAGCCATGATTAGACTACATGGATGGTTAACAAAATTTTCTCATGCCTCAGGATTCGTTTTCATTAAAAATCTAAATTGATTAAAAAAAAAAACAAACAAACCCTTAAACAAGAATACCTAATTGACAGCGACTTTATGGGTTTTCATGATGAAGACTTGTTACAAGGGCCCGTTTTAATCATTCAGCTTGATTATACATTAGGGTGTGTGCTGGGATGCATTTCCCATGTGCTTTCTAATCCTCTAGCCTTCTTTTCTGCCGTACCTGTCTTGGGCCCTATCAATCAAGAAAGATAGGTATTCTTCACATATTTGCCATCTTTAGGGGGTACAAAGTATTTCTCCAGAGTAGGGGTAGTGTAAGAAACAGTTTCCTGTCCTCCTTTCTGTTGGAGGTTGAGGTGGAACCAGACTGGGTTCTTGGCACTTCCCAGGGCTCTAGTCTGGTTAGTCGGTTCTCACTTCCCTTTGAACTCTTTTCCCTCACCTACCCTCCTGTGAATGCTGCTGTTGCCAGAATGCATATAAAAACCTGACGTGTAGCATACAAGTCTGTCATCTCAGTTAGCCCTTCTGCAGAGAGGCGAGAAGCAGGGGTAGGAAGAATCTCTGGAAGCTTGAGGCCAGCTGGTGTGCACAGCTGCGAACAATAATAGAGCCTGCCTCAAACAAGGGGGAAAGCAGGGGTTGGCACCCGAGGTTATCCTCTGACCGCCACATGTAGGCTATAGTAGTATTCTCATACCCGTACTCACACACAGGAACATGCACACACATATAAACATACCAAACACACATACACACACACACTGTGTGCACACACCATGTCTACACATACACCATACATACCCATATACACTCATTGTGCACACACATATACCATACAGACATACATTGTGCACACACATACATACAAATACTTGAAAAAAAAGGTAAACTTGTATGCGTATCAAAGAATTTTCTTAAAATAAATTTATCATTTGTCATCAGTAGATGATTTGTATACTTAATTTATTGTGTGTATGTGAGTGTGTTCATGTGTGTGCAGGTGCACATATGTGTGCATGCACATGCGTGTGTGTGCAGAGGACAGAGGACAACCTTAAGTTTCACGTCTCTTCAGGCAGGGTCCATCCTTGGTCTAGAAGTTACTGACTAGGCAACGCTGGCTGGCCAGCAAGCCCCAGGAATCTAACTGCCTCTACTTCCTAAGCTCCAGGGTTGTAAGCACATGCCACTGTGCCAGGCTTTTTATGTGAGTTTGGGATTTGAACTCAGTCCTCATACTTTCAAGGCAAGAACTTTGCTGACTGAGCCATCTCCCAGTCTCATATATCTATTTTATATACCTATGTAACTGAATTGCATAAAAATTTCTTGGGTAAAAAGGAGTCGCTAGAGGAAAAATGTTTAGGAGGCCCTGTTCTGAGACACAGCTGAGGCCAGGCTGGTGTGGGGTTCCCAAATTACTGCAGGCTTGAGCAAGAGGGCTCCACACAGAGTGCTACTGAGTATGAAGGTGGAGGTCAGTAGTGGCTTTTCACCACCCAGGGTGCTCAGAGGATCCTCACATTAATTAGGGTCCAATCTGGGAGAGAGGACACAGGAAGAGGAAGTCCACTTCTTGCTCCAAGCTTGCTCTTGTGTTTTAATATCCAGCTTCAGGGCTATGGGTTTTTGTGAAAGGCATGCCCTTTAAGTAGACCTGCTCTTCTCCACAACCACTCAGTGATGTAGCCTCATGCTGTCGTCAACTGCCCATTGACTTCAAATGACACCTCCACCCATAGTTGGTGTGACTATAAGCCTGTTAAAATAAAAATGTACCGTTTTCACATTGGCATTTTACTGTGGAACTTTTAATGAAAGGCAAATTGTTTTATGTAGAACATTTGCTTAATTGTATTTGTTCCAGTAGGAGTCTATCTGAATTCTCTAACTTTAAGAAAGGATAATGGGGAAGTTTTTCCACAGTGATTTCCAAGGATTGTATGGAGAAAACTCACCAGTTTTACTCTATGTCCACTATACAAATGATGGGATAGAGGAGGTGAGGGGAGGATAACCAACACTAAGAATGTTTGAGACAACTTGACACAACCTAGAGACACCTGGGAAGGGACAACCTTAACTGGGGAATTTCATCCATTGGATTGGCTTGTTGCCATGTGTGGCATTTTGTGTGAGGCATTTATTTAAATTTTTTTTATGTGTATGAGTGTAATGCTTGCATGTAGGTAGGTGCACCCATTTTACGCAATGCTCTCAGAGGTCAGAAGAGGATGTCAGAGTCCCTGGAACTGAAGTTGCAGATGGTTGTTAGCTACCATGTGGGACTCAAACCTGGGTCCTCTGCAAGAGCAGACAGTGCTCTTAGCCGCTGAACCATCTTTCCTGCTCTGGGAGACATTTTCTTAATTGCTAATTGACGTAAGAGGGCCCAGCCCTCCAGTGATGCCATCCCTTGAGGGGGCCTGGGCTGTATGAGAAAGGTAGCTGAGTAAGCTAGGGGAGCAAGGCAGCAAGCAGCATTCCTCCGTGGTCTCTGCTTTAGTTCCTGTCTTCAGGTTCCTGCTTTGAGTTCCTGCCATGGCTTCCCTCAGTGATGAACTGTGAACTGTAAATCAGACAAACCCTTTCCTCTCTCATGTTGGTTTTGGTAGGTTTTTTTTTTTTTGTAATCATGGAAACAGGAAGCAAACTAGGACGCTTCATTAGAGAAATTTCTGGTGCAGTGGATACAGAAACTCATAACTGGCCAAAGTGCAGAAAATAATTGTCTGTGGAGTGCTTAGCCACAAATGGGACATTTATATCACACCCCTGTCCCCAAAGCTCAGGGACTATTGTGGAAGAGTGAGTGGAAAGATTGTCAGAGCCAGGGGTTGGGGATGACTGGGGCAAAATGGTGTCTTCTGGACACGGCAGGACATCTGCCCTCAAGAACTCACAAGTAGCTGTGGTTGTTTGCACAGGATGTACACAAGACCAAGTCAGTCAACTTTCCAGCATGGAGGCTGGAGGTGCTCTCAAGCCCCCACCTCTAGCTGAGGAGCTATGGATAGTTGGCGGCTGATGGGGAGAGGGGACCCTAGTAGGTTGACCACACTCCAGTGGATAGCCCCATACTCGTGACTATAAGAGCAGCACAAGTAGGTCTTGGTGGGTTATTAAAAAAAGAAAAGGACACAAAGTTGGGAGGGGTAGGGAGGTGGGCGCTGGATCTGGGAAGAACTAAAGGATGAGTTGGGGGTAAATATACTCAAAATATATTTGTATGTATGTATGTATGTATGAAATTCCTAAAAAAATAATTAATGGCTCAGAGGTTAAGAACATTGGCTGTTCTTACAGAAAACCCAGGTTCAAATCCCAGCACCCACATTTTTATTTTAACAGGCAGCTAACAACTGTCCATAACTCCAGTTCCAGGGGATCTGACAGCCTCTACACTTACCTACATGCAGGCAATACATGCGTACACATAAAATAAAAATAATAAATAAAATAAAAAAATGAAACTAAATGTACACCAAAAAGAGTACACAAAATTGCATGGGTAGGGAAGGTGGGAGGTTGGATCTGGGAGGAGCTGGAGGAGCGGGTGAACATGATAAAAAAAGTGTATGACATTTTCAAAGAAATAATAAAAAAATTATATAAATGTGTGTTCTATTAGGAAGGAAATACGTATTCTCTTCCTGTCTTAGCAAGAGAGGGTTAGAAAGATATTTTGGTTGGCTTAAGGAAAATAGAATCTTGAATCATTTCAAAGCCTCTCCTCTGCCCCCATGGAGATGGCTGGTACTCTTGGAGCCATGGAAAAAGTGATGGTAGTTCCATTTCCCAGAAAAAGGGGTGTGAGTGGATATCTGGGGGCCAGGGCTTTGGAGGAAGCTTGAGGGGGAAAAAGGTTCCAGGGGCTGTGGGTCCTTGAGGTAAGTGAAAGTTGAGCCCACCTGTGCCCTGTACATGAGGGCTGGCTTACAGGCCAGGAAGTGAGGGACCATGGGAACCAAAAGGGAGGGCCATAATCATCAGCATCCTGCCAGTCTTGGTAATAGGAGCTGGGGCGGAGGATGGGCAGCTGGTGCCTTGTTCTTCCCAGTTGTGTGTTCTCTGCTCCCTGGGATCTTGGGGAGTCCCTTCAGATGCTGTACCTATTACTCCCTCAAGGCAAGATGAGGGGCAGCCTATTTTTTCCCTATTAGGAAAAAGGCATGCAAATGCTTTTGGGGACATGTGGGTGAGCAGACACAGGCCCTCTCAGTTACATAGAGCTGAAGGGCAAAACAGGCTTTTCTGACAATCTGGTGTGTTAGTCACTGGGATAAACACCAAAGGACTTTCCTTAGAGACATTTGAAATAGGAAAGTGTCATTCATTTGGATTTTGTGTGGTCCTCCCCAGTAACAAGGTTACTTCCCACACCGGGACTGTCCTTTACTCAATTGCTGAAATCCAGATGGGTCTCACCATTGTTCCTGCCTCTCCTGGTTCGTTAGAAATCCCCCAAGGAACGCTTAAAAAAATACAGAAATCAGGTGGATTATCCTCTATGGTTGGCTTCATAAAAATTAATTACAGGAAAAATATATGCTGTGACGTACTCTTTCTACCCCACTGGGAGAGGATCTTTGTAGCATTTTCTCTTGTGAATAGAACTCAATAGTTCTCCTCTGTGTTGTAAAATGGTATTACAGTCATGCTCACAGTGGCATTGCATGTAATTACAAGCCTGTTGAGCTCTACATTTAAACCCAGTTTGGGGAGCGGGGCTGTGGAGCTCAGCCTCTTTCAATCATACAGGATTAACTTGGCGTTCAAGTTTTTGTTCAAAGCTGGTTCTAGCTGGTTAATTCGAATTCTGACCAACTGTGTGAAGAAAAAAAAATCAGGTCCACTTGAGTACTCAGCCAACACATGCTGGTACTGGTGGACTAGGTTTGTGGAGAGAGACAGTGTCCTTTCTGATGTGGGGTTTGAGTCTGAGTGGTCCATATCTGTGTCATACCAGCTGTCAAAATATTTTGAAGATTGCCTGACTTACATCTATGTTTTTTTTTCTTTTTCTGATGTAGGTTGGATTATCAAGCTGTAACTCAAGATATTATGTCTAGCTATGAAAATAAGCACAAACTGACATGTCTAAAATTTATGGGCAACTGATGAAGTGTAATGGATTTACAAGGAGCTACCCCCAAGCTTCATCAAATGAGGCAACTGCATACTGTTGAAATAATTGTTTTATTTACAGCCTATTAAACGTCCAGTGGGCAGACTGCCAACAAGGGGATCATACAAGGAACTGTACATAGGTCAGTAACACTCCTTACTTGTGACTGTTCTTTCCCAGAGTCCAATCTATTGTGTATGCTCTTCTGGCCCAGCCTCATTCTGGCTTTCCTGACTTTGGGATGGGTCAACTTGCCAAGACAGCTCCTTTGGGACTGGACACATGCTTTCCTGTAAGATCCTGAAAGTTGACTTCCTAGTCAGAGTCTCTTAGCTGTGAATGTTGCATTCTGAGTTACCACTTTGTCTGGAAGGGCTGGGAATTGAGACCGAGATGGGAAAAGGCAAAAAAGTTTGGGGCTTATGTAATAATGATGAAGTAAGAGATTGTATTTCTCCCATCCAATTTTCTTGGGCCATTGTATACTGTTCTTGCCTGAAAACAGCTAGTCATATGCAGTAGACCTGCCCTGACCTGCTATTCCAAACATACAACAATTATGACTTGTAATAATAATAACAATCAGGCAGATAACAGTTGTCATGTGGTGTGATAGCTGTGTACTGAACTCAGGGATAGATGGTGCACACACATGCTCTCAATAATATCCTTGCAACTAGGCATGATTTCCCCTTTTTACGAATATATAACCTCAGACTGAGAGAGTTAACAACACACCCAAGTTTACTTAGTTTAGCACCAAAGCCCTCAGTCCGCACCTGCCATCAGGTGTCCTCCCAAGGAAAGCTAGCAGTCCCACCCATCCAATGATTTTTCTATAATCAGGGCTGAGTGTTTTGTATGCTCTAACAGTATGCAAAGTTCGTGTCTCCTTTCAAATTCTGCTGCTCACTCCTCTAGTCAAGGTTATCTCGAGCACAGAAAGTTCTTTAAATATTTCAGCCACCTGTCACCCAAGGAATGTTATAAACCCTGACAACCTCTGAAGTGTCCCCGCCCCTCTTTGCATGCAAATGGCTCTATCGGGTTTATAATTAGAAATGAAATAATTTTAAATGGCTTCCATGCGGCTTAGCTTTCAAAGCAGTTCCAGTTACACATAACTTCACATAACCAGATAATCAGAGGCTAGAACCTGAGAGCACAGTTCCTGTGTCCTAATTGGCACAGAGTCGAGACATCTGTTCCGCATGAAGCTTGGGTCAGCCTCCCCTCTCATCTGTGACCTCTTGTGGTTGGAAGGGATGGTCCGGGTTTACACAGAGACTCCTCAGAATATTGGAAGCTGGGATGGAATCAACATGAACAAAAAAACCCCTAATCGGCCTGAATCCTTCCTTAACCATCAGCAATTATTTTGGAGTTGGTAGCTTGTCTTATTTAATAACTATTTCCCTTCCAAAGATAAAATTTCTTGCCTTGGGTGCAAGTCCAAACAATTTCACTCCCAAGGCTCTCCTGGAGAGGAGCCCTGACCCAAGTCTGCTGATTTTCCTTTAAAAGAGTCATGCAGGAACACCATATTGATTTGACAAGTTTTTTTTTTTTTAATCACTTCCCTCTGTATCCTCAATGCACACACAACCTTTGTTACTTATTACTACTTTTATTATTGTTATTAAATTCCAAGGTTAGGTGGAAGTTTCGGGAATGGAAAAATTGTGCAAGCCCTCAGACCTGGGTCCGAGGTTTCCCTTGAAACTGTCATTGGTTTTTCCAGAAGTCCTGTTTATTCCAGAGATAGCCGGAATTGAAGGACCTTACAACGTTTTGCTTCAGAAATACTTGTGTTCCTTAGAAGGCTACAGAGCCTAAGGTTTCTCTGAGTACACTTGGGTTATGTTTGTGACAGGGAGAGGGAAGGTTTCTTCTAGAACATTGGTAGGATTTTGGCAACTCATGCTCATACTATTTCTTCTATGGGCTGGGGCCATAGCTCAGTGGGTAACAGCATTTACAATGCAAGTATAAGGATCCAAGCTTGAATCCCCAGGACCCAGGTAAAAAGCCAGGCATGGCTGTATGTGCCTGTAAACTCAGCATTAGGGGGTAGAGATAGGTAGATTCTGGGAGATGACTGGTCAGTCAGACTAGTCAAAGCAGCAAGCTTCCTGTTCAATGAGAGAATTTGTCTCAAGACAATAGTGTGGAGAGTGAAAGAAAAGACACTGGTATCCTGCTCTGGCTTCTGCTTAAGCACTGCACTTGGGCGTGTACATGGATACACTCATGTGCATGTGCCACACACATACTATACACACACACACACACACACACACTCAAAAATTTTATTATGGTACTGAGGTTTGATCTTAGGGCCACATGCAGGGTGGTTGAGTTCTCTGCCACTGAGCAATATCCCCAGTCTTCTCTTTTTTTTCTTTGTCAATGTATATTTTTAATCAAATTTTTTTAGATTTCATATAATACATCTTAACCATATTTAGACCTCCTCCCCTTCACCTCACCTCCATAGCCTGCCCACAGGATTTCGTGTATTCTGTCATATATATTAAGGCCTATTGAGTCAACTTTGTGTCCCCAGATGTCCCTCGGCGTGAGTTCATCCACTGGAGCCTGTTCAGTCTGTCTAGTGTCACTCCATTAAAGAACATCAACTCTTCCTCACCCGGTAGAGATCAGCTGCCAATAGTTCCTTGGCTAAGATTGGGGCCTCCTACCCATTTCCCCAGTTCTATGCTGGGTTTTTGTCTTATTGAATTTGCATGGGTCTTGTACATGCTTTCACCATTACTGCACGTTCATATGAGCAAGTTCCCAGGAGCCGCTAAGACTATTTTCTTGTGGTCATATACCACCCCTTGTTCTTACAATCCTTCTACCCGCTCTTCCAAAATGGTCCCTGAGCCATGGGTGGTGAGGTTTAATAGGAGTCCTGTCCAGAGAAACACACTCTGCAGTCTCTTATTCTCTACATTTTGGCCAGTTGTAGCCTTCTGTGTTCATCACCCTCTGTTCCATGAAGAAGTTTAGATTGTAGATATGTTATTTAGAGCTGGGAAATTTATAAACACTAATTCTCTATGTGTGACCAGCTGTGGAACTCTGTAATTGTCTCTGTTTGTTGCTAAAGATGCTTCTTTGATGAGTAGTGACTAGTATACTTGTCTGTAAATATAAGGACCCATACTTAGCATATAATAAGAAATTGTATTTGTTTAGGGATGTGACAGACATAAGGTTTTGTCTAGGACCTATGACCTCTACAGCCTTGTGTATTTGGCTATGTTTACAGTTCCACACATGAGTTCCCTCCTGTTGATTAGACTTTAAGTACAATTAGATATCCCCAAGATAAAAGTACCATTACTGCACTGATATAGTTTGCTGTACTGGACATTGTTGTGGTTATTAGACTATAAAACTGTTGGCTATTGATTGAATTTTCTCCCTTAGCAGTTTTCATAGTATCCTCTAAAACTATGAGAGCTAGTCTTTGGGAAGGTGGTTTCCAGGTCAGTTCCAGCTCCGTTGCTCCAAGATCTGTGTTTGAAGTATGTCCTGTCTTCAGCAATAGGGTCTTACCTTAAAGTTCTGGGAGGTAACCAAGGGCTGTGACAACAACCTGTGTAATTTCTGGAATCTCTTGAACTACCCTGACTAACAACTCAAAGTGAGGTTTCTTCTGTCTGGTACTGTGTTTCTTGTTACACAGCCTTCAGCTATACATGTGCACTCATGCACAGATATTATATTTATATTTTTCAGTAGGCTTTTGAACTAATGCATTTCTGTCTGGTTTTCCACACCACATAAGTGTTATTTATCTCTCTTCTCTCTCTCCTGGTCTAACCCTCCTTCTTCCCTCCTCAGTTAAAGTAACCCCACTTTTCCCATTTTCTCCTTGATAATACCTGTCTCCTAGTATCTTATTTCTTTTGAGCTTTTTCTTCCCCTTTACCCTCATAGTTCCTTGTATATCTTTCCTTTTCCTCTTTCCTGTTGGTAACATCTGTCTCCTATTATCTCCTCTCTCAGCTTCTTTCTTTTCCTTTACCTCCATGGTTCATTTCCATTCTTTTGGCTCCTGCAGTTACATTAGGTTGTATACTCACATATAAGGATTTGATGCTAAGATTCACAAATGAAAAAGAACATCACTTGTTCTTCTGAGCCTGTGTTACTTCACTTAGTATAACAGTTTCTAGTTCCATCCATTTACCTGCAAATTTCATGGTTTCATCTTTCTTTACCACTGTGTAGAACTCCATCGTATAAATGAACCACATTTTCATTATCCACTTGTCAAT
>NW_008360326.1:5837158-5844229 GCF_000622305.1 Nannospalax galili
CCATTGTGTAAATGTACCACATTTTCATTATCCATTCATCAGTTTAGGTTGTTTCCATTTCTTAGCCCAGAGGCCGAGTCAGGCACTCTTCTCCAGTGCTCTATTTATTTTGAGACAGAGTCTCACCAAGTTTCCCAGGATGGCTTTGAACTAACTCTGCAGCCCAAGAAGGCTTTGAATTTGCATCTAATCATCCCAAGTAGGGTATTCAGATCTGGGCCTCTCAGGCTAACTAACAAGTCTAAATTCTATCCATTCTTTGAAGGATGGCTTTGGACCCTATCATCTCTACAAAGTTTTCCTGCCAAGTCTGGTCTTTACTGATTGAGTTAATTGATAAATCTCATTTACTTTCATTTACTGTTTGAATCAGTAGCTAGTTATGAAAGATATCAGCCTAGTATACTCACAGTAGGGCTGCAGACATCAATTGGCTTCAGATCCTTCCATGAAGAATTTATCTACTAAGAGAGAAGTCAAGTATTTCTGGGTACCAGAAAAGTTAAGCTAGAAAGTGACCAATTGCATTGTAAGAGGATGTGAAAATGCTCCCCAAAGAACCCCTCCTGTGGTGGGCAGAGACTGTGAAAAGGAAATCTCTGCTTAGAGGTTCTTTGAGATGCCTAATATATGCTTGAACTGGGAAGAATTTGCTTTGGCTTTTGATTTCTTTTTCTTCACTAGTTGCTGGGAAGAGGCTATCATGTGAAGCTGATGGCAGTTTGAAAGTGGGGTGGGAAATTTGGGGAGCCCCATTGTCATGAGAACTTTTCCCAGTGTGGGGGGCAACTAGGCAATATCTATCCACCTCTTTCTAAGGTTCCAATGTCAAACCAAAGTTTAGTTTCCCCAAAGTTCTCCCTGGGGGAACCAATGAGTTTATTGGGTTTACTTCACAGAGCCTGGGTGAGAGGTTACTGACAGGCATGTGGGTGACCCCAAAGCAGCCACACTGGAAAGTCTTCACCTCCCATGGATGTTGGTGTCTCCATAGCTGCAGATATGGAGCCCCTTTCCCACACTCTAACCCCTCTTTAAGGCTCTGAGGCCTCATGTTATTAGGGCAGAATTGCATACAGCTGGTTGGGAGAAGCGGCAGGATACTCAGGATCCCTTGACACTCTGGCATTTCCTTTTATGAGGAGATGGCAACAGTCCACCAACCCAGCTGTGATGAATCTTTTGCAGGCACAGCTGAACTCATGAAGATGGTGACTGCCAGTGCTGTATAACAGCCATCCTCAGGAATAAAGCCAGGAGGAGGGAGCTAATGGCAGTTAGAGTGTCTTGCTCAAATAGATAGCAAAACCACTGAGCCTGGGCCACAGCAAGAGAAGACTCATTTCCTTTATAACTTTAAACAAAATAAAACCTACATAGCAAAAGTCCGTAGACATATGCATTTCTAAAAACAATAGTGAGAGCTAGAAATATTTTACAAGGAGTTATAGTCCACATTCCACATCACAGATTATTACTCTACAGTCAAAAGAAATGAATTATCAATCCATGAAACAACTTGTGTGAATCACCAAGTAAATGTGCAAAGTAAAAAGTCAATCCCCAGAGTTATACATTGCATGATTCCATTTATATAATCTTGTTGAAATAGCACATATAAAGATGGCAGATTAGAGGGGCCGGAGAGACAGCTCAGCGGTTAAGAACACTGGTTGTTCTTGCAAAAGGCCCCGGGTTTGAATCCCAGCACTCACATGGCAGCTAACAACTGTCCTAACTCCAGTTCCATGGGATCCAACAGTCTCTTCTGTCCTCCGTGGGCATTGCATGACATGGGTTCACTTACCTACATGCAGGCAATACATGCGTACACATGAAATAAAAATAATAAAATATTTAAAAAAATATAAAAAAGATGGCAGATTAGAATGGTCAGGGTTTGGGACAGAGTAAGAAATGGGGGCAAGGCAGATACAGTTACAAAAATGCAACACAAGGGGCCTTTGTGCTTTAGCTTTGTGCTGTATCTTGGCTTTAGTGATGAATGTACTAACCTATACACACAAAGTATGTAAAACTAAACACATATATGTGCACTTCAGGACATGTAAACCCGGGGACATCTGATTAAAACTGGTGGATCACTTCATGTCATTTCCTGGTTGAGATTACTATTACTGTACAGCATGATGAATAAAATTGGGTAAAGGGCACATGGGATTTCTTTGTATGCTTATTACAGGCACATGCAAACCTAGAGTTATCTTGAAACAAAAACCTTAATTTAAAAACAAAAGATGCTTGTGAGCATCCCCAACCTTTGATGTCCTCATATACCATGTTTGATCTCCATCTCCCCATCCCATGGCATGCTCTCGGGACTGAGGGATTGAAAGTTAAACTCTAAGATGAATAAGATCAGTATCCTTGTCTCTGGGGTTGGAGAGGAGATGGAACCTGAGGAGATGGGGGAAGGAAATGAAAGGCCCCTGGTTAGGAAGAGGACCAAGAGAAAAGTGCAGTAGGTGAATCCTTGTGTCTAGCCAGAAGGGTAAGAATTTGAGTGGCCTTTGTGTACGAAAGGTCTCCAGGGTTCCCTGAATGAGAGGAGCATGCTGGGGAGGTTCTGAGGACAAAGAGTCCTGGCTTTGATCAGGCCAGCTGATTCCACAGATAGATTGAATGTCATTTGAGCCCTTAAAGATAGTTCACAATTGAGAACCTAGAGTCTAAAGGGACAGAGTATGAGAGTAAAGACATAAGGCTGGGAAGATTGGGATAAGGATGTGAAGCAAGAAAAAATTAAGCTTGTTTGGGCAAGAAGGGGAGGGGTGTAGGTAAGAGTGAGAGGTAGGTAGGGACCAAATGATGCTGTATAAGGAGATTGGGTCATGGAGGGGGGCATTGAAAGCTCTGTGAGGACTCAGAGCTATGCTTTTGAGAGATTGATCTGACAGCAGTGTGTAGAAAATAGGATGAGGTTGGGTGGGGAGAGATGGTGAGAGGTAGTAAAATCAGGAAGTCATTGCTGTAATCTAGGAGAGAGAAGCAATGGAGTATCCATCAGGATTAATTTCTTTTTAAAAAAAATTATTATTTTTATTTTATGTGTATGCATGTATTGTCTGCATGTAGGTGAGTGCACCCATGTCGTGCAATGCCCGCGGAGGTCAGAAGAGGCTGTTGGATCCTCTGGGATTGGAATTACGGACAGTTGTTAGCTGCCATGTGGGTGCTAGGTTTCGAACCTGGGTCTTCTGCAAGAACAACTAGTGTTCTTAACTGATGAGCCATCTCCCCAGCCCCAGGATTAATTTCTTTTACCTGTATCAATCACTTTTACAAGTTATTTCTCTTTCATGGAAAGTAGTAAGTAGTCAAGGACTGGTATGTAGGCTATAATGTTATTGGGCCTTCGTCATCATCTAGATCTCTGCTCTGCCATCCCTAGGGTATTGCTGGTGTTTTCAAGATCATTCCAGCAGTGAAATGAAGGGAGTAGAAAAACATGCTTTTAAAAGGGAAACTTCTCAGTAATCTAACCTATTACTTTTGGTTACTTCCTACTGGTTAGAACTTAGAACAGCCATCCCTAATTAGGTAAGAGTTTGGAAAATACATTCTTTTAGCTTTGTGGCTCTGTGACCTGCTGAAATGCAGAAGTCACTTATTAATGGAAAAGGGGAAGAAGGATGTTGGCGAAGGCAACTTATGAATTGTGTCACAGTGTGAATTCAAGCAGCGACAAGGAGAATGGAGGGGAGGGGGAGGATATTTAAAATATTTTGGGATGTAATGGCTGGGCTTGACAACTGATTAGAAATAGGGCAAAACAGGGCTGAAGAAATGGCTCAGCGATTAAGAGCACTGACTGCTCTTGCAGAGGACCCAGGTTCAGTTCCCAGCACCCACATGGTAGCTATGAACTGTCTTTGACTCTAGTTCCAGGAGAATCCAAAGCCCTCTTCTGACCTCTGTGGGCATTGCATGACATGGATGCACTCACATACATGCAGGCAATATACTCACGTGGAATAAAAAAAATAAATAAAATATTAAAAAAAAGAAATAGGGCAAAACCAAGAGAGGTTTGGAGCATGGGTAAAGTGAAGTGGACGGAGATAGGCATTGTCAAGCAGGCAGGCAATGTTTTAGTGCTTTCACACAATTTCACATTAATTCTTTTCTAATAATTCTGTAAGAAGTTCTACTATTATTATCTGTGATGGTTAATATTGGTTGTCAACTTGCCAGGATCAAGAATCACCTAGGAGAAAAAATTCTGGGCATGCCTCTGAGGGATTTTCTAGATTGAGTTAATTGAGGTGGGAAAACCCACCCTAATGGTAAGTGGCACCATGCTGTGCATTAGGGTCCTTGACTGAATAAAAAGAAGAAAGCTTCTTTGATGATTGGTGACTGGCATACTTGTCTATACAAGGATCCATATTTAGCACACGGTAAGAAATTCTGTTTGTCTAGGGATGTGACAGACATAGGGTTTTCTCTAGGATCTCAGACTTCTCTAGCCCTGTGTATTTGGTTGTGTTTTCAGCACCACACATGAGTTCCCTCCCATTGAGTGGGCTTTATGTTCAATTAGATAGCTGTTGATTACCCCCAAGACAAAAGTGCCACTACTGCACTGATTTGGTTTGCTGTGTTAGTCATTGTTGTGGGTATTAGTGGGGTTGTATCACTGATTGATTTTTCTCCCTTATCATCTTGCATACTGTCCTCCAAAATTATGAGAGATAGCCTTCATGGAGGAGGCTTCCAGGTCAGTTCCAACAACCTCCATTGTTCCATGTTCTCTGTCTTGTTTTCAGCAATAAGATCTTGCCTTTAAGTTCTGGGAGGCAATCAAGGGCTGTGGCAATAGCCTGTGTTATTTTTGGAGTCTTTTGGACTATCCTGACCAGCAACTCCCAGGGAGGTTTCTCCTGTCTGGCACTATGTGTCTTATTATATAACCTTCAGGTATACACATGCACTCATGTACAGATATTGTATGTATATTTTTCAGCAGGCTTTTGAATTAATGCATTTCCCTCTGGTTTTTCATACCCCCTGGGCATTATTTATCTAAGCTCTTTTTGCAAAAGACAGAGACTATGTATTGCTGTATTACAGAGTTTCATAACTGGTCACACACAGAGAATAAGTGTCTGTGAGATGCCTAACCCTAAGTGAAACAGCTACAATAGAACCTCTACACCCCAGGCTCATAGAACAGAGTGGAACAGGGGGTAGAGGGAATAGTAATGTATCTCTCAACTCTCACCAGTGAAGCTTCCTCACACAACAGAGGGTGATTAACATAGAAGGTCACAACTGGCTAAAGTGTGGAGAATAAGAGACTGAAGAGTGTGTGTCCCTGGATAGGACTCCTATATTAAACCTTATCCATAGCTTGGAGACCATTATAGAAGAGGGGCTGGAAAGACTGTAAGAGCCAGGGGTGGTGCATGACCACAAGGAAACAGAGTCTTCCAGGCTTCTGGGAACTTACTTATATGAACTTACAGCAATGGTGTCAGCATGCACAAGACCCATGCAAACTCAATCAGACAAAAACCAGCATAGAAGTGGGGAAATGGGCCGAAGGCCTCAACTTTAGCTGAAAAACTATTGGCAGCTGATCACTAGGGGTGATGGAGAGTTGGTGTTCTTTAAGGGAGTGATGCAAATAGGCTTCTGTGAATGAACACACACCAAAGGACATCTTTTGGGTACATAAAGTTGACTTAATAGGCTTTAACATATATGACAGAATGTATGAAATCTGGTGGGTGGGCTATGGGGTGGTCCAGACAGGGGAGGGGGAATCTAAATACGATCGATGACACTGATGCTGAAGATGATGCTCCTACAAAATGCAACTCCAGCTCTCCACCCTCTCCTAATAAAAATAACAATGCTGTTGACAGTAGAATTCACCTTACACTACACTAGAAATGAACAAATCTGCTACCTCTTCATCCCCAGGAAGCCCACTACATAGTTTGGAAACATCATTCTGATTATAAGCTGAATGTTAACACACTAGCTGTGCCTCACCTCCCTTTACTTCCCTGGGTTGCACAGCCTCCAGCATCCTGGGACAGCACCTTTCCTGGTCCCCAGGAGCCCTGTAGGCCTGGTCCCACACTCACCTCCCTTTACTTCCCTGGGCTGTACAGCCTCCAGAGTCCTGGTGCCAGCACCTTTCCTGAGTAAGTCCAGCAGAGCCTACCGTGCCTTGACTCCCCCGAGGCTCTTTCACCCTCCCAGCTCCCCCGATGCATCTCTCCTCCTAGCCTGGGTACTGGCCCATTTCCTGTCTTGGTACCCCAGACACTGGGCTAACCTCTCTACCCAGAGCCACCACGGCTTCCTGATCCTTTGCATCCAGACCAACCCAGTTCCTCCCAGTATTCCCCAGGAGCCCTCTGGGCCTAGTCTCGCCCCCCACCTACCTTTGCTTCCCTGGGCAGCTCAGCCACCAGCTTCCTGGAGCTAGCATCTTTCCTGGGTGGGTCCCGTAGCCTGCAGCACCTTGACTCCACCAGCCTCATTCACCTTCCCAGCTCCCTTCCTAGCCTGGGTAATGGCCCATTTCTTGTCTTGGAACTGCAGGCTCCTGGACTGACCTCTAGGCCCAGAATCCCTACTGCTTCCTGATCTTTTGCACCCAGACCAACCCAGTTCCTCCCAGTAGTCCCCAGGAGCCTTCGGGGTCTCTTCTCACCCTCACCTCCCTTTGCATCCCTGGGTGGCACAACCACCAGCTTCCTGAGACCTGCATCTTTCCTGGACCCTGCTCCCACATGGTCATCTCAATAGATGCAGAGAAGGCCTTTGACAAAATTCAATATGCAGTTATGTTCAAAGTCCTAGAGGGAATTGGACTGGAGGGAACATACCTCAACATAATTAAAGCCATATCATTCTAACCCATAGTCAACATCATTCTAAATGGAGAAAAACTGGAAGAATTCCCATTGAAATCAGGAACCGGACAAG
The DNA here is from genome assembly GCF_000622305.1 of Nannospalax galili. NCBI lineage: Eukaryota > Metazoa > Chordata > Mammalia > Rodentia > Spalacidae > Nannospalax > Nannospalax galili. The sequence continues at coordinate 5,844,125 of NW_008360326.1, forward strand.
GCTGTCCACTATCCCCACTTCTCTTTATCATAGTACTTGAAACTCTTGTAAGAGCAATAAGACAAGAGAAGGAAATTAAAGGAGTAATACTTGGAAGAGATCAAA
>NW_008360326.1:5844258-5846191 GCF_000622305.1 Nannospalax galili
GTTAGAGTTAGGGATAGGTTTAAGGTTACTTTTAGGATTAGGGTTAGGGTTAGGTTCTGGATTAGGGTTAGGTTTAGGGTTTGGATTAGGCGAGGGTGAGAGTTAGGGGTAGGGTTACGGTGAGGGTGTAGGTAGAGTTAGGGTGAGGGTTAGTGTAGGGTTAGGGATTGGAGAGTTAGGGTTAGCTTTAGTGTGAGGGTTAGGGTTAGTTTTAGTGTTAGTGTTAGAGTGAGGGATATGGTTAGGGTTAGGGTTAGGGTTAGGGTTTGCATTTGCGTTAGGGTTAGGGTTAGGGTTAGTGTTAGGGTGAGAGTTAAGGCCATTTATAGATTCAATGCAATGCCAATCAAAATCCCCATGACATTTTTCACAGAATTGGAAAAATAAATCCTAAGATTCATATGTATGGAAGCACAAAAGTCCTCGGATAGCCAAAGCAACCCTGAACACTAAGAGCAATGCTGGGGGGATTACTATACCAGATATTAAACTGTATTACAGAGTTGTAGTCATAAAAACAACATGGTATGGGCACAAAAATAGACCCATAGATCAACGGAACAAAATTGAAGACCCAAATATGAGTACATGAAATTTCAGCCACCTGATATTTGACAAAGGGGCCAAGAACATTCACTGGAGGAAAGACAGCATCTTCAGCAAATGGTGCTGGCACAAGTGGATCTCCACCTGTAGAAAAATGAAGCTAAACCCCTATCTTTCACCTTGCACAAAAGTCAGCTCCAAATGGATCGAAGACCTCAATGTGAAGCCTAAAACTCTGAAACTATTAGAAGAAAACATTGACAATAACCTACAAGATACAGGTGTAGAAAAGGATTTTCTAAACTGTACACCAATTGCCCAGGAAACAAGGTCAAGAATCAACAAATGGGACCTCATTAAACTAAAAAGCTTCTGTATGAGAAAAGAAGCAACTAAGGAAGTAACGAGAAAACCCACAGAATGGGGGAAAATCTTCACCAGTAACACATTTGACAGAGGTTTAACATCCAGAATATATAACAAACTCAAAAAACATAGATTCAAGAAACGAAGTAACCTAATTAAGAGATAGGCTAAGGAACTGACCAGAGAGTTCTCAAAAGAAGAAATAAGGATGACTAAGAAGCATCTTAAGAGGTGTTCAACATCACTAATAATTAGGGAAATGCAAATTAAAACCACTTTAAGATTTCCTCTTACCCCAGTCAGACTGGCTAAGATCAAGAGAACAAATGATATCAAATGTTGGAGAGGCTATGGGGAAAGGGGAACACTCATCCACTGCTGGTGGGACTGCAAACTTTTTCAACCCCTATGGAAAGCAGTGTGGAGAACTCTTTAAAAACTACAAATGATACCAAGCGAATGGTACTAAGAAAAAATCAGGCATTGCAATCCTAATATCTGACAAAATAGACTTTAAACTAAAACTAATCAGAAGAGATAAAGAGGGACACTTCATTCTGATCAAAGGAACAATAAATCAAGAAGATGTTACAACCATGAACATATATTCACCAAACTCTGGTGTGCCCAACTTCATAAAAACAATACTACAGGACTTTAAGACCCATATTAATGCAAACTCATTAATAGTAGGGGACTTCAATACTCCACTGTCTCCATTAGATAGGTCAACAGGGCAGAGACTTAACAGAGAGACATCTGAATTAAACAATACCATATATCAAATGGACTTAACAGCTATCTACCGAGTATTCCACCCAAGCACCAAGGGACATACTTTCTACTCAGCACCCCATGGAACCTTCTCCAAAATGGACCATGTACTGGGGCACAAAACAAACAAACACAAAAAGATTGAAATAATTCCATGTGTTCTATCAGACCAATGCAATAAAGCTTACAATCAACACCCGAAGAAGCCAAAATCACCACACAAACACATGGAGATTAAACAACACAC
>NW_008360326.1:5847323-5875445 GCF_000622305.1 Nannospalax galili
ATATTTAAGAGACGACAAAATTCCACCAGAAAAATCTTAGAAATTATTAACACATTCAGTAAAGTGGCAGGTTACAAAATTAACCTACAAAAGTCTGTAGCCTTTCTATATACCAATAACAAGCAATCAGAGAAAGAGCACATGGAAACACTCCCCTTCACAATAGCTGCAAAAAAATAAAATATCTCGGAATAAACCTGACTAAAGGCATGCACCACCATGCCCAGCCCTCAGTTTCTTTTCTTTTTTACTGAATTATAAAATATTTCATATAAAAAAAGCACACTAGCTGCATTGTAAAGAAACAAATTGAAACTGAATCTTTTCACACGTTTTGACAGACAAGATAGTACTCTTGTCTTTGGACTTCAAAAGAAGACACACTTTACGAATATAGATTTTTTTTTTAATAAAAGCAAAGTTTTGTCTGGCGTGGTGGCACATGCCTTTAATCCCAGCATTCGGGAGGCAGAGGCAGGCGGATCTCTGTGAATTCAAGGCCAGCCTGTCTACATAGTGAGTTCCAGGACAGCTGGGGCTACAGGGAGCCCCTGTCTCAAAAAACCAAAAAAAAAAAAAAAAAGCCAAGTTTTATAATAAATAAAATAAAAAGGGGGGTGCTGGAGAGATGGCTCAGTGGTTAAGAACACTGGTTGTTCTGGCAGAAGATCTGGGCTCAAATCCAGCACCCACATGGCAGCTAACAACTGTCCATAACTCCAGTTCCAGGGGATCTGATGGCTTCTTCTGGCCTCCATGGGCATTGCACGACACGAGTGCACTTACCTACATGCAGGCAATACACTCATACACATACAATAAAAATAATAAAATATATGAAAAAGCAAAGCTTTCTGCTGGACTGAAGGTACTTTTTGGGGGGTGGGTGAAATGAACTGATAGATAAACAGTAACTCGGCATAAGCGACCTGTGGATCATCAGTAGTACCTAAGAATGGTCCTGAACAGTGTATTAGCAGAGCTGTAGTTTATCTCAGTCAATGATGGGAGAGAGGGAGGAGTAAAGCTGGACGAGACAAAGAGCCCTGGATCACTGAATTGATACTTTCATTTCTGCTGTTGGCTGTTAATAATTTGGATTATTTATGTTTATAAATGATATAGATCTGTTTACAAGGTTTGTAGATACTTTTTTTTGTTCCTGTTCATAGATGGGAAGCTTCTTTATAACTGATGCAGACAAAAATTAGTCCTTCAAATACTGCTGTATTTTCAGGAAAAAGAGGGGTGTTTCTATTGAAACTGTACTAAAATTTGGTCTACAATTTACCTTGTTAAATATTGTAGATAAATTTCTAATACTAAATAGCTAAATAGATAACACTAATGCTTTGTTTAAAAGAAACAAAAAACAAAATAAGACAAAAAAAAAAAAACCCATGAGCAGTGGTGTTCTAATGAAGTTACGGCCTCTGTCCTAATTAGTTTCTTAAATACATTTACTACTTAATGGTTTTGAAACAATTGTTTAATTTTTAAATTTTTTGAAAACTTGGTAATAACCTTTTGTTTAATGCAGGACATCAAATACATAATGAAAGATGCTTGAAATGCTTTTGTTATTTCAGGCAAATCAAATTAAACTATTTAAAAAATAATTTATTGGGAATTTCACACAGGCACACACACATATAAGGTGTTTTGATAAAATCCATGACCACTCCCTCCCCTCCAACTACTCTCATATCTTCCCACTTTTTTCTGATAACTTCATGTATCTTTCTTCTTCTTTGATTTATTTATTTATTTTTATGGAGCTTTGGGCTACTCTAACATTCCCCACCCCCTCCAAAGAGGTAATTCTAAAATCTTCTAAGGATTAGATAAGAACTCCCAAATACTTTTGACATTTTTGGCCTTTGGAACACAGTATGTTGTTAAGAGGCCCAAGGATATGTTGACTTTTAGCCAAGAAACTGGCTACTTTTCTTTGGGGTCTTTTTACATTAACTGTCTAGCCAATTCCTATCTCCTATTCTTACCACACCATCCTCTGAAGAGGTTACCCAAATTGCCGATAGGGGATCCGGATGCAGACTGCTCTGTCTTCTTCCATGCTGAACAGGGATGCAGGGTGAAGCAATTGGAGTACCCCTTGCAAAGACCACCCAGACTTTTTCCATGCTGAACAGGGAGGCAGAGTGAGGCAATTGGAGTACCCCTTCAGTGGGTCTATCTAAAAGACGCCCAGATTGCATAACTCTTATCTGTAGGAGGAAAAGAAAATCCTTGACTGGTGAATAGAAGATGTGAAGGAGAAGTAAAGACAAGAGTAGTTATCATTACAAGTTTTAGACAGGGAACTAGAAAAAAGTCAGAACAGGGCAATTTACAGGGCACTGGAAAAAAGTGTGAACAGGGCAAATTTCAAATGTTCATATGAGAGTCCATTGGAATTTCTTGATGAGAGCTTCCAAAAGAATCCCTCTATTGGGTTCCTCTTCATTTTTCTTTTGTCTGCCAAATCTGGACTCAAGAGTGATAGACTCAGGATTTGTTTTCAGGCACTTTGATAGCTAGATTTGCCTTCAGGCACTTTGATAGCTGTCGGAATGACTAGAATCAGTGTCAGTTCTCTTTCAAAGGCTTCTAGATAGGGAGAGAAAACAAATTTAGCTATCATTTTAGAACAATAGTGGGTTGTCTCCCTTAGCTACAGGTGGGCACTACAGTATTGTAGACCAAGATTTGAAGTCTTATATCTGAGAAGTACTTTCTGATTCAGAAAAAAATCATCAATGAGAAATAATTGATAGTTGTATTTCTAAGCCTGGCTTATTTCATTTAACACGATGCTCTCTAAAAAATAAATTTAGCTATCATTTTAGAACAATAGTGGGTTGTCTCCCTTAGCTACAGGTGGGCACTACAGTATTGTAGACCAAGATTTGAAGTCTTATATCTGAGAAGTACTTTCTGATTCAGAACAAAATCATCAATGAGAAATAATTGATAGTTGTATTTCTAAGCCTGGCTTATTTCATTTAACACGATGCTCTCTTTGGAAATAACAGGATTTGCTTTTCATTATGATTGAATAATAGTCTACTGTGACTCTAAAAAAAAGAAAGGATAAAGCAAGCTGAGTACTTCTGCTTCTTTGCTGAAGCTGTAGTGTGACTACCTGTCTCTTGCAGAGATGAGTCCACTTTTTCCAGCCATGGTGGAATATGCCCTCAACCAGTGAGCCAAAAAATAAACCCTTCTTTCCTTAAGTTGCTTTTGTCAGGTGTTTTGTTGCAGCAATGAGAAAAGAATCCATTACATTGTGTTTGAATGAAGACAGTGGGGTTTGGGGAAGAGAATTTGCTTGTACCAGGTGTTGTAGTCAGTGTTGAATTGATGAACACATGTGTGGGCTTGGAAGAATAGTGTTGTGGGGTGCTTCACCGGAGAAGACCATTTAGACAAAGTTTTGCAGAATGAAAGTTGTTACTGGCCAGGGCTAAGGGAACCCAAGTGTGTAGCACGGAGCCATCTAGGGTAAGCTTTTATACAGAAAAAAACCTATAACTAGGGGTGAAAAGTCTAAGTTTCTAAGCTTGCAGGTGGAGAGGCCCCTTAACAATTTCTATTCTATTAAGTAACAATTACTATTTTGCAGAAGCAAGTCAAGCATAATCTACAGAAGCCATAAATTTGCAGTTAGCAGGTGCACTCTGGAGCACTCTGACCTGTTCCTAAGACAACTGGGGTCCAGCTGACATGTGTTCTCATACCCTGGGCCAAACGCTTGATAATTTCAGAGCCTAGAGTCAGCCTAAACTTTAACATGGCATAGCTGTGGTCAAGAAAGTGCCCTATTACAATAGTTTCGCTGTCTAGCTTTAGTTGTCAACTTGACACACCTGGAAGAAGGAACCTCAATTGGGAAATTGCTTCTATTGGAGTGGCCTTGTGGCCATGTCTGTGAGGTATTTTCTTGATTGTTGAGTGATGTGGGAGGGCCCATCCCACTGTGGGTGGCACCACTCCTGGGCAGGTGGTCCTGTGTTGTATAAGAAAGCAGGCTGAGCATGGGCCAGAAGAACATGCCAGAAGGCAGCATTCCTCCATGGTCTGTGCTGCAGGTTCCTGCCCTGAGCTCCTACCCTGGCTCTCCTTGATGATGAGTTGTGCTGTAAGGTGTAATAAGCCCTTCCATCCCCAAGTTTTTTTTTTTTTTTATCATAGCAACAGAAAGAAGCTAGGCCAATAGTCAAGTTTTTTAAAAAAAGATTTTATTTTGTGCTGGGCATGGTGTTGCACACCTTTAATCCCAGCACTTGGGAGGCAGAGGCAGGCGGATCTCTGTGAATTCAAGGCTAACCTGGTCTACATAGTGAGTTCCAGGCCAGCTGGGGCTACAGGGAGACCCTGCTTCAAAAACACCGAAAAAAAAAGATTTTATTTTATTCTTTATTTATGTGTGTGTCTATGTGTATGTCTGTGTGTGTATGACACATGTATGTAGGTGCCAGCAGATACCAAAAGAGGGCCATCAGATTCCCCTAGAGCTGGAGGTAGAGGTGGTTGTGGGACACCTGATATAGGTGTTGGGAGCCCAACTTGGGTCCTCTGGAAGAGCAGCAAGCACACTTGAGCACTGAGACATCTCTTTAGTCCCTTGCCCCTGATTTGATCGTTGACAATTCTAAGCCTTGGCCTGGGTGGCCACTGAGTACAGGCCATGCTTGTTTGGGTTCTGAGGCTATTTTGGGGGCTACATCTCAGATTTCCCAGATGGCCAAGAAGTAGACTTCCCACAACCTATATTCTGGTTCAAATGGGCTGAGAGAGGAAGAAAAAGCCAGAAGGGAAGATGGTAGGGCCTAGGGCCTTAGGTATCTCATGCTTGGGGAAGTCTGATGGGGGAGGGAGCTAGGTGGGCTCTTCTCATGGTTTCTGGTGCAGTAGGGAGCTCTGAGCTCCAAGGGCTGGGGCATGTGGTTCCATAAATGACAGAGGGATATGTTTTGTGGCTAAATGTAACTTGGAAGGGATAGCCTCTGTCTGCTATTGGTGTTCTGCAGAAAGCTTGATTGAGGCCAAGTTCGTGCCAGGGCTGAAGACCAAGATTGGAGTAATGTCTGCAGAGAGAAGAGTAATTAACAACGTCCTTAGTTAGAGTTGCATTTTTGTTTCTCCAGGCAATTCTAATCACTTGCTAGGTTTTAACTCAGCTTCTTTGACCTGCATTGTTTAGCCACAGAGCTCAGAAAACCAGGACCCACTGGTTTTGGATAAAGTAAGACCTAGTTTCCCCTTCTGTAAGAAGACTGTTAAAAACATTTCCTAAAGCAATAAGGATTAAAAGAAACATATGCGGATATGGTGGCAAGCCCTCAAGGTTAGTTATTTATTATATGAGTGCTAAAATGGCCTTATTAGGCATTAATGTCTGTTAGTAAATGATGGTATGCTTAAATTTCTTACTTTATGAAATCTCACTGGCTTCTAGTTCTCACCTAGGTGACATTCTACACTGACGCCTTAATCAAAATTTGGGGATTTACTTAGATACCCAAAGATCAATCAGGGCAAAATTGATGAAATTTCTTTTAAGTAAAAAGTTGACTAGGCACTGGCCACCATCTCTGGGATGCAACATTTTTCTTTCAATCTGATAAAGACTTGTGTTCAAATATGTTTATAAAATATATTTGTTTAAACAAAATTCTGATGAAAAGCTATAGTAAGCCAACTTGGAGGAAACAAATTTTCTTTTCTTTTGTGTGTGTGCATGCATGTGTGTGCATGTGTGTGCAGGACTGTAGGCCATAGGTCGATGTTGGGGTCTTCCTCAATCACTTTCCATCTTTATTTTGAGACAGGGTCTCTTATTGAACTTGGTCCTCCTTATTTGGCTAGATGGGCCAGAAAGCCCTAGGGATCCTCTTGTCTCTGCCTCCCCAGAACTAGGATTGCAGGCATGTGCTGCAGTGCCTTTTTTTTAAACTTAAAAAAAATTGTGGGGGCTGGAGAGATGGCTCAGTGGTTAAGAACACTGGTTGTTCTTGCAGAAGACCCAGGTTTGAATCCCAGCACCCACATGGCAGCTAACTGTACTTAACTCCAGTTCCAGGGTATCCAACAGCCTCTTCTGTCCTCCGCAGGCATTTCACGACACTTACATACATGCAGGCAATACACATATACACATATACACATAAAATAAAAATAATAAATAAAATATTAAAAATTTATTGAGAATTTCATACATGCGTATAAGGTGTTTTGATCAAATCCACTCCCACTCCCTCCCCTCCAACTCCTCCTATATCTCCCCATCACTTTGGGTACTCAGGATCAAACTCAGCAGCAAGCACTTTAACAACTGAGCCATTTCCCTGGCTACCAGGAAACAGGTTTCTTTGAACAAAAATCTCACTGGAACCATGATGTTGTGGTATGTACCCATTCTAGGTTGTTACTCTTTCTGCCTTCCATTATTATACATCTACTTAAAACAATTTAAAAAGATTTTAATTATTTTAATTTAAGTATATGAGTGTTTTGCCTACATGTATGTAAGTGCACCCATGTCATGCAATGCCTGCAGAGGCCAGAAAAGGATGTCGGATCCCCTGAACTGGAGTTATGGATGGTTGTTAGCCGCTATGTTGGTGCTGGGAATTGAACCTGGGTCCTATGGAAGAACAGTACATGTTCTTAACCACTGAGCCATTTCTCCAGTCCTTAAATTTTTTTTAATTGATTCTTTGAGAATTTCATACAATGAATTTAATCATATTTAGACTCCATCCCCATTTCCTCTTGTATTTACCTGCCTAACCCCTCAGTTCATGTTCTCTATTATAATTATTTATTATTATTATTTCAAGATTTATCAAGTAAAATTTGTGTTTTTCAAATGCTCTTGGGTGTGGGTCCACCCTTGGAGCTTGGTCAACCCACTCAGCATCACACCTTTAAAGAAAACTGACTCTCCGTCTCCTGGCAGCCATCAGCTGCCAACAAGTCCTTAGCCAGGGCTGGAGCTTCTTCCCCACTTTCCCCCTCCATGCTGGGTTACTGCCTGACTTGGGCTTGTGCAAGTCTTGTATACGCTGTCAGCTCATATATGAAATTGTCCTGTTGTGTCTAGAAAACAGATTCCCTTGTGCTCACCCATCACATCTGGCTTTTACAGTCCTTCCATCCCTTCTTCTGCAATGATCTCTGAGGCTTGTGAGGAGAAGGTGTGATATAGGTATCCCATTAGGGCTGAATACTCTGCAGTTTCTTAATTTTTGTACTTTGACCAGTTGAGGTCACTGTGCTCATCTGTTTGCCACAAGAAGAAGCTTCTCTGGTGAGAGTTGAGACATACATTAATCTATGGGTATAACCATAAGTCATTAGGAATTAGTTTAATGTTATGTTCATTTAGCAGAATAATAGTAAGTTCTCCCCTATGGCCTGTGGCCTCTCTAGTCACAGGTTCTTGGCCCTGCTAACAGTGCCAGGTATGGGCTCCATCCTGTGAATTGGGCCTTAAATCCAATCAGAAAGTGGTTGGTTATTCCCATTATATTTGTGGCACTGTTGGGAATCTTTTGCCAGGCCATTCATGATTGAGCTTGCAGGATTCCTATCTGGGTAAAGTTGATGATTACTTTTCTCTTCTGGTAGCATGCATAGCACCTTCTAGCACTGTGAAAGCTTGGTGGTAGAGAAGAGGCTTCGAGGTTAGCACGTTTGATTTCTCTATGTTCTTTCTATGACTCACATATATAGTGTCTTCAGAAATAGGGTCTTATCAAGTTCTGGAGGGAAATCAAGAGCTGTGGTAATAGGCAGTATTGTTTAAAGGTCTATGGGACTTCCCTTGTCAACAACTCCAAAAGAAGGAGCCCATTCCTGGCACTGGGATTTTTATTTGCTAACCTGTGGTATCTGGTAGGAGGATTGACCCCATTATAGGGTAACTCCATTTATACTCTTTTTATATATGTATATGTATTTTATTTTGTTTTATTTGGGGGGGGCAGGGCCTCACTGTATAGCACTGGATGGCCTGGAACTTGCTATGTAGACCATACTGGCCTTGAACTCACAGAGATCCACCTGCCTCTGCCTCCCAAGTGCTGGGATTAAAGGCGTGGGCTACCATGCCTGGCTGTATGTGTGTATTTTAAGACGTCTATATAGTAGTATTTTCTATAAATTTTTCAAAAGGCCTTTGTGTTAGTTAGTTGTACCTTCCCATAGTCCTTCCTCTACCGAACCCTCACATTCCCCACTCCATTTAGCCCTTCCTATTCCATTATTCCCCTCTCTTCCTTTATATCACTGCATTCTATCTCTCCTCCTAGGAACATCCCCGCCAAGACCCTTAAGTCATTTCCTGACCTCTATGGATTTTCCAATTGAAACATATAAAGATTCAAAGCTAGCATCTACATGTGAGAGAGAGAGAGAGAGCATGTGACTTTTGTCTCTGTGGGTCTGGGTTACTTCACTCAGGATTTTTTTCTTGTTCCATTAATTTACCTGCAAATTTTATAATTTCATTTTTCTTAACAGCTGAATAATATTCCATTAAATGTACCATACTTTCATTATCCATTCATTAGTTGATGGGCATCTAGGTTGTTTCCATTTCCTGGATACTGTGAGTAGAGCAGAAATGAACATAGATGAGCAGGTATCTGTATAGTAGGATATTGAATCCTTTGAGTATTTTCCCAAGAGTGGTATGGGTGGATCATGTGGCCGATCAATTTCTAGCTTTTTGAGGAAACTCCACACTGATTTCATAGTGGCTGCACTGCTTTGCACTTTCACAGCAGTAAATAAACTTTCTCCTTTCTCCACATCCTCTCCAGGAACTATATATCTCCTTTTCCTTCAACCAAAAATTAATTGCTAGGGACCAAATTCATTTATAATTTTTTCTACACTAAAGTTATAGATGAGAACAAGGTATAATTACATCCTCAACAAGCTGATAACCAGAGAGAGAAGACAAAGCTGAAACTAATTCAGTGGAACAAATGCCACTGAATAATATATGCAGGGGATGGGGTGGTATTTAAACAGGAAGGAGAAAAATGCAGCTTGCATGTCCTCATGTCAGTGGGCAACTCTAGAATTTACTTGTCACTTAGAAAAACGGACCTTTCATATATATATATGATATATATCATATGTACTAAGCTAATTATATATATCTTTATCTTTGTATAATTAGTTTAATAATCCTTATAATTTCAGAAATTAAGAAGTAATTTGAGTTTCTATTAATTCTAGTTTCTTCCTTCTTTCATCTCACTGTACATTATTTTTGCTTCTTTTTCTGAGACAGGGTCTTATGTAGACCAAGTTTGTTTTAGACTCACTGTATAGCTAGGAAGGACCTGGAACTCATTTTTTTTTTTTTTTGGACAGAGTCTCCCTGTAACCTCAGCTGGCCTGGAGTCAATATGTAGACCAGGCTGGCCTTGATCTCACAGAGATCCACTTGCCTCTGCTTCTGAGTGCTGGGATTAAAGGTGTGTGCCACCATGCCTAGCTAACACCTAGGATTCTTGATCCTTCCGTCTCCATCTCCAGAGTGCTGGAATTATAGGCATGCACTGCCATATTGTTTTATGCAGTGCTGGAAATTGAACCCAGGTTTTTCTACATGTTTGGGAAGCACTGTACCAACTGAGCTACATCCCTGTCCCTAACTCTACTCCTTCATCCCAAGCACCTATTTATAATGAAGAACTAGTAAATCATCTGCTTTTTCCTTAGTCTTTCCAGTGATTTTTCTATGATTTTACTTTTCTATTATGAATCTTTAATGTGCATAGCTGTGTTTCTTTAAAACTTGCTTCATTAGATTTGAAAAAAAAATCGAAAGCTTGATAATATACTCATTATCAAGGCTGCAAGAAAATAGGTATTTTAACACATTGTTGGTGGTAGAAAAAAATGGTATAATTTCCTATGGAGGAGAATTTTGGAATATTTAATAAAGCTTGGTGTGTAGTTAGTTACCTTTTGACACAGCAACATGATTTATAGTAATTTATCCTGAAGTAATTTGCCCTAATAATATATAAAGCATATATATGTGAAATGATATAATATGAAAATTGAAATATGGTATAGATGTCAAACTTTTTGTTGCTGACAAACTTTTTGTTGTTGTCAAACTTTTTGTTGATAAAATACTTGAAAAAAAATGTAAGGAAGGAAGAATTTGTTTTGCTCAAGATTTCAGAGGCTTAAGTCCATTTTGGCAGGGAGGGCATGGTAGATAGAGCACAGTAGCTTATCAAGGTGGTCAGGAAGGAGGAGGAAGGGAAGGAGAGAGAGAGAGAGAGAGAGAGAGAGAGAGAGACATATATGAATCTGAAGAGAGAGAGATTGATTTGACTATATATCATGAGTTTTAAGTTCCTCTCCAGTGCTAACTATTGAACCCAGCCTTGCATATGTAATAATGAATTACAAGTTATTAGAAACAGGAGCTTACAATTATGTATTGATGAATGGCTAAATATTCGTTTTGTTTGTATGGAAGCGGAAGGGCAGGCCTCTGGTGTGCAGTGGAATGGGTGGTAGTGTTGAAGTTGGAAAGTGCAAACTTGCCATAACTGTTTTGTCAAAAATTAGATCAAACAGGAATGATTCATAAATGTGGAATTTAGGGAGAAATTTAGGTGAAGAACTGGGTATTTGTATGGTTTCAAAGTATCTCCTTACAGACTAAATATTCGTGTGTGTGTGTGTGTGTGTGTGTGTGTGTGTGTGTGTGATAATGTAGAATCGTTACAGGAAAATTCATGAGTGGGTTACATTAGCTTAAGTAAGGGTATATGGATGGCATGTGTCTCCATGTGTGTATGGATGGCATATGTGACATGCTGAGGACACAGTGGAACCTGTGTGGTGTTCTGGCCGAGAATACACAACCCAAACCATGAAGGAACATTAGACAAACTCTAAATGAGAAGACCTCTAATAAAACCAGGACTGGGGAGAACTCTTGGCTTGGAAAAAAGTCATCATCCGTGACAGAGGAAGGTTCTAGATTAAGGAAGGAGAGATATGACAGATAAATATAACTGCTGACCTTAGACTCTACAGTGGAGGGAAAAATGCTGTAAGTGCATGATTTGGCCAGTCAACAAGAGTGAGCCAGGGAGCGTAATCTCAGATAAAAGTATTGTTTTATGTTAAATTTACTAGGGTCAATAGCCATACTCTAGGTATGTAAGAGAACAGCTCAGTGCATAGGAACTACATTGACCAATCCAGAGATATAAAGTCAAAGAGCAGTTAATGTTTCTTAAAATGGTTTGAGAGAAAAATATACAATATGAAGAAAGGAAGGAGACTAGGAAAGCACAAGGACTAGGCAGCGACAATGAAGCCAGTGGGTAAATGATTAGCAGCTAGTGGAAAAAGCCTTGGATTCTTTTACAACCTTCATCCTTGTGATCGTCTGAGTTTAAAATTATTTCCAAATTGGGGCTGGAGAGATGGCTCAGCAGTTAAGAACACTGCTCTTACAGCAGATGTGGGTTCAGTTCTGATCACCCACATGGCAGCTACCAACTGTCCATAACTCCAGTTGCAAGGGATCTGAACCCCCTCTTCTGACCTCTGTGGGCATTATACAACACTATTGCACTTATACACATGTGGGCAATACATGCATACACATAAAATAAAAACAATAAATAAAAAATTATTTCCACATTAGAAGTTAAAAAAGATCACGTCCTACTTTAATTCAGAACATTTATTCTCCTCTACTGTTTGTTTTGGTTCTGGAAAGTCATGTTGATGTCTGACCACTTCTTAGATCATATAGCAATGAAAAGTTTTTGCTTCAGAGCTTGTATTAGGGTTCCCTAAAGAAACAGAACTGACAGCTGGGCATGGTGGCTGCACGCCTTTAATCCCAGTACTCCAGAGGCAGAGGCAGATGGATCTCTGTGAGTTCAAGGCCAGCCTGGTCTACATAATGAGTTCCAGGACAGCTGGGGCTACAGGGAGACCCTGTCTCAAAAAGACAAAAAATAAAAAAAAAAAAAAGAAACAGAACCGATAAAATGGGAAAAAAAACATTTGCTTACAGGATAGAGTCCAAGTAGTCCAACAATGGCTGTGCAATACTGGAAAGGCTGAGAATCCAGTAGTTGCTCAGTCCACGAGGTTGGATGTCTCAGTGGTTCCAATCTGGTGCTGAAGGCCTGCAGGATTCCCAGAGGTCTGCTAGTCTAGTCTATATTGGAATCTGAAGAAGCTGGTTCTACTATCAGCAGAGGAATGCCCCAGCAGCAAGATGAACTCACCAGTGAGAGAGAAGGCAGGCAGGCAGAAAGCGAAAGCTCCCTTCTGCAATGGCCTTTTATATGGGCTGCCTTCAAAAGGTAACACCCACTTTTAAGGTGGGTCTTCCAGCTTCAAATAATCCAATCAAGAAAGTTTATCATTTCAGTTAGTTTTAGATCCTGTCAAGTTGACTACCAAGATTAGCCATCCCAGAACTGAAGCCTTTTCTTAGCCAATGTGGACCATTAAGCTATAGAGGAGGTGACTGAAGCATGGGTATATTGATCAGGACTATGGTCCTGTCTACTCTACCTCCTACCACAGTTTGGGCATCTGGAGGCACCTCTGGTGAATGGAGTTTGGCACTAAATTAAGTTGGATGTGGTCCACCTGATCTTAGTACCCACTGAGCAGGAATGGCTGTTTTGTGATTGGGTGAAAACCTTAGAATTAGTTCACAGCAGTTGGCCTGTGCTTTGTAGACATGATCTAATGTATGTTCTCAGTGACAAATGACCAGTTTCTTTCTTGGCTCTCTGTGAGATTATTCTGTGCTTGGCCTGAGGTCCATGCTTGGGAGCTCAGCAGTGACAAGGCCTTGTATGCCAAACCCATGGTGTTTTAGAACAGAGCCACACTGCAGAAGAATGTTTAGATAAAACTTGGTTAATTTTTCCTAGTTGGATCTAGAAAGAACCATCCATGCATGTGGATGAAATGGGTAATGGGAACTAAACACTCTAAACTGCTTAGCCATCTCTCTTGCCCTTTTGCATGGTTTTAAAGTATTTCCCTACAGGCCGGGATTCACTTTCAAATGACCATGGTGCCTCAATGCTGATGACATTTATATTTATCCAACCCTCCTTTTTCTTTTCTTTTCTACTGGGTGGTTAAGAGTTTTTAAGTTTGTAGGGTAGAGAGGGCATTAGAGAAGCCTTCAGCAAACCCTTTGGAGAAAGTAGCTTAACAGCACTCCTGTTTCAAGTCAACTGTTCTGAAATGTGGAAGCTCTATGTATTTTATCTGAATACAAACTCAAATATAATGAAACTGTATTGTTATAATTTGAAAAGAAAATATCCTCCACAGGCTCTTGTACTTGAATACTTGGTTTCCAACTGGCAGTTCTGTTTTGGAAAGTTGTGGAACTCTTGAGACACATGGTGCCTACTGGTTGGTTGGCAGAGGCTACTGGGGGTGAGCCTTGAAGGCAAAATCTGCTTTTAGTTCTGGTCTGAGATCTCTGTGTCTTTGTCTCCTAAGATGTGAACAAGAAGTGCTGTAAGCTCCTGCCACCATGGACTGACTCTGCCACTGGGGTCTGACTGGCCCCTCCCTCCATACCTTCTCCACCATAATGGACTGTGTTTGTGTAAGTACAAGAAATGGCAGAACTCTGAACTCTTTTCTCTAATTTCTTTTTCTTTTATTTTTGTTTGTTTTTTTTGAAACAGGGTCTCCCTGTAGCCCCAGCTGGTTTGCAATTTGCTATGAGACCAGGCTGGCCTTGATCTCAGAGATTTGCCTGCCTCTGTCTCTTGAGTGCTGGGGTTAAAGGTGTGTGCTACCATGTCTGGCTTTAATTTATTTTTCTTTAAAAAAATTTTTTAAATTGAGCTTTGGTACATTTCATACAACAGTTCTTAATAAAATTTAGAACCCCTCTCCCACCTACCCTCCCCACCAGACCTTATGTATTCCACCATACATGTTAAGTCATATCCAGTCAAGCATTTGTACCCAGATGTCCTCGGTGCACATTCATCCACTGGAGTCTAGTGAACCTATCTAGAGATTGTAACAAAGGTCTACTCTCCCTCACCCAGTAGTAATCAGTCTCTAACAGTTCCCAGACTAGGGCTGGCTCACTGCCAATTTCCCTCACTCTACTCTGGACCCTTGTCTGATTGAGTTGGCATGGGTCCTGTGCTCGATGGCACTGTTGCTGCAAGTTCACATGTGAAGCTTCCAGTGGCCTGAAAGCCTCTGCTTCCCTATGTTCATGAACCAACCCTGGCTCTTACAATCTTTCTGCCCCCTCTTCCACAATGGTTACTGAGCTGTGGGTAGATGAGGTTTAATACAGGAGTTCTATCCAGGGACACACACTCTGCAATCTTATTCTATAAAACTTGGCCAGTTGTGGGCTTTTGTGTGCATCACACTCTGTTGTGTAAGGAAGCTTCACTGGGGAGAGTTGAGGGATGCACTAATAGCTTTTTAAAGAAGCTTCTTTGATGAGTGGTGTACTATGTACTTGTCTGTAAATATAAGGATTCATATTTAGCATATGGTAAGAAATTTCATTTGTCTAGAGATGTGACAGAGATAGGGTTTTCTCTAGGATCTACAACCTCTCCTGTCATGTGCATTTGACTGTGTTTACAGTGCCACCCACGAGTTCACTCCCATTGAGAGGACTTTAAGTCCAATTAGATAGCTGTTGATTGCCCCCCTCCCAACAGTGCCACTACTGTACCAATAGAGGTAGATTGCTGTGCAGGTCATTATGGTTATAAGGCTTTAGGACCAGGTTGGACCATTGATTGATTTTCTCCCTTAGCAGATGCTGTCTTTCCTGCATTGTGGGTTATTGGCATTTTTGTCAAATATCATGTGACTGAAATTTCATGTACTCATGTTTGGGTCTTCTATTGTGTTCCATTGATCTATGTGTCTATTTTGTGCCAGTACCATGCTGTTTTTTTTTTTTTTTTGGTCTTTTTGAGACAGGGCCTCCCTGTAGCCCCAGCTGGCCTGGAACTCACTATGTAGACCAAGCTGGCCTTGAACTCACAGAGATCCACCTGCCTCTGCCTCCTGAGTGCTGGGATTAAAGGCGTGTGCCACCACGCCTGGCACCATGCTGTTTTTATGACTATACTTCTGTAATATAATTTGAGATCTGGTATGGTGATCCGCCAGTGTTGCTATCTCCATTCCTTTTCAATATAGTGCTTGAAACTCTTGCTAGAGAAGTAAGACAGGAGAAGGAAATGAATGGAGTATGAATTGGAAAAGAAGAGGTCAAATCATCACTATTTGCAGATGATATGATATTATACATAAGAGATCCCAAAAATTCTACCAAAAAACTATTAGAAATGACTAATACTTTCAGTAAAGTGGCAGGATACAAAATAAACTTACAAAAACCAGTAGCCTTTCTATATACCAATAAGAAGCAACCAGAAAATGCATTCAAGGAAACCCTCTCACTCACAATAACCTCAAAAAATAAAATATTTAGGAATAAACCTAACTAAAGACATTAACGATCTCTACATTGAAAAATTTCACTCTGTAAAGAAAGAGATAGAAGACACTAGGAGTTAGAAAGACCTACCATGCTCATGGATTGTTAGAATTAATATTGTTTAGATGACTGTCTTACCAGAAGCGATCTATAGATTCAATGCAATGCCAATCAAAATACCCATGACATTATTCACAGAGCTATAAAAAATCATCCTAAAATTAATATGGAATCACAAAAGACCAAAGATAGCCAAAGCAATCATGAGTAATTTATTTATTTTTTAAAATTATTCAATGTATGTATGTGTGGTGGTGGTATTGGGAGGGTACATTACCACGGCAAGTATGTGGCAGAGAACAACTTTTGGGAGTTGGTTCTTTCCTTCCTTCATATGGGTCCTGAGAATTGAATTTAGTCCTTGGCAGCAAGTTCCTTTACTCACTGAGTCTTCTCACTGGCCCAGATTCTGAATTCTTGAAAAGAAAGGCTGGGAAAGCCAAAACAAACCTTTCCTTAAGGTGCTTCTGTTAGGTATTTCGTTACAGTGAAAAGAAAAGTAAATAACACAAATACCACTTATTCATTCAGCTTTAGAAGGCTGTACATAACACTTATAGCTTGTTTAGGAAAATGCAGATCTTCTTAGCGATTTACCTCAATTAGGATCTTGGGTAAAGGCCCAAGATCTGATGGCACATGCCTCATAGCTCTTTCCATGTGAAGACAAAGCTGCAACACAGGACACTGATGAAAGGGTGAAGACAGTGGTGTCTTTAGATGACATGCCTTTGCATAGTCCTCATCAGTTGGTAGTGATTCCTATCTCATGAATGGGTTTAGAAAGAATGAGTGCTGTGATCAATTTGTGATGCCTGCTTAGGGTATGGCATGGGGAAGTAATCAGGTGCATACAGCATACGTGATCTTCTAGGGCCCTGTTTGTAAAGAACAGGCCCGTTTAATATATTTTCTTACTAAACAAGGAACCATGGTTGTGGTGCCCCAGGTTTGTGAAGGAGCCACAGAACCCCTGCTGAGACTTTGTGTTTTTCCTGCACACATTTTTCTGCCCAATACAACAAAGGAAATGTGAGTGCAGGAGAGAGCAGAGTGATCTGCCCCTTACCTCCCTTGTCTGCGTTCACCTGGCTGTGTTCCTCTTGACATTTTAGAATCCTAGTCCTTCTTTTTTAAGAGTTCAAAATGCTGACATTTCTTGTATTTGTACAAATACCATGTTATTTCCTTACAATCGAAGTGCCAAGAAAAATCTGACCTTGACAAAACCCTTTCTTGACACCTATCAGTAAGGAGTCCTCAGAAGCAGAGGAGAATTTAGAGAAAGTTCCTCTGTGAAGGTTCCATCTGATGCTCACGGTTGGGCAGAGAACTTTGAGTCCCACAGAGTAGTTCCTCCCAGGAGAGCTGCCAAGCGCTGTCTGATGTCATGCAGCAGGCTAACCCCCACCCCTCCCGCCCGATTTGAGGATAAGAACCTTTCAGTGAATACTTGGCAGTTTTGAAAGCTCGTTACTATCGTGTGTTACTTTTCTTAGTTTTTCTCATAGTCTCTGCCAGTGTGGTAAAGACTGCTTTGAAGACCATGTAAGATCCTACTGTGAACCTGCAAAGTGAATTCTTGCTTTTGGAATTAGTTTTCAAGGTAAGAATACAAAGGCATCAGAACGATGCTAACCCAGGCAGTCTGTGGTAAAATTGTGTCTTTTATTCCTTCTTGCTTTTCCCACCAGTATCTGGATCTAGTTAGTTCTAGAAATCCACAAAGTCCAACTTCTCGAAGCAGAGTAGCTGAGGTATTTTTCCGGGAGGCCGGATATTAAAGGCAGCACTCAGAAGGGGCCAATGCATGTGTTACTCAAAAACAGGCCCAAACAAGGACTACTTTGTGTGAATGTTCTCATATTACCCAATAATCCACACTTGAATGATCCAATGCCAACCTGCCCTTCCCTAGAGCAGAAAACAGGTCTCCATGTGGGGCTTTCGGGTCACGCTGCTCACCTGGACACTTGACTGTGTAGGTTTTAACTTTGGGGTCAGACACACAAACATGAGAGAGAGGCAAAAATATCTCCAAAGTTGTGGCTGGAAGTGGAGCCCCACATGGAGAAGAAATAGGGACAGGGAGCTGGACACGGTGCCTTAAGCAGTGTTGTTTACAGTATGGAGGGAAGGTATATGTGTCTATTTTGAAAATAATTGAAAATGGCTCTTTCCTGCCTGACTTCCTCCTGTATCCCGCCTTCCTTCTCAGAGCAATCTGTGACGATCTTGTAATTAAAACATTAAAAATAGAAAAAAATCAAGCAAAATGACATATATATATATGTTTCTTTCATTAAAACAAATTAGTTACACCATAAAATTAATTTCAGAGACTTTTCACCTGATTCTCTTGCAATATAGTGTCCCAGTTTTATTGTATGTGGGTGGGTTGTCTTGATGTGATTATGGTTTGAGATTCTTCAAAGAGTCAAAGACAATCATTGTTTATGGAATAAGTAAAAAAAAAAAAACTTGAGATGTTGAATAACTTTGAATCCAGGTAACCTGCAAAGTAATAAGTAAGCAGATCTTGATTTCTGACAAATGTAGACTCCTGCATCTCCCTGTCCATTGTTTATCCCTGCCTGCCTCCTTACACTTAGTCTCTGTCCTCTCCTCACACTCACCTGTAGTCTCTGTCCTCTCCTCACACTCACCTGTAGTCTCTGTCCTCTCCTCACACTCACCTGTAGTCTCTGTCTGCTTTCACCAGACTTTTCTGCCTTTTCCCACCTCAGGTTGCTTCAAGGCTCCATCCTGGAACACCCAGAAACATGCCTTCTACCTTACCACAGGGAAGTGACTGGCTCCTCCAGCTAAACCTCAGTCAGGTGTTCCCATATCACCTTGGTCACTGAGGGTGAGCAGTATTAAGAACTTTTTCCTTCTTGTCTGTTTCCTTCAAAACATTCATCAATACTTTGATTAATTTCTAGTTTTTAGCTACCCTGTGATATAACATCATTCAACACTGGACTGTGCCTGTCTGCTTCAGACC
This sequence comes from Nannospalax galili, assembly GCF_000622305.1. Taxonomy (NCBI): domain Eukaryota; kingdom Metazoa; phylum Chordata; class Mammalia; order Rodentia; family Spalacidae; genus Nannospalax; species Nannospalax galili. Next base: position 5,865,929 of record NW_008360326.1, read on the forward strand.
GCTGCTAGTCACAAAATACTGAATAAGTAAGTAGGTCTGTTGCTGGAAGTGGCATTTGAAAGGGAGGTAGGGGGTGTCTCTCAGCAAATTGCCTCTGTCCATGGCCAGGGGTAAGTCAGGCGTAGTGGTGTGAAAAAACAAAAGATCCTTTGCATTCCTGATCATTAAAATACATGACACATACTCTCTAAGTTAGTGGTGGGGTCATGTGAGCCAGCCTTGGCATGAGCTTGAAGCTGTGACTTTTTTGGAGTGGAAGGTAGGGTGTGGGTCATAGATGTAACTTTTAATATTAGAAAGAAAGACAGTTGAGAGATTTTCCTGAACAACATGGGCTTTTACTAGCATACATTCAGGAAACCCTGAAGGTATCATCCCATCATGGTGGTGGTTGGGGCTAGAGGCCTGGGAATCAAGGAGACAAGGGGCTTCTTGTCCTGATAGATAGACATGTAAACAATTATTACCCAAGTAATAACTGGCTACAGAGTGTGGCTACAGAGGGGAGGAGAGATGCTAGGGAGAGTAAAAGGGTCGGGTGCAGAAGTCTGCAGAACCTTAGCTCAGTTCTTCTTCAAAGAGATTTTGGTGACCTTTGCTGGGGATGAGACCTTCAGCCTGAGTGAGTCAAGGGAGTTGCAAAGAGGAAATCAAGAAGACTGTCCAAAAAAAGTAGAGGACTCAAAGTGGGTGGAGGTAGGCAGGTGGGGGTGGATCTGAGAGGAGATGGGGAGGAGGTTTGAATAGGATAAGAATATACTGTATGGAATTCTCAAGGAATCAATAAAGACCTTATATAAAAAGAAGACTGTCTAAAGTAAAAGGAGATTTGACAAAAGGTGGACAAGCATAGACCAAGAACAGCCAGAAAATACTCTGCAAGGGCTGAAGAGGTGAGAGAGCTAGGGCTGCTGGGGTGGGGAAATGTGAGGTAGAACAGCTCCTGGGAGAGGCCTGTAGAAAGAGAGGCCCTGCTTAGACACACAGTTAGCCCTGGGGATTTGGACTGTGCACTTCTACTTCCCAACATCTGTTCTAGAATGAATCAGATCAATGAGCAAAACTGTCTGCTCCTTCACTGCTGGGTACACTGGAACAGTGAAATCTAGGGATCAGTCAATTTATGTGTTTATGGTGGGAACATTGAAAATGATGAGATTATTTGTATTGTGATGGGAAGACATTTAAGAAGCATTGATGACTGAAGAACCAACCTACAACGCTTAGATTATGGAACAGTTTAATGGAACCAGGAATATAGTTAGTAAGGTAGAACACTTGCCTAGCATGCCCATGTCCTGGGTTAAATCCCCAGCATCACAAAAACCATCACCACTGTTACCACCACCACCACCATCACCACCAACAAACCTCCTATAAAGTCTAGGAGTAAGTATAAAATGCTCACAGTGGGGGAATTAAGAGTAGTTTTCACTTTTATGTCATTTACCTCACCCCATAGTGAGTAGGCATTAAACTTACAACCAGAAAGTCAGTAAAGCTATTTCCATTTTGAAAGGAAAAGTCCATAGAGCTTTAAGAAAGATAATTAGGGTCAGATTCCTAATTGACTGTTAGGAGATGTGTGTTACTCATTCTAGAGCCTCCATGCTGACCGTCCCAGTAGACCAGCCTTGTCTCTAAAGGGGCAGATAAGCTTTTCCCTGGGTTGTTTGATATCACTGACCTGCCTGGGGGTATGTACTCCTAGATGTTCTGGAGTAGGCAAGAAAAGGCTTGGCACCTTCCCACACTCCCTTGAGCTGGCTGTTCTCCATGTAGGCTACATGTTAGAATTGTCAGAAGAGCCAAAAATAATTCTAGGACCCAGACCCCGGCCCTCAGACCAACTAGTTCTGACTCTCTGGGATGAGTGGAGGTGAAGGGCCTGGTGATGCTGTTGGGCTGAATCAGGGGTGAGTAACTTTTTGCTGAGAAGATGATAAATAAGAAATAATTGAACAGCACCATACCTCTGGACCTGTCCTTTTAGGGCATGTCAGATTAGAGCATTGATCTTTGTAAAAAGGATTTCTTGGTCAAATCTTTCTGTTAACCTCCCCCTCTTCCTGAAAAGTTCTAAATCATATCAGCCTATAAAGGCTCTGGGAAGTCTTGCAGTGAGGAAGTCTTTTGATTTGTTTAATTTCTTTTTTCTGGAAGCCTCTGTCTTAGGTAGTCCTTTATGTTTGCTCAGCAGTGTCTGGTCAAGGACTGAAGTTCTCTTTGCATGCCATTGTTTGGTCACCCTTTGGGACACTTCTTTACGAGGTCCCTAGGACACTGTAGCTCTCTGGACATACAACAAGGTGAGGTAAAGGAGCTCCAATTATGGAACACTGGGGGATGCTTGTCACCCACTGGGACACCCTGACCTGGGCCATGGGTGTAAGAGGGGGGGCACCCTGGTTATAGAATCTGGTGTACAGAGGAGAAGAATGACGTCCAAAGATGTTATTGAGTGCCTTGTCCCAAATCAGAAACTGGGCGAGGACCCAGCAGGCACTAAAATCCAGACTTTCTGCCTCTTGGTCAGACCCCTCTACCTCCCTGACCCAGTCAAGAGGTCACCTCAGGCATTTTACCCATCTCTGCATAAAGGAGGACAGCCATGATTAATGGGAAGTTCCTGTCTTCTTACCCAATTTTGTGTTTCTGTTTCCATCTGCTGGGAAGACACCCAAAGCTCTAAATATCTTTTGGTTGTAAAGAATGTTTAGAATTGAAGAGCTGGTTTGACACAATTAAAAGCTTCCAGAAGGCTGTTATGGCGCCAATTATTTACTTAGCGATAGTAAGCTATTTAAATTTCATTATGGAGTAGAAAATTGGGAGATAAGAACAAAATATGGCCAGGCTCACTGTGACCTCAAAACCCTTGCTCCTTTTGTTCACAAAAGATAGCAGAAACAGAGCATTCTGATTCAAGGATCATTTGGTTAAACTGTGCATTCCCTTAAAGGGAATTGCTTCTTAATCTCTTCATGGGCTGCTAATGGGCCATTTATCAGGGTGTTCCAGGGCAAAGTGAATGTGGAGGAAATAGGGCTACTGGCTTAGGAGAGCCACCCTGTATTGGAGGTGGTCAGATAATGACTCCATGACTCCCACTTTGACCTAAACATTCTCTATCTTCAAAGTAAAAAAAGAACGATCTACTCTCCCTTTTCCAGATTCCCCTTTTTGTATCACTTTGACTATTAAAACTCTCCCTCCTGGTTCTCAATCCTCATTCAAGGTTGTTCTCTATAGTAATTTAACTATAACATTTCCATTGACACAACTTCTCCTTTTACCCTTCGTATAGGAAGTAGGAAGGAGCCGTTTGGTATGACAGGATAGAGGGGCTGGTTCATGGGATTGTCAGAAGGGAACTTGTACACTTATTTGACATATGTATGCACACATATATACATGTACAAACACATATATAGTCATATGAAGTAAAAGTAATGCAGTAAAATTCACCCTTTGTCTTATTTTGTTTTGAAATGAAGTTGTGTAACTACCTTAAAATCAAGATGGAGAATGTGCCCATCGCTCAGAAACATTCCCTTATGCCTCTTTGTTGTCAGTTCCTTCTTTTCACCTTGGAGCAAGAGTTAGTTCCTCACAGAATGCAAGAGAAGGGCTTATGGTGGTAGATCATGAGCTAGTCATATAGCACCTGCGACCTCTCCCTTGAACGAATAAGGCCAATGGAGCACCCATAAGGCATGTGGACTCCTTATCAGTGCAATCAGTGGTAGGCTAAAAAAAGCCAATCTCAATAAAAATTACCTCAGTCTTCACTAAGTTCCCACTGCAAGAGTCACCAGAGGTCACTGGGCAGTGCAACACAGTGATAGTCCTTCCTTGGGGTCCTCTTACTTCCTGAAGCTTTTTCTCACTTTAATAAATCTGTGCTTGTTCTACTCACTTCTTGTCTGTGTTTTCTTATTCTTGGACATGGGACAACGAACTTGGAAGCCACTGGCTCAGGATGGCTTTGGTGGCCATCGGTTGTCTGGCACCTTAGCTCCTCGAGTTAAGCTCCTTAAGAGCCAAGAAAGAGTTTGGAAGAACCCACATCAACTTTGTGAACTGAAGTTCCCAGAAAAAAAAAAATGCCATACCTGTGTTAAGGATCCTCTAAAGCTATTTGATTAAAACTTCATGCTTGTAGGGAGTTGAGATGTTGTATGATCCAGAGCCAAATTATCCAGGGCTATCTTTAGTCCTCTTAAGAGTCATTCAGTGCCCACCTCTGTGTATGATGTAATATTCTTCTGACTATCAGGTAAAACCTTCAGAATGTATTCTTAGCAGACCACTAGCTTCCACCCACCTAAAAGCTAAGAATGTCATCAGATAACATTTGAAATCTACAGAAGAGTTCCCTCCCTTTGCTGCAGCCTGCCTGATACCCCCACCAATGTACTTGGTGAATACATTGGTTTATGACTTTCTTCTTTTCAGTGACTATGCAAGTTCATGCAGCTTTATTTGAGGCAACCTGAATCTGTGTTCCTGGGCCATGGTCAGCCACACTGGCTCAGAATAAATGCTCTCTTAGTCCTTTTGAGGTGAGAGATGTGGTTTTTTTTTTTTTTTTTTTTTTTTTTTTTTTTTTTAAAAAAAAAAAAAAAAAAAAAAAAGAGGACAGACAGGGTCTCCCTATAGCCCTAGCTGTCCTGGAACTCACTAAGTAGACCAGGCTGGCCTTGAACTCACAGAGATCGGCCTGCCTCTGTCTCCTGAGTGCTGGGATTAAAGGTGTGCGCCACCACGCCTAGCTGAGAGATGTATTTTATGTGGATACCCTCTAGACCCACTGATTAATTTATCTCCATAGTTCAGCAAATTCCACACACATCGAATCATACAGTGCTGAGTCTGGCTTCTTTCACTCAACATAATGCATTTGCAACTCATCCATATTGTGTGTGTTGGAAGTTTATTTCTTTTCATTGCTGAGCCATGTTCCATGGCATAGGTGCACAGCATAGGTTCATCTATTCACAGCCGAGATACTGGCAATTAAGTTCTTGGCGATTATAAATAAAGCTGCTATAAACATGTTTTCTTTGTTATTGTACATGTACATATAGGTTTTTGTGTGATGCTATATTTTCATTTCTGTTGAGTAAATGTCTAGAAGTGATATTGTTGGTCATATGATAAGTTTACATATAATGATTTTTGAAGCAGGGTCTCATGGAGTCCAGACTCTGTGTAGCCCAGGATGATTTTGGTTTTCTGATCTTCCTGCCTCTACCTCCTAAGTGCTAGGATTATAGGCTTGTGCCACTACACTTGGTTTATGTGGTGCTGGGAATCAAATCCAGGGCTTTGTACATGTTTGGTTAGCACTCTACCAACTGAGCCACATCCCCAGCCTGACATGTAATTTCAGATGAACTTTATGTTGGTTTCATAAGAAGTTTTATGCTTAACTTTATAAACAAGTCATGCTTTTGTCTTTGTTTTAAACTTTGTGAGAAGTTGTGCTGAGGTACTCTTTCGGAGGTGATGATGATGATGATGATGATGATGACGACGACGACAACAGCTTCACTTAGTAACCTATGATTTAAGCTTTGTCCATATTATGGCACCTGGCTGTGAGTATAATATTATACCAATGATACCAGTTTATTCATCTCTGTCCTGCTGATGGGCATATGATTGTTTCCAGAATGTTATTGTTTTGTTTTACTGTTAACATTCTTTTGTATGTCTTGCTGTATTTGTTATTTGTTGCTGTATAACTATACAGCTTGAAACCTGGCAACCAGTGGCTTAAAATAACACACACTTATCTCACAGATTCTGTGAGTGGAGAGTCTTTCTTTTCTATAATTATTGTTTTACACACATACACACACACACACATACACACACACACACACACACACACTCCATTTAGTCCATTTAGTATTGCTCATACATACAAGTGTTTAGGGATAACCACTTGGGATTATATAACCTATCAGTGGGTTTATCCTTGGGGCAAAGCAATTCTTCCTCCCTAAGTAGTCACTGATTACCTATAGCTCTTCATCTAGGGGTGGAACCTTGTGAAATTTCCCCTGTCGATGCTGGCATGTCAATGGGTGTGGTCATTACAGAAGTGTTGTTTAGGCAGCCATATTGTTGAGATTTCATGGATGCAGCACTCCTGTCGTGTCTAGAAGACACCATCTCCCAGCAAGTGTCCTGGTCCTCTGGCTCTTACAATCTTTCCATCCCCTTTCTTGAGATGTTTTCTGAGCCTTACATGTAGGGGTTATGTTATAGATGTATCAATTGGGTTTGGGCACCATGTGGTCACTTATTCTCTGTATTTTGACCAGATGTGGATCTCTGTAGTAGCCTCTATCTGTTGTAAAAAGAAGCTTTTTTTTTGGTGAGAACAAGAGCTATACTTACCTGTGGGTATAAGGAAAAGTATTTAGGATGTAATTAGAAGCTATATTGATTTAGGAAAATGGCAGTAGTAAGTCCTCCTCTAAGGCCTATGACCTCTGTAGCCACAAGTAGCTGGCTAGGATTACAGTTCCTTTCTATTGAATGGGCCTTAAGTTCAATTAGATAGCTGTCTGTTATCCCTAAGAAAAAAGTGCCACTATTGTACCATTGGGGATACCTTGCTGGGCCAGTCATTGTTGTGGTTCGTAGGTTTTACAGCTATTGATTGCTTTCTCCCTTGGCAGCTTGCGTAGTACTTCCAATACTATGAGAGCTAGTTCTTAGAGAGGAGGCTTCTAAGTCAGTACCAGCTCAATTCCTCCAAATATTGTGTTCAAAGTGTGTGATATAGTCAGCAATAGAGTCTTGCCTGCAAGTTCTAGGAGGCAACCAAGGGCAATGGCAATAGCCTATACTATTTTGGGGGTCTCCTTGATCTTCCTGACCAACAACTCACAGGGAGGTTTCTCTTGTCTGTTACTGAGGTTTTTGTTAGTCCATGGCTCCTGAAGGGGAGCATACCATTCCATGTAGCATAACTCCATCTCAACTATACATATATCTATACACACAAATACATATTACATATGTATTTTTTATTTTACATTAAAAATTTTTTTTAGTTTTTAATTTTATTTTTTATGTGTATGAGTGTTTTGTCTACATATATTTGAGTGCACCTGTACCATGCAGTGCCCATGGAAGCCAGAAGAGGGTGTTGAATTCCTTGGAACTGGAGGAAAGGAGAGTTGTTAGTTGCCATGAGGGTGCTGGGAACCACACATGGGTCCTCTGTAAGAGCTACTAGTGCTCTTAACCACTGAGCCCTCTCTCTCGCTCCACATTTTTTATTAATTCAAGAATTTCATTCAGTGTATTTTGATCATATTCAGACCTCTCCCCCATCTCCACACTTACCTCCCCAACCCTCTGACTTTGTGTCCTCTGTTAGCAAATGAAAACCCCATCCATCTTACATAGCACATCTGAACTGGGTGTTAGATAAATAATACCTAGTTAGAATGCCAGTGATCTGTAATCCTTACACACAGATGGGCCAGAGTCAGGGCCCACTCCCTTTCCTTTGCACTTGGTTTTGGCTCAGAATATGCCCAGGTTTCTTGGAATGGAATTTTCATACTTGTTTTCTGTTTCTCTAATATACTGCTTAGGAATGTCAAGTAGGGATTTCTTTCTCCCTTAGTGATCAGAAATGCTTGGGTTTTCTTGTGAAAGTCAGTTATTCACAGCCTGAGTACTTGCAGGTTACACTGGCTGTTTCAGGGCATCACTCAGCACAATCACCCCACTGGGGTCCAAGGCTTCTCCAACAGGTTGATTCCCCACAGGGATTTACTGTGGGTAAAAGAAGCTAGGTCCTCACAGAAAGCACAGCTAGCTCACAGGCCTCCATTCCAAGATTCCCTAAGTGGAAGTTGGGATATTTCACAGCTTCATACAGCGGCTTTACAGGGTCCTCTAGCTTGTTTTCTGAAATCTGTAGACTTCTCAGGTTCCTATTATTGCTGAGGAATGCAGCCAGGTCTTTATATACATATATATATTTTTAAAAATTTATTATTTTTATCTTACGTGTATGAGTGTATTGCCTGCGTGTATGTGAGTGCACCTGTGTCGTGCAATGCTGCAGAGGTCAGAAGATGGCTTCAGATTCCCCTGGAACTGGAGTTAAGGACGGTTTGTAGCCACCATGTGGGTGCTGGGAATCAAATCCGGGTCCTCTGCAAGAGCAGTCAGTGCTCCTAACTGCTGAGCCACCTCTCCAGCCCCAACAGCCAGGTCTTTATAGAAGCACCTAAGGTCAGGAAGATATTCATCCTGTGTAAGGTAGTAAGTCCTACACATACACTCAGTCTCTTGGGAGTCAGGGCACCTGAGGTTCCTGAGGTCAGCTGCCCAGGGCATGCCTCATTCCACCACCGTTTTTTCTTTTTGCCTCCCCATATGTGTATGTTAAAGTAAGCTTATAAAATAATGTTTCCTTCTGACTTTTAAAACATCCGTAGTGTTTTTTATCTCTCCTTCCTCCCTCAGCCTCTGCATTAGCACCCCTCCCTTTCTCCCTCAGCTTCCATGCTCACATCTAAAGATTCAGAGCTTGGATCCAAAAAGAAAGGAAGTATGGCATTTATCTTTCTGTGTCTGGGTTATCACACTCAGGCACTCAGGTTAATATTTTCCTTTCATCCATTTACTGGCAAATTTCATTTTTATTTCTACAGCTGAATAGAACTCCATTGTGTATATGTACTATATTTTTATCCATCAGTTGATGGACATCTAGACCTTTTTAAAAAATATTTTATTTATTATCTTTATTTTATGTGTATGCACGTATTGCCTGCATGTAGGTAAGTGTACCCGTGTCGTGCAAGTGCCCATGGAGGACAGAAGAGGCTGTCGGATGCCCTGGGACTGGAGTTACAGAAAGTTGTTAGCTGCCATGGATTCAAACCTGGGTCTTCTGCAAGAACAGTCAGTGCTCTTAACCACTGAGCCATCTCCCCAGCCCCCATCTAGACTTTTTAGTGATATATCTGTATCTCCCTAATTTTCCCTAATGAGGTTAAAATGTGAGAGTCCCTGTTCCCTCTCTGCCCCATTATGTTGATATAACTTAAGCTTTAAAATTTTTATTATTAAAAATTTTTATATTTACATATTTATTTTTGTAAGTGTATATATGTGGGCACGTGCATGCTGTGACACACATGTGAAAATCAGAGGACAATTTACAGTCCTTTGGTTCATTCCTTCCACCATGTGGGTCCCAGGCATTGAACTCAGTCTGTTAGGCTTGGCAGCATGTATCTTTACCCTCTGAGCCATCTTGCTAATCCATAATCTGGGATTTTAATTCTGTATTTTCTGTGGCTTTAGCTTGCTTTTTGTTTTTAAATAATAGGAGTTTGCTGGGCGTGGTGGCGCACGCCTTTAATCCCAGCACTCAGGAGGCAGAGGCAGGCAGATCTCTGTGAGTTCAAGGCCAGCCTGGTCTACATAGTGAGTTCCAGGACAGCTGGGGCTACAGGGAGACCCTGTCTCA
>NW_008360326.1:5875487-5910747 GCF_000622305.1 Nannospalax galili
GAAAACCAAAACTTAAGTTTTATTATAATATAGGTAAGTATATAGTTTTCCATATATAAATATATATACAAACATCAGAAAAATTAATCTGTTATGTCCTCAAATATTTCTTTTTATCCATTTCCCCTTTTTTATTTTTAAATTTCATTATTATTATTGTGTATATATGTATGATGTGTGTGTGTCTGTGTCTGTGTCTGTGTGTCTGTGTATGTGCCATGGCTCATGTGCAGGGGTCTGAGGACAACTTTGTGGAATTGGTTCTCTCCTTTCATCTTTATGTGGATTGTGGGGATAGATCATTAGGATTTCACAGCAAGCACATTTACCAGTGAGCCCTGTCTCTCTGGTCCTTCGTCCTCCCTTTCGCTTAATAGAACTCCTGTTATCCAGATGTTGGTAACTCCATGTCTATCTTTCTTACCTCTTAGATTTTCTTTTATGTTATCTCTTTCTCTCTCTTTTTTCTTGATCCATTTCATCCTCTTTCTAGCCTATTTCTTCAGTCTCCCAAATCACTAACTTGTTTTTCAGCAATATCAATTCTATTCTTCATTTCTACACACACACACACACACACACACACACACACACACACACACACACACAATTGCTTCTTAACTATTTCCTCTTTGAAATATATTTATTTGGATGATTAAAAATAGTCCATTTCTTCTAATGTGTCTGCTTTGGATGGAACCTGTAATACAGGCTATTTTCATGATGAAATAACTACTTTTCAAATGTCTTATTTTGTTTTCTGTTCTTACCCTCCACCCTCCACATACAACAGTGGAACTTCAGGCAGCTCATGATGGAGAAGGGTGTCAGACTCCCAGATCTACTACCTCAGTGAACTTGGGATGGAAGTGGATGAGCTCCAAGGTGGAAAGCCCAGAGACTAGACATTTCCATTCAACTCCTTCTTAGTCCATAAAACAATCTCTCATGTTAGGTCTTCATCCTTTGTCTTCCCAGAGTTCTAGAAGCAGATTGATAAGAGACACGAGAAATTCACATTGCCTGGGAAGCCCCATGCCTAGGCTATAGCTCAGACCAAGTTCTTGGGATTCTCTGGTGGAATCTAAGCTTCCAGCGCTTTCAGAGCCTGCAGGTGATTTTCATATGCAGCCTTGGCAGTTTGAAAGGAAAACTGATATGGAAGTGATTTCCAGAGGGTGAGAACCAGATGTTTATGTCTTGACAGATGAGGTGCAGGTACTTTTTGTCCCAAGGTGAAAAGTGTGAGGTGGAGGAAACAGCAGCAGAATCCCACTAATTCTTTTTGTCACTGTGGTGTTGCTTCTTCCCCTGAGACAAAGCCAGCAGCCCACGAGAGCAACCCCATTCAACCCAAGAGCATCTCTGTTTTTCTTCTCTACTTTTCTAGAGGTAGAGGCTTAGGGTGGGAGTGGGATCTATTGACCATGCTGGTTCATCATCTCGACCTGAACTGGAGCCACTCAGGTTTGATCACTAGACCTCAAGAATCAGCAACCTCTGGAAGTTCACTGGAAATACAGAAGCTCATGCTCCACCTAGACCTATAGAGTCAAAACCTGCATTTGAACAAGATACCTAAGTGATTCCTGGCACAGAGGTTTGAGAAGTACAACTTGATATAGCATGAGTGATGAACAAATATATTTAAATTGAACTAGGCTTTTTTTTGGACTAAGTTCCTCAGTTTGCCCGTCATGTCGTGCCTATAAAGTGTTGATTTTGATTCTTTGATTTGCCCTTTCTCTGCTCTAGACCAGAATTCAACAATGCTGGGTTTTCCCACTGTACAGAAGGATTTTTATTTTTTAGAACAGATTCTTTTGGTTTAAGAAAACCAGCGCTGGAGTGGCATCATCTGCCTTTCTGCTGGGGCACTCATCACACACCTATTTACAGATGTGGATAGTTGATTGACATCTGGGGAGGTACGAGGAACTTCAGAAGGACTAGGGAAGTGTCTGACATTGTTAGCTATCGCCTCCCTAGTGCATAGCCCAATGTCTTACATACAGTGGATGCTTAAAAAGTATTAATCAAGGGGCTGGAGAGATGGCTCAGTGGTTAAGAGCACTGACTGCTCTTCGATTCCCAGCACCCACATGGCAGCTACGAACTGTCCTTAATTCCAGTTCCAGGGGAATTTGAAGCCCTCTTCTGACTTCTGTGGCATTGCACGACACGGGTGCACTCATATACATGCAGGCAATACCCTCATACGCATAAACTAAAAATAATAAATAAAATATTAAAAAAGTATTAATCAAATATGAGAAATGACTGAGGTACCTGTGGAGAGGCACCTGCTGATTGTCTTTTAGGTGCCAATATAAATGATTGTATCTGTAAAGCGTTATTTTGCTAAGAAATGCATAGAGTTTCAGGAAGAGGTTTCTTTTGTCATTACTATTTCTTCTCATTAATATTACACACAACTATTGGAATATTTTGAATCTTATGATTAAAAACTTGAATGTGTACTGGCATTTAAGGACAATTAAAATTCATTTTAATTTAAATTAAAAAAATTTCCTCTCCTTCTCTTCCTCCCTCCCTTCTTTCCTTTCTTTTTTGTTTCTTTCTCTTTATTTGAGACGGTGTCTCACTGTGTAGCCCTGGCTAGCCTGGTACTTGCTATATAGACTGAACTCACAGAGATCTGCCTGCATGTGCCTTCCAAGTGCTGGGATTAAAGGCATGTGTTATGACACCTGGCTCGTGTGTGTGTGTGTGTGTGTATGTGTGTGTGTGTGTGTGTGTGTGTATGTATATGTGTGTGGTATACACACATGCATGTGTAGTGCATACACCCATGTGTGTGGGTGTGTATGTGTGTGTGAGTGTGGGTGCACATGTGGTGAAACCAGAAATCAACACTGGATGTCTTCCTCTATTCCTCTACACCTTATTTTTTAGCCAGGGTCTTATGCAGCCTTGAATTCCCTAAATACCCAAGGATGACCTTGATCTCCTGATCCTCTCACCTTTTTCCTTCAGTGCTGGGATTATAGGTATGTACCACTATGTCCAGTTTAGTGCTGAGGATGGAATCAGGACTTCTTGCATGGTAGGAAAGAAGTTTACTAACCGAGCTGTATCCCTAGCCCCAGAACTAATTTTCTTAATTCAAGGTCTGATTTTCAGTCTATTTCATGTGGCTATAACAGAACACCACAGACTAATTTTTAAAGAAAAGGCATCTATTTCTCAAAGTTTGGAAGGCCAGGAAGTTCACTATCATGGTACCAGGGTCTGGCAAGGGCCGAACTGCATCATCCAATGGAGGAAGGCTGATGGTGAGAGGCAGAAGGCAGAAGGGTGAGAGAGCAAAGGAGAGCTGAACCTGCTTTCACTACAAACTCAATCTTGAGATGACAGGCCCACTACTGTGGTAAGAATGCTGATCCATTCATGAAGGAATAGCCTCTTAGAGGGTCTCACCTTTCAACACAGATGTACTGGGACTAAGTTCCCCACATAAGAACTTCAGAGGACACATTCAAACCATAGCAAGGTCTATGGTTTTTTTTATAAGACAAAATAAAAACTTTGCTGTCAAGGGGTGTCACATCTCCTTGGTATTCTTAAGAAAGAGCACACATTTATTATAGCAGATGAAAAGCCAGGAGGGGAGGAGGTCATGGCAGATTCTAGGAATGAGCTGTATTTGACCTATTTTTGCTTCTGCTCCCTCCTTCTGCAGTGCGGGCCCTGGAGATCAGCACAAACAGTAAGGATTCTGTCTGCTCTGTCTCCTTCCCTGTCCTCTGCCTGATTTCTAAAGAGGTGCTGACCGTGAAATAGTCTGGCCTCTTGTCAGCCAGACAGAAGGGAGAGGGAGTGTACTGGCCTCAGAAAAGCATCTGACAGAAATACAATTCTTTTATCATGTAAAGACTATAAACAGGCATTTTAAATAAACACTTTATTTGATTAGGATATTTTATGGTAAAGATAGAGCATGAGTTATACTCAATACTGATGTCTTTTATAATCATTTGGGAACTTTTATAGTTCCCCCAAATATGATCCAGATTCTATAATTAAATGGGGCTCTTAGTTTGCTTTCTGGGTATCTCTTTTCCCCTCCTTCCAACAAACCTGATTATGTAGATATAATAATTACATTGGCAGCACTATTAGTCAATTAAAATATTTTAAGAAGGCTTTTCCCAGTTTTTCTACAGAAAACCTGAAGTAGAGTATTTTGATTTAAACTTGGCAAAGTTAAAGACCAAAGTGATGTCTATGATTGGGGCAAGTCTGAGTAATAACTGAATACTGTTTGAGGGCCAGTAACACAATGCATGCTTTTTGCTTGTCAAAGGCACTGAAAGATATGTGAAGGGAAAATCAGGCCATGTAACAAAAATGAAATGGCAATGATTTTGTTTTGAGCACAGCTGAGTTTTCAAACAAAATAACTCATTTCCAGTGTTGCATAAGACAATGAATTACAAAATGTAGAGACTATTTGAAAGAACTAAAAAAATTTCAGGGCTGGAGAGAACTCAGTGGGTAAATGCTCTTGCCACCAAGCCTGGCAGCCTGAGTTTGATTCCTGGGACTCACATGATGGAAGGAGAGAACAGACTTCTGAAAGCTGTCCTCTCTGTGTGTGCTGTGGCACATGTGCATATATACACTAAATGTAATAAAAAATAAAAATTTCAATATAAACTGATGTTTATATATTGTATAAATATATAAATGTATATTGTATAAATAACTACAGATGTTAATATTTGGAGACTGTTTTCATTTTCATTTATCCTAAGTAGCTTCTAAATTTCAAAATCAGTTGAAAATTCATTTCATCAATAACATAAAAAAAGCAACGAAAAAAGAAATCATTGAGTTTGATATGAAAGCATTTTTTTTCTAGTGAGTAATTATTAAGCATAATACAAATCTAATTGAATTTCATTTCTATACATCATTAAAGAGTCCTTGAGCCAAACAAAAATGAACTTTTTGCTGATGAGATTGTGAAGATCATCAGTATGGAAAAATAATCATTTATTCAGGGGAAGATATTATATTCTTTCATACCGCCACTTTCATCTCTTCTTTCCTTTCAGGGTTGGGGAAAAATGACCAGACGAAAAAAATCGTTTGGCCAGCAGAGGTCACCCTTTCTCCTTTATCGTCCCGGTAAATGGTTTCTCTAACTCCTTAGGTCCTAGGAGTTTTGAGATTGAAGCTCACAGCTAGGGACGGGTGAAATACACGCCTCTCTCACACCTGCTCTATCGTCTCACACACACATTGTTTAAATAGTTTACTCTTCCTGGGCTCTTAGATGGATAACTCACATACATATAATAAGAACCATTAGGTACGTATGCTAATGCTGCTCTTTAATTAATCTACTCCAAGTATTATTTACTAATGCTAGCTCTAATTCTGTCCAGTTCTCTGATTTATGGATTAAAGTGTAGATTTCATAACTGCCGGCAGGTGAGTGGCATAAGCCTTCAGAGAGGAATCCCCTGGTGAGTTTCCACAGGGGAAAGAGAATGAAATTCATCAAGGTGTATTGAACCTTGGCCAAGCATAACGCCGAGTGCCAGGTACTGAAGGTTAAACTAGAGAGGTAGAGACACCGGGCCTGGCTTCTGTGTGGTTTTGTTTTGGAGACAAAAGCATATCCTTACAGTTCTTTTGAAGGCTCATACTAGTCTACAGAAAGAATTTAGATGAATTACACACGAATAGCTTAGGTCAGTCTTAAATATCCATAGAAAGTCACTCACCAGGTGAGTGTTGGAATTTCTGTGTACTAACGCTCAGCACTTGATCCTCAAATCCCCAAAACCATTTCAATAATTCATTTTTAATTCCTTCCTTTATGGGGAAATAACGGGCATTTTCAGGGAGTCTCTGGAAAAGTTGGACTCACTGTTCTACAAAGATTTCTGAAGAGTTTTTCAAAATTCCTTTCCCTTCCCTTCTTTTCCTTTTCCTGGCATGCAAATTTCTTACTGACATTTTAGAATTTTAAAAATCATGGTGGATTTTTAGGATTCTCTGTGACTGCTCTTCTCTTGGACTCCAGGTGGCGCAATCACAGTGTGCTGGGGACAAGGCAGCCCGTCCCTTCCAGGTGGCGGGTCGCTTAATGACCAGGTCGGTAGGTAGACTTCCTGTGGTGCCTGTGAGGAGCAGCTTCACAGAGAGGAAGACCTACCAGTGTTCGTAACATCACCCTCAGGAATCCTCTCCTTTCTGGTTCTGTGCCCGGCTACCTGCCATCTGCCTACCCAGCATGCCTTGCAAAAATGTGCTGGAGCCAGACTGTGGTTAAGTAGCTAGGAGTTTTGCAAGCTGATTGTTGGACCACTGGCAGCTTGAAATCAGCATGGGTGGAAGTATTTGCAACACTACAAATCACACGCCTTTCCCCTATCTGCTGGTTTACTAATTCTCTCTAGCTTATATGCCCCTTTGTACCAAAGGAAACATACCCCACATCACCTTGTTTTCACAGTGACAAACTTCGAAATTTGTGAGACAAATATTTACTAGGGGGAAAAAAAAAAACTCCAGAAAAGCATATCTATTTCTTTCTCCTTCTTCAAAGTCTTTGAAACAAGTTTAAAATTTTTTTTAAAAAAATTGTCAAGTACAGATTTTTGCTCTTACTTTTAGCTAAAGTTTGTTCAAAAGATGGGGGAGGTGTCCCAGCTTTCAGGCTGAAGCTCATTCTTCTCTCTGTGTTCATATCAGGCCTAGTTTGTCCCCCAATTTCATTTTATCATTCTCCATTGACCTCACAGTGTGACCTCTGGCTTCCTGAAGGTGAATGTCTCCTGACATTGTCCCTACCCCACCAGTCTTTACCAGTCCTTTAGTGCTCAGGGAGTCATTCCAGGTGTGCAGGTGCACTTGGGCTGCTTCTGCGGCATGCTTTGTTAGGATGCCAGCCAGTTTCTCTTTCCCCACAGCATCCTTGTCCTACTCCTTGACAAGCCAAGCCTGGCCTTGCAGCATTGCTCCTGATCTGCACTGAGACAAACACACAGGAGGGAGAGGCCAGCCCTTCAGAGGTTATAGAGTCTAGAAAAAAATGGATTAGAGCTTCTGTGAGGAGGGTCCTGTTGGGGATGCTGCCACAAACCAGTCATCTAGAATACAGTCCTTTCTCATTTGTTGACTGGCTCAGTGAGTTCCCTCCCTCAGGCAAGAACATGATTTTTGCACAAATGCTGCATTGGCTGCTCAGGCTGCCATACAAACTACCACACACTGGGGGGCTTATGCCACTGACATTTACGTTCTTCCTGGGGAGGCTAGAAACCCCAGATCAAGGTCCTAAAAATTTTGGTCTCTGATGAGGGCTCTCTTCCCAGCTTCTAGACAGCCACTTTCTCTGTATGATGATAGCATACGGATACTCTCTTCATGGAGTATCTCTGTTGACTCTTCCTCTTATAAGGACACCAGTCCTAATGGATTTAAAGCCTCACCCTTAGGACTCCATTTAACCTTTATTACATTCCTAAAAGCCCTGTGTCCAAATACAGTCTCATTGGGGATTAGAGATTCAGTACACAAACTTTGGGGGTCCACAATTAAGTCCATAACAAATGGGAACTGACTCTGTTTTAAAAATATTTGCAGAAAAAATAATGTCCCCTCAGCCTCCTTTAATCCCCTATTCAGGTTTAACAGCTCTCTTTAGGAAAGTCTTCCATATGGTCGAATTCTTGCTCAATGTGGGGTGATTCCATTTTTAAAAATTTCTGGCCCCTGTGAGGAGGCAGGAAATTAATGCTGATTCTACCTGTGTGTCTGCACTTACTCCTCCACAATTTCTCCACTCAAAATTAATTTTTATTTATTCAAATTTAAATAATAAACAGGTACTGTAATTTGAGGAGATGTTTATGTGGCCAAATCAAACAGTGATGAGATTCACAATTCCCTTAAGGGAGAACCTTGTATTCCTTAGAAACCCTTGTAAAATGGTATGTTTGAAAATTTCCTTTCATTTTTTTCCCATATCCTTTTCTTCCTTCCCAACTAATTCCTTTTCCAATTCCCATTTCTTTCACTAGTTGAGGGCATAAACTCAATGGACTGAAAGCTAAACAGCATGCATATTTGTCTTACTCCCTATTTCTTGTTTTCTTTAAAAATTAGGTTTCAATCTTTCTCTTGTGGGGAAATTCTTGTGTTTCTTAGAAGCCTTTGTTCTATACTTTGGGATCTGGGGAGGAGCAACGGGAGGTGGAAAATACTAGTGACACTGGGAAAGACGTCTGAGGGTACACTACTCTTCTGCATACATTTGTATTTAACAGGAAACTTCTGGATGCAAGATGCCTGCATGCAAAGAATCTGGCTGCCTGTGATGAGAATTTCAGGCAGGACCGTGAGGGAGATATTTTGTGGCTGTGTGGGGACTTTCTTCAAATCACACCATGCAGACAAGCATCTGCCTCTTCTCTATTCAACTCGGAATGGATTCGAGAGCGAGCTGGGAACTTGGGAGCGGGGGAAGGGGGCAGGGCTGGGACTCAGTCACACAGAAGTGTCAGAGGTGTGACTGTTTGTGAAACGCACACATATTCCCTGATCTCCATGTGGGTTATATCTGGACTTGGGGTTGCTCTGCCCACATGAGACCCCAGGTGCACAGGCTTACAAGGAACTGGGCCTGGGCCCTGTCAGGGGTGGGGTGGAGCCTCCTTCTCCCAGTAGATTATTGAATCTCAAGACTTCTGAGCTGCAGGCTCCTCAGAAGTCCATCAAGGGTAAGCCTTTCATTCACAGATGAAGTCACTGAGGCCCCAGAGGACTCTACCCTCTTTCTGGGCTTGTCAGAGGCACTTAAGAAATACATGTTGACTTGACATGACCCACTGTGAAATAGGCATAACAAAACTCCCCACATGGCAGCTGGATTAGGCTGCCCGCAGCTGGGAATGATTCTCCCTCTTTTGGTGTAAGCCTCAGTGGTGGGGCACAGCAGAAGGTTATGGTGGGATGCTTTTCCAGGCTTTGGATGGTAGAAGTTATATGGAGATTGAAAGTCTCCTTTCACAAATAAGAGTTTAATAGATGTCAGAACTGGAAGGAACCTTTTGAATCACTGGCATCAACTCCCCCATTCTTCAGGTTCCAAACGACTAAACTGAGGCCCACAGGTGAGAAGCAGTCTAGCTGACGAGTTGCTGATGGAACTGGGTTTTATTTCATCATGCTGTTTTGAGGCTTATGTTCTCCTTGCTGTGCCTTGCCTGGCAGCAAGTTGCAAATCTGATATTGACTGTATTGTTTGTATTCAGGAAATATGTGAAACAGAGAAAATTAAGAGTGGAAGAGGAATGGAAAGCTAGTATGGTAAGGTATAGCCATGCCTTTGCTCATGCCACCATTTTGTGACTTAAAGTGGAGGGAGAGTTATTGTTCTCCCAGTGAAACAGACCCAAATAAATTAAAACTGCAATGAACTGTCTGCTGAAGGTGTGAACAAGGCAGATAAATCCCTGGGAGCTTAGAAAACATCTGCTCCTTACCTTGAAGGCAGAAACTCCACCATAAAGCAGAAAAAGCCAGAACCGGACTCTTTCACCTTTTCTAACGGGCTATATGAAGACTGGACCCAACTTTTGGATGTACTCCAGAACTGAGGGAGTTTTGTCAACGATCACCTATCTGGCTCCTCTCCCTCTCCTTTATGAGTCCTGGGTTTTTGTGTTTCTGCCATGCCTGTCTCGGTTCTCTAGCATCTTTGTGCTGCTGTGAAGTACTGGAGGGGTGGTCTTGACCTGGAAGGAAAATCTGAGTCTGGAGAAGAATGACAAGAAGGCTGCTAGGTAGGAATTAGGAGACTGTATCAGAGGTCAGGTCACGGTCTGAATGGAGAAAGGGTAGATAGCCACTGAGAGTTGAGGTCAAGAGTCCAAGAGACTTTTCATTGAATTGCTGACCTGAGAACAGGAACTGTGGGCTCAGGACCACAAGGATGTGTTGTGTTAGGCTAACACATAACATACTGATTTCCGGCAAGGATAGCTAATAGGTGACATCTGGTTTGTCAGTCCTAAAGGAATTGTAATAGCTACCTGAAGTGTGATGTTCAGAATGATCAGAATCCTTGGCTGGGTTGAAGGATACTGTGATCTACTGATGATGTCTGCTATGGACAGGCCAAAAAAGAGTCCATGTTCTAATAGTGCTTATTCTGCTTTGCCCATGTTTTGTGGCATGTACTTATGTGCCTTGTCTATCCATGATTTTTCAGTGTTCTGAACAGGTGCTGCCCTACCTGTCCACTCATGGAACTGCTTTAGAGATGACAGCTTTCTTTAATTTGCTCCCTGTGGTGGAGTCTAAGACTTATTTTTTTTTGCATACTATTATGTTCAGTACAAAGGGTATTATTTCATGTACAAAACCCTTTAAATATAAAAAGGTAAGTGGTTTCACAACTCAGGTGTTCAACATAGGTATTCTGTGGCCATGGGTGTCCCATCTCTCTTATTCTTTCAGAAATGAGTAAGCATCATTTTTTGTGTGTGTGTGTGTGTGTGTGTGTGTGTGTGTGTGTGCGCATGCATACACATGTGTGAGTGTGGTGTATGTGTGGATGAGTGCGCCTGTGGACACATATGCAGAGGCCGGAGGAGGATGTCAGGTGTCCTGCTCTTTCACTGTCCACCTTACGCCTTTGAGACAGGGTCTCTCATTGAACTTGGAGCAAGGATGGCAGATAGTAAACTCTAGTGAGCCTCTTAGCTCTGCTCCCTGAAGTGCTGGGGTTACATGTGCATGCTCAGCAACATCTGACTTAAAAAAAAATATGGGTGCTGGATTATGAACTCATGTCTTCACGCTTGTGCAGCAAGCACTCTCATCCATTGAGGTGTCTCTACAGTCCCAGCACCATTTGTTTTATTTCATTAAAAAAATTTTTATGTGTGTGAGTGTATTGCTTGCACGTGTGTAAGTGCACCCATGTTGTGCAATGCCCACGGAGGTCAGAAGAGGGTGTTGTATTCCCCTGGAACTGGAGTTATGGGTAGTGGGTACCTGCTATGTGGGTGCTGGGAATTGAACTCAGGTCCTCTGCAAGAGCAGTCAGTGCTCTTAGCCTGCTGAGCCATCTCTGAAGCCCCCCAGCATCATTTTTTGAGACTGCAGGGTGCTAATCATGCCTCTCACTGTAGTCCAGCATGACTCTTACAGACTGATAAAACATGAGCATTTAATTAACAGTTACTAAGTGAAATGAACTCTACAACAGAAGACTTTCTGGTAAGTATGACCTGGTTCCTGTCCCAAAGGGGCTTCTCTTTTAGAGGGAACATGTAACATTTGGGGTGGGAGCAGCAAGATGAGAAGAATTACATAGTACAAAAAAAAAAAAAAAAGGGAATAAAGAAAAAGGAGGAAAGGACCTAGAGAGATGGCCCTCTATCAGAATTGCAAGTATGACTCTTTTGATATTTCTCTAGTGGAAAGCATCAAAAATTCTCTCCTTCAGGAAACAGTGTGTGGACATAAGTGCTGGAAGAGTTAGGAGGCCTGGGATCTGGAGGCCTGGAACTAATCCATTGTATTGGTTCGTCTCACCAGCCGCATAAGAACCAAGAACTATATCATTCTTTTTAAAAAATTTTTTATGTGTATGAATGTTTTCAGATCCCCTGGAACTGGAGTTATGGACAGTTGTTAACTGCCATGTGGGTGTTGGGAACAGAACCTGGGTCATCTGCCCCTTTGGGGCAGGAACCAGGTCATACTTACCAGAAAGTCTGGATGTCTCTCTGATTGCTTCATTGAGTCACCTTGGGCTGAATTACTTACTTGATTTCTTTCAGCTTCCGATTTTCATTAAGCAGGATCTTCGAGCTAGAATAACAATGTCTGCTTTACCATGTAAAAGAATTAAAAATATTAACATGTATGAGTTCCTATAAATATGCAAGGATTTATTATTGTGATATTTTTTGATATGAATATTAGTACAAATTCACAATTATTGCATTAAAATATGGAAGGTGGGTCTCTTGAATGGGATTTTTGCTCCATGTTCTATTTATCAATCTAGACTCTGTCTAGTGAGCTTCTCTTCTGTCTTTTTTTATTTTTTTATCTTTTTTTGAGACAGGGTCTTTCTGTAGCCCTAGCTGGCCTAGAACTCACTATGTAGACCAGGATGGCCTTGAACTCACAGAGATCTGCCTTCCTCTGCCTCCTGAGTGCTGGGTCTTTCTGTCTTTTGATAGTGCCGTGCTCCCTATCCATAGTGAAGACCTGTGAGCTGCTTCGGTTGCTTGTCAGGCTCGGCTCAGTCTCTGAAGTTCTAGGTCATTGCTTTGGGCCTGTGGTGGTGCATACAGAGGGAACTTGTGGTAGAGTGAATCTGCTCGTCTCATGACTGGAATGCAAAAGAGAGAGACAGAAAGAGGCCAGGGTCCTTGATGGCATGCCCTCAATGACCTGAAGACTTCTCCCTAAGCCACACCTCTTAAAGTACCTACTACCTGCCAATAGCATGGGGCTGAAAAGACCGTCTTTACCATGTGGTCGTTTGGTGCTACTTAAGATCCAAGCTTCACCAAAGGTAGAGAACTTTCTTCTGTCACAGGCTGGTTGTTTTATGCAGAGCAGAGACTTGGATTTGAGATGGGCAACGAGGTAAGGGTTGCATTCTTGGTCTGAAAGCTCACACAGAGCTACTGGCTACAATGACCTTGATCCCTTGGTTAGTACCTGATAACCAAGTGGGCAACTGGCCAAAAAATGACAAATGGGGCCAGTGAGATAGCTCTGCTGGTAAAGGTATTTGCCACTAAGCCTGATGACTTGAGTCCGATCCCTGGAACCCACATGGTGAAAGGACAGAACCAACTCCTGCAGGTTGTCCTCTGGCCGCCACTTGTGCACTGTGGCATGTGTTCCATACCCCCAAATAAATAAAGATAACAACAACAACAACAACAACAACAAAACCCAAAAAACAAACAAACAACAAGGAAGGATAAGTGACACCTGGACAAGAGCTACTGCTGTGGGTTTTCGGAATCACTTTATCCCAGCAGCTGCTTCTCTTCTTGTAGGCTTGTCAGGATTACGTTTTTGTTGCTAGTGGCACTAGATTGGAGAGTTTTACTGAAAATCCTTTTTAGCTTCCTGGGTGGAAGGTATTGTCCCATTCAAGTTCAAGGCTGTGCAATGTGGAGCAAGGGCACTTTGGGCTCAGATCAAATACTCTGCTGACAACTTGTTTTGAGTTTCAGTTCTTATGGTTAGGAGGAAAAAAAAAAGGCTTCAAATGTCATTTGCTGTAATGATTAGCTCTAGTGAGGGCTCCTATCTGTGATTATTTGCTTCAAGGCTTTAATTGGCTGAAGCCTGTATATCTGATCATTAACAAAATGATCTCTTTTCTACCATGTTAATAATCTTAGTTAATAGAGATGCAGCTTCAATTTCTTCCTGGACCAGGTTGTTATTTTTCTGGCACTAAGATGTATTTGTCTAGGATTTTGCCACGTATGTGGGACTGGAGAGATGGCTCAGTTATTAAAATGCTTGTTTCTTAAGCATGAAGACCTGAGTTTGAATTCTTGGCACCCATGTAAAACCTTGTGTGGTGGCATGTCTCTGTAATCCCAGAGCTGGGGTGGGGGGAGAAACAGAAGGATTCTTGGGGCTTGTTGGTCAGTTAATCTAGCAGAACATTGAGTTCTGGGTTCAATGGGATATCCTATCTCCCAAAACTAAGGTAGATAGCATTGGAAGAAAATCTTGATATCAACCTCTGGCCTTTGCATTTGTGTGCATACCTATGCATACTTGTATATACACAGGCACATGCACACACATGCCCCCCCCACCCCATATATGTGCTCATGGGGAAAGGACTTAGCCACATATGATACATGGTATAAAATTCCATTTTGGAAAGTTCTGAGCTTAGGCTGCTCAAAAAGATGGGACCTGAAGGGCAGGCTATTCTTGGCCCAGCTGTGGGAGGCAGTTTGTTTAGAGCAGAATGAACCGAAGAGGCTGGCTCATGTGGAAATTTTATACCTGTCCCACATGTTTTAGACACTTCTGCAAAAACAAACAGCTCCATATTTGCAATTGTAAGGTCAAAAAGTCACATGTTGGCCCCAGTACCAATTTAGCTAACTGAGTCCTCAAGCAGTCAGCACTGATGTTAAGTAAGGGGGCTGTTGCAGCCCCTTAGCCAATCTCCACACCTGGAAAAAATAAAAAATAAAACAAGAAAGAAAGCATAGTGAATTTGAAACCAGAGAGCGGGCTCTAGTGACAGTGTTCAGATTCTGAGTTTCTAAGCTGTCTCTACATTCCAGACTGGGAGGAATACATGAAAAGCTTGCGTGTTTATGGGAAGAATCTCCTTAATCTGTATCTCAGGGGCAAGATTAATGCTGTACAACACCACAGATGGACTGGGATTTCTGGAAATATGTTCTCATGAAAAGTGTCCCCCTGAATGTGTCATTTCTTCTTCCTTGTCTCTCTTAAGCCAGCTGGTTCATCTCCTGGAATTCGATATGCTCCCCTTCTTTGTTTCTCAGATATGTCAGTGCACAAAAGAGGCTCATGAAAAGAAACAGCTGCATGGATACCAGCAGGAGCTGCTGGCTACAGATTTGAGGTGTGCACCTGCGTGGAGTTGGGTGACTGGCGATTTGTCAGGAAAGGGAGTATCAATGGAACATCAGGGCTCTAAGGCCAGAGGGATAGATGGCTCTGGGGTGGCAAACTGGATACTCCTCTGCTCACCTGGAGGTCACAGGATCACACCTGGCTTGAATTAATCAAAAGGATTTCAGGAGAAGGGTTAGTTGGTCATTTATGAATGAAATGATTAGCTGGCTGTAACAGTTCTTAATAAGCAGATTGTTGGTATCAATGACATCTATTCATGAAGTCATGAACCAATGGCATCTCTGTAGCCCTCAGGGTAGAAGGGGGCAGGATTGATGAGACTTAGATGTATCCTGGGAAGGCTGTCTCCCCATGTAGAAGTGAGGATCAGGAGCCTCTGGAGGGCAGCTGAGCAGAGGAATGACTTGATCTGGTTGTATTAATAGGTTCCCTCTGACTGTTGTGTTGGGGAGAGACAGGAAGGTAATCAAGATAATCAGAGTGAAAAATGATGGAGGATGGGATGTTTCTCAGAGTGGTGAGAATGTGTTGTGTTCTGGGTTTATTTTAGAGGTAGAGCTAAGAGAATGTTCTGCCGAGTTAGACTTAAAGTATGAAGGAAATGGAGTAAAGGAGGCCCCTGAGGTTTTGACTTGGACAACTGGAAGGGCTGGATTTCTTTACAAACGAAGAGATTTCAGGGAGAGTATCAGGACAGCCATGTTGACTATGTCCGCTAGAGCCTGAGTGGAGGGGATGAGTGGGCATTTGGATGAATTGGGAATTCAGACAGGTTCTAGTAACAGATAGAAATTTAGCAATCATCAATAGATATGAGGAATTTAAAACCTAGTGAGACAGGTAAGCCCTCAGCCCTCCAGTATGAGAAGGCTGGGAGCTTAGAACACATGAAGGAGAGTGAGAAGGAATGGCCATGAGGTAGGAGAAAACCCAAAAGTGTGGCCTAGAAAGCAAGTGATGGAAGTATTCTGAGGAGGAGGAGGAGAGTGGCTGTCTCCTGACAGTGCAGAATGATCACCGAGTCCTGACAGTTGGATTCAGCTACATGGATGTCACTGGTGACTTTGACAAGAAAGCAATTCTGGAGGAGGGGGAGGTATGACGATCTGGCTGGAGAGAACAAGAGGAGCAGGTTCAGCAAAGGAGCACTTCAATTGTAAAGGGAGCAGGCACATGGGCAGTCATTAGAGGGAAAGCAGAGTGAGGAAATGTTTATATACTTTTTCCTTTATGGATAAGAGATATAATGTGGAAATGGGAATAGCTCAATAGAGAAGGAAAATTCTGATGATATGAGAGACAGAGGGGAAGATTCCAGGCCATGCTCTTGTGGAGTAGGTGGAATCCAGTGGAATTCAGCTTTATCTAGGAGCAAGAATGGTTTATCTTTATTAATGGGGAATGTGGAGTTTGGGGAAACAGATACTGGTAGGTGAGAGATTGTGGCAGTTCATTTTTGGGTAATTCTGCTTTCCCAATCACACAGGAAGCCAATGAAAGTGAAGATGGGCAAGGAGATGCTGGAGGATGAAAGAGAGGATGGCCATCTGGAGACCCAGTGGAGGTCACAAAAGTCAATCACAGGAAGACTAGTGGGTATGAGTATATGCTTTCTCCAATCATGTTCAGCTATGGGGTACATGGGATACAGAATGGGAACCACAGATTTCTAGGGTTGCCAATGGAGTTCTACAGCAGGAGAGAGGTACCTAAACATTTCTCCTCTTTTCTGAAGACAAACCTCTCTTATTTTTTCAAGACAAAAATCCTGGTTATGGACTTACAAGCTATTTGTTACTCTTAATGGGCTGTGATATACAGTTTGAAAAGCACTCATCTAAATACGGACACTCGTTTCTTTTTTCTACCCTCTGTGCCTTTAATTACAGAAGGTTACCTAAGGTCATTTTCATGTGAGTATATAATATACTTTCACATTCCCCCCACACCCTAGCACTCTCCTCCCTCTCCCCTACCTGTTTTTTTAGTGCAGACATAATCTCAGTGAAAATTTCCCTGAGGAAAAAAATCCACTAGAACCTATGAACCTATGATGTGCCCAGAGGGCGAAGAAGACACAGTTTTTGCCTTTGGGGTGATAAGTTTGTGAGGACCTGAATTTAGGTACAGATTTGGTTGGCATTTTAGCTGCCCCATCTCCTGAGGCATCTAGGCCATGACCAGTCAAAGATGACCATGACCATTGTGTTTTATTGCCTAAAACGTTGATTGGATGCTGAGGGGCTGCTGTGGTTTGAATATTGTATTAGTTACTTTGTTGTAACAAAATACCTGACAAAGCAACTTAAGGACAGAAGGGTTTGTTTTGGCTCACAATTTGAAGGTAAAGTTCATCCATTGTGGGGGGAAAGTCAGGCTGGCAGGAGCATGAGGCAGCTGGTCACATTACAGTTCTAGTCAGGAAGCAGAGAGATGAATGCTGGCGCTCAGCCTACTTTTTCCTTTTTATTTAGTCTAGGAACTCATTCCACTGAATGGTACCACCCATCGTTAAGGTGGGTTTTCCCAACTCAATTAACCTAATCTAATAATCCTTCACAGGCATTCCTAGAGGCTAATTTAAACTAGATAACCCCTCACAGGCATGCCCGAAGCTTTGTCTCCTAGGTAATTTTAGATCCTGTTAACAATATTAAACATCATAAATATGAAATGTCCCCCACAGACTCATATGTCAAATTCTTGGTTCCTGGTTGGTGGTGTTGCTTTGGAAGGTGGTGGAAGCTTTAGAAGATGAATCCAGCTGAAGACAGTAGGTCACATGATGCATACCTTTGAAGGTTATACCTGGTCCCTAGTCCCTTCTAGTCTTTGTCTGTTTCCCATCTGCTGTGGGATGAGTAACTTCTATCATGTGCTCTTGCTGCAATGGTGTCCTGCTTCACCACGGGCCCAGATCAACTGCGCCCAGGACCATGGGCTGAAACTTCTGAAATGTGAGCCAGAATGAGTCCTGCCCTAAATTCTTTATGTCAGGTAATCTGTCACAGCAAAGAGAAAACCTAATTAACACAGGGCTCAGACAGCACAGATATCCACCTTAATGTCAATCTGAGAACACCTGATCTCCTTTTGTGGCCAGATCAGTAGACTCTAAGTCTGTCAATTCCTTTAATATAAGCAATTATGCTAATATTATTAAAATGCATCCTAAGATGGTATTAACCTTTTAGGCAACCATGTCAAACTGTTGACTTGAATTAAACTTGTTAAATTCTGTCTTTTGAAACACTTAAGAAATCACATCAGTTCTTCATTTATATATCTAATTCTGATTTATTTTTTGATAAAGTGAATAAATGTCCTTCCTCTTAGAGGTTAGGAACTATGTGTTTTGGAGCTGAAGACTCAAATGTACTATGTGGGGATAAAATCATGGTATTAGTTTCTCCAAATTTTGGTTTCTCTCAAAACATAAGACCCTATAGGAACAGAAGGCAAGAATCTCTGGTGCAAGGAGAAAAATATTTAATTCCCCTATCTTTCTGTTCCTATTTTTAGTGTCTGCCTCAAAGAGAAAACAAGTTAGAATAAAGGTAGTATGTTCAACACCTTCCTCTAATCATAATTTCATAGCCAATATGAAATACTGACTATAAATAAATGATTTCTCTTTGCAACATTCAATGTCAGTGGCCTCAGGTCTGATACTTCCATTGTCTATGGCTCGGATGGCTCTTGATAACATACTTGCCACAAATGCACTTGGGCTTGCCTTTCCAGGCAACAGTTAAACCAGCAGGAGACCACTTGTGTGCAATTTGTTGGAAAGAAATCTACATTTTGGGATTAGATTACTTAGTAGTGTCATTTTGCATTGAGTCAACTTTGTGGGTGGTCTCCAATAAACCCCTGCACATACAGCAAGTGTCAGCCTTGATTATCTCCAAGAAAGCTTGTAATGACTGCTCAGCTCGGTATTTACAAGCAAAACCAGTTTCCCTTACTTTAATTCAGGGAACCCAGAGGCGTGGATGAACCCCCACAGGAGGGGTGGCAAAATGCCCATTGTGGGGCCATTCTTAGAGCTGTGAGACTTAGCTTTCTGGCCTCCCTGGAGATTGGGGTAATGGTTAACAACTATCACTTGGGGCTCACCAATTAGGACATTTGTCTTTAACAGTGCCTGAAGGAGCTGTTACAGCTCAGAATAATAAGGACTGAAGGATTAGTAGAGGAGGATAGATCCAACACTGTGGTGTAGGCTCTACTGTTAGTGTAAGTACAGACACGTGCAGAAATATCAAATTGCACTCTGGGATCACTGCTGTGCCAGTTACAGCTAGCAATCCTTCAGGGTAGGGATCCTTAGCTATTGGTAATCTGTTCCTGCAGGTGATCTTTGGTAACGCCTGGAGACATTTTGGGTTGAGACTCTTAGGAGTTGCTACAGCACCTAGTGAATAAAGACCAGGAATACTTGCAGCCATCCGCAGTACAAAGACATCTCTCCAACCTCCTATAACAAAGAGTGACAGTGCCAAAAGCATCAGTAGAACTGAGATGGAGAGACCCTGCTTCAGGGTACCTCAGCACTCCTGACCCAATCCTCTTCTTGTCCCCCAGGAACATCGTCTGGTCCACTTTCATTCCTTCTGCATCCCTGCTTATCTGGAACTTCATGGTCTGAGAGGTAAAATATCAGAGACCCACAGTAGAAAGAGCAGCAGCGAGAGCTAAGGCAGAGCTGTGTGAAATCCCGGCCTATCACTTTTAGTTGGGGTAACTTTGGGGCAATTACTTTTTTGAGACAGGGTTTTACTTTGTGGCCCAAAGTTGATCTCATATTCACCTTGTAACTCAGAACTGCCTTAAACTCATAGCAGTTCTCCTGTCTCAGCATCCCAAAGGCTGGGATCACAGATAGGAGCCCAAAGACACCTGGCTGGAGCAAATTACTTAATCTGTCTGAGCTCCAATCATTACATTTTAATTTATTGTGTGTGTGTACGTGTGTGGGTGTGAATGTGCTGCAGTACTCTGGTAGAGATCAGAGGACATCTTGTAGGAGTCCGTTCTCTCCTTCTACCACATGTGGGTCCCAGGGCTTGAACTCAGGTTGTCAGGCTTGGTAGTAGGTGCCTTTACCTGATGAGCTATCTCACTGGTTCATGAGCTTAAATTTTTTTTTAAAATCTGGAAAAAATTGGGGACTGGAGCTCTTACCTGGGTGGGTGATGACAAGGATTAAACTTCTGCAAAGCTATCAGCTTGTGGCCTTTTAGATCATGCATTCTTCACAGGTTGTTTTTTTTTTTTTTTTTTTTTTTGGTGTTTTTTGAGACAGGGTCTCCCTGTAGTCCCAGCTGGCCTGGAGCTCGTGCTGTAGACCAGGCTGGCCTTGAACTCACAGAGATCTGCCTGCCTCTGCCTCCCAAGTGCTGGGATTAAAGGCATGTACCACCATGCCTGGCCCTCTTTATAGGATTTTTATTATGACCCATCCTTACTTGAAATGACCAAGGCTCAGTTTTCCCACCTTTGAACACTTCCCCAGCAATTTCTTTTTTTTTTTTTGGTCTTTTTGAGACAGGGTCTCCCTGTAGCCTCAGCTGTCCTGGAACTCACTATGTAGACCAAGCTGGCCTTGAACTCACAGAGATTCACCTGCCTCTGCCTCCCAAGTGCTAGGATTAAAGGCATGCTCCACCATGCCCGGCGCAATTTCTATTTTTTATTATTTTATTTTGTGTATGTATTTGTGGTCCATGTATGTTTACGTGTTTGTGTACACATGTGTTGGGGGGTGTGTATGCAAGTTGAGACCAGACTTCAGGTGTCTTCTGAGCGCCATCATATTTTTTGAGGCAGAGTCTCTCACTGAACCTGGAGCTCACTGATTGGCTAGACTGACTAGCCAGCAAACACCAGCAATCTTCCTGTCTCTGTCCCCACCTACAGCACCAGGGTTACAGGTCTATTCTGCCATGTTTAACTTTTCACATGGGTGCTGGGGAGTGAACTCAGGTTCATGATTGTGCAGCAGGCACTTGACTGCCTGAGCCATCACCCCAGCCCCAGCCATTTCTTTTTATTACAGAACACTTAATAAAAAAGCAAGCAGAAAAAGCATCCAAACCAAACCTAAATCACTTGGGCCTATTTTTTCTAGATATACTACTGTTAACATTTTTTGAATCTTTATTGTATATTTTTAGACTCTTCCCCGCCCTCCACCCCCCCTGTGTATATGTTCCCACTGTGTGCACTATTTAGTACCTGCTTGTTAGATGTAGTGATGCATTAGGAGCATCTCTCCATGTCAATAAATATAGATCCGCATTGTCTACATCATCATTTTAAAAAGCTGTCCAGTGTTTTATAGACTCACCAAGGCATGATTTATCTAGCTCCTCCCTCACATTCTTGGGCATTTGGGTCATCAAGGTTAGTGCATGATCAAGGTTAGTGCGTGATCAAGGTTAGTGCATGATCAAGGTTAGTGCATGATCAAGGTTAGTGCATGTTGCATGGAATTTGTTGTCAGTGGTTCTTGGAAGCGAGCTGAGCCCTTTCTGTGCCCACCTGCTACTGTACAACATACCCTACATAGTTCATCCACAGGGCTGGCTTTTCTCCTAGGAACATGTTCTTTACACCCATTCTCAGGGACATCCTATTCTCACACAGTCAGCAGAGTTAGTATCTTTTCTTTTTTATGATGTGGTGTGACAGAAGGATTCTGAGCTCGGGCTCTGCCATCAGGTTGCAAAGGTTTGCAAAGTTTCAAATCTCAATTGGGCTTTGACCTCCCTTACCTGAACCTTGGTTTCCACAGCTCTGAAATGGGGTAACAATTGTGATTGAGTGGTGGAATTGTTCTGAGAATTAAAGAAGGGCAGATCGGGTATTCAGTAAGGTTTGGTAAATGGTGAGTAAAAACAAATACCTGCTAAGCTGAATGTTTTCTGGAAGTCTTTCTGTTAGAAGTCCGCTGCTGTGCTTAAATTGTCTACTACTATCATATGTCCCCGGCCTGGAGCAGCTAGAGTTTGGAAAGTTTCTACTTGCTGCCTTTCTGGGATTTTCCTTCTTCTTGTGTTTTAGATAGGGTCCTCACTATTTTCCCAGGCTGGCCTTGAACTCCTGGGATCAGCTGATCCTCTTACCCCAGACTCTCCATGTGCTAGGGTTACCAAGAACTTCTAGGAATTTTTGTTTTAAACTGCCACTTTAATGAGTTTCCAATAGTTGTAGCAAATAACCACATAGTGCTTTAACACAGCACAATTTTAGTATCGTAGAGTAGGTTAGAAATCTCAAATCAATTTTGCTAGGCTTTAATATAGATGCTAGTGAGACTGTGTTCCTTCTGAGACTCTAGTGGAGAATACTTCCGGTTGCTTTTTCTAGCTGAGAGGGTCTGTCTGCAGTTCTTGGCTCATGGCTTCGAACCTCTCTGACTTCTGTTTCTGTTGTTACATCTTCTTCCACTCTGACCCTCCTGTGTTGTTCTTACCAGCACACTTGTGGTCATCTCCTCGTTTCTGTCTGCATATCTGCCAAATCCCTTTTGCCATTTAGGGAGCATGGCTGTGGGGACTGGAGATTAGGGTGTGGACATCTTTTAGAGGCTACCTTACTGACTTACCTTCCTGAACTATGATGTTGTTGGGAGCCCAGGCTCTAGGCCCATCTGAGAGGTGTGCAATCCACTCCAGTGGATTGAGTACGGTATTCTTGCTCTGGACCAGGTTTAGCAACTTAATGATACCTGTGTTGCTGGTAGTAGATTTGCTCAGGAGCATGTTGCCCCAGAAAATGGCCAGATGCCTAGAGGTGGGGCTACTCCAATCCCTCTACTTCTCTCCTTGGTCTGGTTAGTCCACAGGGCCTCCCTGACTGACTGGTCCTGAAGCTGAGTTTCAGGCAGGGCACTCTGCCTAACCTTCCCATTGCCTGACTTTCAGAGGTAGGCGCTGTGAGGGAGGTGTATACACAAGTATCCTCCAACTGCAAGTGGGGGTGGACAGCTGGTGAGATCTCAAGATCCCCTGGGTTGTGATGGGGGCGATGTGATCAAGGGTCTCCCAGTTCATGCTCTGCCGGCTGTCACACAGTTTCTCTTGTTAGGGCCAGCCAGCATTCCTTGCTCTTGGCCAGGCTCCCCAGGCCTGGAAGGAGTCTCTACCATTTTCTTTTCTCCACAGTGCCTCCTGCTGAGCATCACATACTCCCTCTCCCCAGGAAGAGGCAAACAGAGTTCCTCAACACAGTGTGATGGGGGAGCCCAGCTGAATGTACATGTTCACACTGTCTCCCCAATCTGAAGTACCCCTAACAGCCATTCTGCCTTAATCCTATCCATTCCACTCCCTCCCACTTGACTTCAAATGTTCAGTGTGACTCCAGGAGCCTGCCATCATCTGGTTAGTTCACAAGGTCTCTCTGAGCTGACTGGTCCCAAGCTGAGACTCAGACAGGGCACCGTGTCTACTCACACTGTTACTGGTCCTCTAGAGGTGAGTACTGTGGGAGAGGTATACAAACAAGTGTATGGGAAGCTGGGATGGTTATCTGGGGGAGATTCCAAGTTCCTTTGGGTTGTGGTTGATGAGTTCTTCTACTACATCCCCCTGCTATCCCCGCCCCCCCGGCTCCAGTCAGACTCTCAGTCAGCCTTCTGAGATGTGATGCTGGGTGAATGGACCCCATTCAGTTTCTATCCTGCTAATCCTTCTTTGAAAGGACTCAGTTCCTACCTGTATGCAGTAAAACCCGTAATATTTTCTTTTCTTCCCTGTTGCAATGACCTTCAAGGTCCACCCTCCAGATAGAGCCACATTGACCTGAATGACTGAGTGGATTAGTGTCCTATGGAAGAGGCCTCAGAGAGCTTCTTTGACCCTTCCACCATGCAAGGACAGAGCAAGAAGTCGCCATCCATGAACCAGAAGGCAAGTCCCTACTAGACACGAAATCTTATGTGAATCTGTTTGCCAGCACTGTGAGAAATTTTTATTGTTTATGAATACCTAATTTGTGGTACTTTTGTTATAGCACCCTGAATGGACTAAGAGTCCCAAACCATTAGTGTCATAAAGCTTGCCTCTCCCCTGTGGGTCCCAGTTGGTTACTCAGATACAAGATGCTTTAACCCTAGGTAGCAAAGACCAAGTTGCATTTGGAAATAAAAATCAAGTTGACTATTCCCATCCTCAATAGATACCACTTTCTCACACACAGGCAAATGAGATGCCTGTCTATCTTCTCCCATTTCTACACATCTCCCAACTCATTTTTCATTTTAGTGCTTGAAGATTTGCTTAGCATTACAGAATCATCAGCCAAATATAAAGAGAGAAGAAATTCACCCTTGCCACCAGTCATCCCCAGCAAATTAAACTATTTTTTTCATGTTCCCTTCCAGTTTTTGTCCCTGTGAACATATAATTTAAGGAGTTGTAATCATCATATAGCTATCATTTTGTGTTCTGCATTTTCCACTTAGCATTAATTATATCATAAGCATTTTCCATGTTGTTGCAAAGTCATCATAATTATCATTTTTAATGACTGTGTAAGAATTCATCAAGAGGGGAGTGCATTACTTAACCCTCATTGAATTGGAACCTTTTGGGGGGTTGCTTTGTTTTGTTTCTCCTTT
Organism: Nannospalax galili; assembly: GCF_000622305.1. Classification (NCBI taxonomy): domain Eukaryota; kingdom Metazoa; phylum Chordata; class Mammalia; order Rodentia; family Spalacidae; genus Nannospalax; species Nannospalax galili. The sequence continues at coordinate 5,899,774 of NW_008360326.1, forward strand.
GAGGTCACCCTTGATGTCATCTCTATCTACTTTCCTTGGATGAAGTGAGAGGAGGCAGAGAGTGAGGTGGGAAGTGGGTGGAACAGGAGGAGGTGATGACAGAGGGGCAGAGGTCGAGGAAACTAAAGAAATCTTTTGCAGAGGCTGGGGCGTTTGCTCAGCTGATGAAGTGCTTGCTGTGCAAGCCTGAGGACCTGAGTTCAGATTCCCACCATCCACATAATAAGTTGAACATGTTGTGTACCTGTAGTCCTGGCACTGTAAAGGTGGAATGGGAGGGTCCCTGGGGCTTGCTGGCCAGCCAGTCTAACCTAATTAGTGAGGGAAAAATAAGGTGGAGAGTGATAGAGGAAGACACCCAATGTTGACTTCTGGCTTCTGCATGTACACACACATGTGCATGAACACCCACCCACATGTATGCATGTACATGCGTGCACACACACACACACACACACACATACTAAAAAGAGTTTGCTACACATATTCCCATAGTTAGGTCTCCTAAAGACTGGAGAGACACCTGGCCTTTCTTTTGCTAAACCCCTTCATTAATGGCTCTGAGATGACAGGCCTTTGTAATGAATGACCTTTGATGCCTACAGGGAAAGTGGCTGAGGAAGCTAATTGTGAAAACAAGTCTAACCTATCTGCTCTTAACTTCCCTGGATGTTGGAATCAACTCTCAAACGCTTTTCTAAATTCCACAAACATAGCTACAACTTGTTAATCAAATATTTAGTGCTAATTAAAGCGAGCATGAAGGCTTGAGAGGATTTCAATTTTGATGGTGTTTCCTAAAGTTCCACAAATGTCAGGCCTACCTACCACTTCTTTGAAACTGAACACCCCCCAACCCGAATCCCCGAATGAGCCTCTACAAAACAAAGTTTCCCTCAACAATGTTTGGGGACACAGTAATGCTATTTGCTAAATTCCCTTCTTGGATATTCTTAATGCCTTACTCATATATTTCATATTCTGAGAAATCCTGGAGGAAGGAAAAGTGTCTACCTTTGGTGGATCTAGGATTTTTTAAGTGTCATGTGGTCCTTTTGTCTTATGGTATCTGCATTGGTTAGAGCTCAGCGAGGAAAATGAAAACAAGTAGGTATTTCAGAGAAGATGAATAAAGATTTGATTTTAAAATAAGAGGTTGGGGAGGTAGCTCAGTTGGTAAAGTGTTCATTGCACAAGCATGAAGACCCGAGTTTGATCCCCAATACCCATGTAAAAAAGCCAAGCATGGGGTGCATGCTTGTAATTCCAATTCCAGCTCTGGGCAGGTGGAGACAAGCAGACCCCTGGGTCTCACTGGCCAGCCAGCCTATCCTATTTGATGAGCTCCAGGCCAGTGAGAGACTTTGACTTAAAAACCAAGGTGAATGACTTCTGAGGAATGACACATGAGGCTGACCTCTGGTCTACCCCCCCACCACTCAAAATGTATTCCAGATATTGACAACTAAAGGAAGTGGCTACAACCCAGAGTGAGGGCATAGTGTTAACAGGATGCAGGGCACCTCTCTTGCTTCAATCCTGGAGGTAATTCACAGGGTCTGGGGCCTCTGAGGGGGATGGTCAATGCAGCAGGACTGGGACTCCTGGAGATGTGCTGAGTCCTGCTGTTGGATGCAGGAAGAGGCTCCAACTGTGAATGCTGGATCAGTGGAGGACACTGGAGCCACCACCATCTTCCATTCCTGAAGGTCTAACCTTCTGTGGTAGGCAGAATTTTGGTCTCTATGGTCTCTGGTCCTTGCTATCATGCCCTTGAATATGTCATATTATGAGATAAAAGGACCTTTGATATAATTGAGGCTGATGATCAGCTGACCTTATGACAGACTGTTATGTAGCCTGGATCCCATGTAATCATGGAAGTTCTTAATAGTAGAAGAGTAAGCCAGATGGAATGTTGAAGAGGTTCAAAGCACGAGAGGATTCAATGCAATATTACTGTATGCGAAGAAGAAGGAGCCATGAGACAAGGAATGTGGGCAGCTTATAGAAGCTGACAAGGGCTGCCCATCAGTGATCTTTAGTCCTACAACTTCAGGAAACTGAATTTGGCTCCTGAGTGATTCTGGAAGTTGATTCTCCTCTACAGCCTCCAGTTGAGAGCCCACACCAGCCAGCACCTTAGTTCTGGCCTCGTGAGACCCTAAGCAGAGGACCCAGTTGAGCCCACTGGACTGCTGACACACAGAACTGTGTGAATAAGTAGGTATCGTGTGAAGTTACTGAGTTTAATATAAGTCGCTATGGGCTAGAGAATGAACACTCACTCCCACCTTGAGTCACCTATTCTCATGCATTTGCGAGAATGGAAGCCTATTGCATAGGGGTCTGAGAAATGCAGTTTGTGGGTTCCAGTTCCTCTATAATTCAGCACAGAGGGGAGGAATGAAGGCTAATAGCACATAGGTGAGCCTGTGGTATGGCGTCTGTTAGCATTTGGTGGGATGGATATTAGGAAAACCATACTGAGATTCTGACTTATGATAAGGCAGAATTGGAGTTTTGAACTTGGAGTCTTTGAGATCCCCCATAGCATGAATGAAGGTGATACACTTAGACCATCTTATGAAAGCAACAAGGGCACAGTGGGCTGTCCTGTAGAGAGCACTCCAGACTGGAGGTCAAGCCCCAGATCTGACATGTTCTTATTGTAGGATAACTGTGTGTGTGTGTGTGTGTGTGTGTGTTGGTGGGCATATATGTGTGTGCATAGACATGAGGGGGCCAGAGGACAACCTTGGGCATCACTCTTCAGGGGTTGTCTGGTTTTTCTTTTGAGACATGGTCTCTCAATGGCCTGGAACTCACCAACTAGGCTGTGCTGGTGGCCAGCAAGCTTCACGGATCTGCCTGTCTCTGCCTCCCCATTGCTGGGATTGTAAGCCCACAGCACCACACCCAGTCTTTTTTTAACATGGGTTCTGAGGCTCTAACTCAAATCCTTGTTATCAAATGAGCTTTCCCCAATCCAAGAATAATTTTACATATTTGAATTGTTGTTGATTCTGTTTACATTATTTTAATGATTGATTTGGTAGAGAACTGGTCATAAAATTGTTACTAAGGGAAGTTAAGATTCTCATCTCTCCAGTTTGGGAAAAGTGGTCTCAAAGGAGTCTGGAGGCTTCTAGTACATGCTGGCTTAAGACTGCTTTTCCTTTATAGAACATGTTGTGCTACCCCTGTGCTGGTTACTGTGGGGCAAATTATAACAGTGAATCAGATAATCCTGGCTTCAAGGAGCTTCAAACCTGGCTGAGGAGATGAGATGAACAGACATGATTGAATAATGGTGGGGTGAACAGAGCCATGTCTTGAATTACATCATGGGTTTATCCAACTACTTGATGCTTCTGCCACTGAGATTTTTATGAAGGAGGCCTTGCCTTTGATCTTTGGAGATCACAGAAAGTCACAGACCTCTGAGCAGCAGTGATTCAGAGCTGGGTTTTTACAGTCTTTATATATTTCTTTGACTCTCACTGGGAACTGCTCACTGAAGTTGTGAGCATCTTTGGTGACAGTTTCCCATAGGGTGTAAATGTAGTTTGCCACCCACCTTGAGCACGCTACTTTTTTTTTTTTTGAGGCATTTGAAAGTAAAACAAAGTACTCTGCCATTAATGGAAAGCTAGAATTTTCTGTCTGCTTGTATTTGTGACAGATTGGTTGATGCTGTCAGTGACTGTGTGTGCCTTTTCAAAATGCATCTTTTTAGCTCCTTACTCTTGGGTGGATTAATTCCTCCTCTTTGACAATCTCTTTATGGCACTGACAAAGTGAAGATTCCAGGCTCCCTATACAGCCTGTGCTGCGGGGGTGTTGCCCGCAGCCCTGCCCTCGAAGAACCTATACATCTGCACAGGTGTCTGAAACCTTCCTTATGGCCCTGGCTGTCAGGAGTCACAAGGATACAACCTTCAAGCTTTAAGCTTCTTTGATGTTAGAAGTACCTTTATGCATGGCATGCTCAGTGTTTCTTTTTCTGTCTAGGGAGACTGCTTTTGGAAACTTTCAAAAAGGGGAATAGAACAAATTTTGTTTCATCTGTTATAGGGCTATGGGTTGTCTAGGATACTGTGAAATGTAGCATGAAATTGAGGAGAGCTGCCTGAGACAGAGGTCTGATCTCATCATTGCTTTTTATTTTTTAAATATTTTATTTTAATTTTTAATTTTTTTTATGTGTGTGAGTGTATTGCCTGCATGTGTGTAAGTGCACCCATGCCATACAATGCTGAAGAAGGTCTGAAGAGGGCACCAGATCCCCTGGAACTGGAGTTACAGATGGTTATTAACCACCATGTGGGTGCTGGGAATCGAATGCGGGTCCTCTCTAGCCCCATTATTACTTTTTTAAAACTGTAAAAATTTATTTTTGCATGCGTGGTATATGTGTGCTTAGTGTATGTGCATATGTGTGAGGCGTGTGCTCCTGTGTAAGTAGAGGGCAGAGGAAAATGTTTGGTGTCTTTTCTTATCATTCTCTGCCTATTCCTTTGAGTCAGGGTCTCTCATTGGACTTGGAACTTGTCACTTGGGGCTAGGCTGGCTGTCCAGCAAGCTCCAGTGATCCTCCTGTTTTGCAACCCACAGCACTGGCGTCACAAATGTGCCTGTGGCCATGATGGTTTTATGTGGATGCTCAGGATCTGAACTCAGGTCTTCATACTTCTGCAGCAAGTACTCTTACCTACTGAGCCCTCTGGCTCTGATCTCGATAATTTTTTGGACATGTTTCTTCACTCCTCTGAGACTCAATTTTCTTATATGTGAAATGGGAAGAAATACAATGCAATGGAATTGTTGTGAAGATTAAGTTAAATAATGTACATTAAGTGATTAATCTGGTGTGTGATTTTATTTATTTTTGGTCTTTTTGAGACAGGGTTTCCCTGTAATCCCAGCTGGCCTAGAACTCGCTATGTAGACCAGGCTGGCCTTGAACTCACAGAGATCTGCTCTGTCTCCCAAGTGCCCAGCTTTGGTGTGTGGTTTCTAATAAGGGCTTGATACAAGCTATCATCATCATCATCATCATCATCATCATCATCATCATGACAATCACTATGCCCATCATTGCCATTGCTACCATCACCAAGGCCATTGGTATCATCACCATAACCACAATTGTTCATTTATTCATGTTTTGGGGGGACAAAGTCTAGGCTGGGTTTGAACTCCTGGAGTCAAACAATCCTCCTGCCTCAGCTTCCTGAATAGATGGGACCATAGGTGCATGCCTCTGTGCCAGGCCACCACCACCACCACCACCATTATTACTGTTGCTATCAACATCCCTGTCAATATCACTGTTGCCATCACCATCATCAGCGTTATCTTGCCCTAGTTCACAGGGGAGCCCTGCCTCATCTTTGAATGCCTTTCTCATTATGCTGTGTAACTCTGGAAGGGTCTTTCTCCTAATTTTTATTTTCAGGAAATATTCCCCCCCTTTGTCCTTTAATATGGAGCCTTCATTCCCCTACTATAAACAACAAATAGAAATGTGTTTTGCAAAGTGAAGAGCATTATATCAATGGAAGAAGTCATTTTTTATTGCTATGTGGAAGGTCAACTTGTAGATAATCACAAATAATTTCCAATATTAGGTTTTCTTACAGGCAGCCAAAGGATGACTTTACCCCGTCTGCTTTCCAGCCCCTGCACTGAACAATGTCAAAGAATGCCAGCCGCCACAATAAAACCCACCCCTGTGTCCCCGCCCCTTCTGTCTGGCGAGAGGAGGTGAAATCACAGTGTGTCAAAGTAGGCTGTAAACATTTGAGCTGCTTTCCCTCAACTTTTTTGAAAGCTTCTTTGAGATGACAGGGGGACAAAGGGTTGCAGTGTAAATTACCATGCAAATTGCCACAGCGGTTGAACTTAAGACACCTTTGCCTATGGCAGCTCAAAGAACTTGAGCTTCTGTGACTCCCACTCAAGAGGAGATGAAGAGACTTCCATAGCGGAGCCAGTGCACCCCCTAAACAGCCTTCTGTGCTTGACTCCAGTGTGCTCCTGTACATAAATGAACAGCAGGGAGAAAATGACAACCCAGGTAGAATGTGCCTTGTTAGGTGTTCTCTTTAAATACTAGCAAGTGTCAGCGTGCGACACAGTGTGTCTTGGAGGCACCATGCCGGCCATCTCTCGGTAGGGAATATACATGCTGTGTTTTCCAATCCTTTTTCCCATCTGTCTCATCTCCCTGTCTCATTTAGTGGGTTAGTGAGGCAGCAGAAGGCTCACATGGGAGGCTTTCTTCATCTCTGAGGCTGGTCACTTGGTATGCTAGTCCCTTCCTCAAGTCTGTGACTGAGAGGCATGACTCTGAAGTGTCTCCTTGTAGCTAGATATCTCTGATGTTTGTTGCTTGACTTGTCTCTGTCCCATGGCTCTATCTAGGGTGAAGGTGCCTGTTCACATCCACAGGTGGTGGCTATGGTTTCTGACCAGAGCGGATGGTCCCTGATTGTTGACTCGTTCTGTAGGAGGCGGTCCATGGAGGCACAGCCTCCCGCTAAGGCAAAGAGAAGACCTTAGAAACTGGTTTGAGAGATTTGTTTGGATCTAGGAAGAGCAAGTAAGGCTTAGTCTTGCTACTCCTTCCACACCTAATGTAATGTCCACCGTGGCCTGATGGGACTTAATGTTTGGAGGCAGTGTGTGTATTCTGTTAAAATCTGCAATATGTTTACTGACCTTTATGGGCTAGGCACTTTATATCACTTAATACTGACTACAAAGCTTTAATGTTCTTCCTTCTCAATCTTTAATCTGTTTTCATTTATCTATCTTGATTGCTTTTGGAAAAAGAAATTGATTGATATGATTATTGATGCTAGAAAGTCTGAAATCTGCCTGGCATGCCAGGGGCTGGAGGTCTAGGGAACAGTTGATGCTTCAGGTTTGTGGGAAGGCTGCATTGAACCAGAATTCCTTCTTTCCTGGTGCTTGATGTTTTTTTATTCTAAAAAATCTTCAACTGATAGGGCTGGGCACATGGCTCAGTGAGAAAGCACTTGATGTATAAGTGTGAAGACTGGAGTTCAGATCCTGAGCACACATGTGAATGCAAAGTGCGTGTGGCAGTCAGCTGCAGTCCCTGTGGTTGGGAGGCAGAGGTAGGAGACCCTCAGAGAAAGCTGGTTAGGAAGACTAGTTGAATTGGTAAGCTCTGGGTTCAAGTGAGGGAATTTGCCTCAATATAAGGTGGAGAGCAGTCCAGAAAGACACCTGGCCAACCTCTAGCCTTTATATATATGCATTCACACACCTGCACATACCATGTGTTCCTACACATGCAAACATGATGTTCTAGTTTGTTTCTCCATTGCTGTGACAACATATATGCATTCACACACCTGCACATACCATGTGTTCCTCCTACACATGCAAACATGATGTTCTAGTTTGTTTCTCCATTGCTGTGACAAAATACTCCCTCGACTACCAACTTGGGGAGGAAAAGGTTTATTCAGCTTTTATCTCCTGGGATGCCCAGGTAGAAACTTCAGGGTGGGAACCTGGAGGCAGGAGCTGGAACACAGGCCATGGAGGATTGCTGTTTACTGACTTGCTCTCCTGGTCTCTGCTCAGCCTGCTTTTTTTTTTTTTTAACTTTTAAAAGAAACTTTATTGAGAATTTCATGCATGCATATAAGGTGTTCCGATCAAATTCACGCCCACTGTCTCCCCTCCAACACCTCTCATATTTCCCCATCACTTTTTTTCTGACAACTTCATGTATTCTCTTTCTTTCCTTCCTTCCTTCCTTCCTTCCTTCCTTCCTTCCTTCCTTCCTTCCTCCCTCCCTTCCTTCCTTCCTTCCTTCCTTCCCTCCCTTCTCCCTCTCTCCCTCCTTTCCCTTTCCCCTTTCTTTCTTTCTTTCTTTCTTTCTTTCTTTCTTTCTTTCTTTCTTTCTTTCTTTCTTTCTTTCTTTCTTTCTTAAATGGAGCTTTTTGCTACTCTAACATTAACCCTCTGAAGAGGTAGCCCTAACATTTTTTAGGGATTAGATTAAGAGCTCCCAAATACTTCTGTCATTTTTGGTCTTTGGAACAGAGTATGTTGTTAACAGTCCCAAGGACATTTTGACTTTTAGCCAAGAAACTGGCTACTTTTCTTTGGGGTCTTTTTTAGCCTAACTGCCTAGCGAATTCCTACCTCCTATTCTTATCACATCATCCTCTGAAGAGGTTACCCAAATTGCTAATAGGGAATCAGGATGCAGACCTCTCTGGTTTCTTCCATGCTGAACAGGGATGCAGGGTGAAGCAATTGGAGTGCCCCTTCAGTGGGTCTATCTAAAAGACTCCCAAATGCGTAACTCTTATCTATAGGGAGAAAAAAAAGTCCTTGACTGGTGAATAGGGGATGTGAAGGAGAAGTAAAGGCAAGAGTAGCTAGCATTACAAGTTCTAGATGGAGAACCAGAAAAAAGTCAGAACAGGGCAAATTTCAAATGTTCATATCAGTCCATTGGGATTTTTTGATGAGAGCTTCCAAAAGCATCCCTCTATTGGGTTCCTCCTCGTTTTCCTTTTGTCTGCCAAGGCTGGAGAGTGATGGATTCAGGATTTGCTTTCAGGCACTTTGATAGCTGTTGGAGTGACTAGAATCAGTGTCAGTTCCCTCTCAAAGGCTTCTAGATAGGAGCAGGTGGACACTATAGTATTGTAGACCAAGATTTGAAGTCTTACATCTGAGCAGCACTTTCTGATTAGGAACAAAATCATCATCAATGAGAAATAATTGTCTAAATAATGGTTTTTTTTTTTTTTGTCTTTTTGAAGCAGGGTCTCCCTGTAACCCCAGCTGTCCTGGAACTCACTATGTAGACCAGGCTGGCCTTGAACTCACAGAGATCCGCCTGCCTCTGCCTCCCAAGTGCTGGGACCACAGGTGTGAGCCACCACACCTGGCTTTAAATGACTTTTTATATGGACTTAAGCCTAATGTCTAGGAAGTGTAATCCCTTGAACTATACTGATGACTTTGCTCTTTGGTTATTCTTTCCTTTTGGGTGTTTAAGACCATACAGTTGGCCCAAATAAATCTATGTTTACACTTAAGGTCATTTGAAGATCTGTTCCTCAGGGGTCACATGGGCTTGGAAGGAACTCCTGGCTCCTTTCTTTTACCAGTTCCATCTATGTGAAGATAAGTCAAAGGTCCTGCTCAACCATGGCTGGCTTCACTTGGAAGCATGAATGAGATGTTCCCTCCTCTTTATGGATGGGACACTGGTTCAAGTCCATCTCGTGGGGTCTCCATGTCCTCCTCGAACAAGAAGACAGGTGACTCACCACAGTTATAGGACATTTTGAGAGATGTTCCATAGTCCCCTGGAACTTACTTAACCTTGGAGGGGAGGGCAAGGGGCAAAAATGGTCCTTTAAGTACCTCTGACCAGATTAGTATAGGCCTCAAAGTGTAGCTGTTAAACATTTAATAAGGTTAGTTCCACAGGTCTGGTACTTTTAATTACCATGTGCTATGTAGAAAAAGCTTGGGTAAAAAACCCAAATATTCTCAGATAAACTTTGACTAGATATATATTTTGTTTCTTAAACTAGTTGACTAAACTATGGCTTTAAAAAATTTTAAGATTATGTGTATATTTTTATTTTTGTCTCATTTTTTATGCATCATAACAAACCTATAGACCTTCATCAATTGCTTAGGGTTTCTCATTTTTTCTGTCTACTTTGGAAAATATCTCCATTCTCACATCCTTTTGATATCTTTTACATTCTCATTTTCTTTTTTTTAAAAAATAATTATGAGACATAAAGCATTAACAAATAAATTTTCCATCTGTTGTGAGACTTCTTTTCCAGGGGATGCTAAACAATGCTTATTCCCTTTTAAGGTTCTAGTGTCAAGCCAATGTTTGTTTAAAGTTTTACTGGGAAACCAATGAATTTATTGAGCTTACTTACCAAGATAACTGAGAAGATAACTGAGGTGTTGCTGAGGTGTATGTATGACCTGAGGGTATGCACACTGGAAAGCCTTTACCCAGCATGGGTCATGTCTTCTCTTCCCGGCCTTCCCCAGATTGTATACTTTAGTCCTCAGAAAATCCAGGAGGCCATGCGTGGTTAGGGCCAAATTACATACAGTTGGGAAGAGTGGCTGGATACTCTGGTGAGGGTCCAATGACCCTCCTTGGCCCTCCTTTAATGAATGAGCACAACCATCAACAAGTCCAGTTGTGACGATGTTTAGTGATGAGGCACAGCTGAAGTTGTGATGATGCTAGTTATTTCATTCAATAGCATCATCTTATTAAAAGGCATTTAAAAGGATTTGGTGCTAGGATCCACATATGAGGGAGAACATAGGTCATTTGTTTTTCTGAGTCTGGGTTACTTCACTTAGTATAACAGTTTCTAGATCTATCCATTTACCTGCAAATTTCATTTGTGTAAATATACCACATTTTTATTAACATTCGTCAGTTGAGGGGCACTTAGGTTGCTTCCATCTCTTAGTTATTGTGAAAAGAGCAGAAACAAACATAGTTGTACAAGTGTCTCATAGGATGAGTGAGTTTTTTTGAGATGGGTATGACAATTTTGTGATGATGTGAACCTTTCTCACAAAAACTATGCTGCATTTCTTTAGGCCAGTCAAGGAAGAAATGGTTAAATTTATTCCATTACTGTTGAGATTAATTTTACAGTCAGTTGAGTGCTGTTCTGGATGACCCCAAACTCGGGACAGGTTTTTGCGATAGAAGATGGCTAACACAGTACAAGGTGATACCTTAGAGTGGTTTTAATTTGCACTTCTTTAATTATTAACGATGTTGAACACTTTTTGAGATGTTTCTTAGCCATCTTTATGTTTCTTTGGGTTTTGTTTTTTGTTTTTTGTTTTGTTTTGTTTTGTTTTTGAGACAGGGTCTCCCTGTAGCCCCAGCTGTCCTGGAACTCACTCTGT
>NW_008360326.1:5911008-5932436 GCF_000622305.1 Nannospalax galili
GGTTTCCAGTTTCATGTTGAGGCCTTTGATCCATTTGGAGTTGACTTTTGTGCAAGGTGAATGATAAGGATCTAGTTTCTTTCTTCTACAGGTGGAGATCCAGTTTTGCTGGCACTATTTGTTGAAGATGCTGTCTTTTTTCCATTGTGTGTACTTGGCAGCTTTGTCAAATATCAGGTGGCTGAAACTGTGTGTACTCAGTTTGGGTCTTCAATGATGTTCCGTTGATCTATGTGTATTTTTGTGCCAGTACCAAGTAGTTTTCATGACTATAGCTCTGTAGTATATTTTGAGATCTAGTAATCCCCCCAGTTTTGCTCTTTGTGCTCAGGGTTGCTTTGGCTATCTGGGATCTTTTGTGCTTCCATATGAATTTAAGATGGTTTTTTCTAATTCTGTGAAGTATGTCATGGGGATTTTGATTGGGATTGCATTGAATCTCTATATTGCTTTTGGTAGGATGGTCATTTTCACAATATTAATTCTTCCAATCCGTGAGCATGGGAGGTCCTTCCACCTCCTGGTGTCTTCCTCAATCTTTTTCTTTAATGATTTAAAAATTTCATTGTAGAGATCTTTGGTGTCTTTGGTAAGATTCAGCCTGCTTTCTTATGCAACACAGGTCCACCTGCCCATGGGTGGCACCACCCACAGAGGGCTGGGCCCTCCCACATCACACAACAATCAAGAAGATGCCTCACAGACATGGCTACGGGTGAGTTCAATGGAGGAAATTCCCCAATTGAGGCTCCCTCAAGCCAGGTTTGTCAAGTTGACACTAATGCTATTCACCATAATTGACCCCTTGTCAACTTGATGCACAAACACATCACTATTAAACCATAACCTTTTCAATTCTTGTCCCCAAGACAGGATGTTAATACCACAACCTTAATAGCCCCACAATCCCTAAAAAAATCCAAACACTTAAAAGTCCATAGCCTAAAAGTTTCTTACCAGTGGGCTTCTGTAAAATCCAAAACAAGTACTGTCTTATTTCAAAGGAAAGAATCGGGCACACCTAAGCAAAACCAAAGGCCAGCAAGGTAGCTCGAAGCTGGACATCTGGAATTCACTCATGATCTTCTGGGCTCCAAAGGGTTTTGGCAGCTCCAATTCTGACTCTGCCATCCACAGCACACACAGCTCATCTCACAGACCCAGGCCAGGTCCATTCCACACCTTCTGCTGTCCTTGGTCGTCCTTCCATGGTCCTGGCATCTCCAAAGAGCTGGGGTCTCCACTGAAACTGAGGCTGCACCTTCACCAATGGCCTCTTCTTGCCTCTTGGGGTGCAAAGCCTCAAATTCTCTCCATTTCCCTTTCAATTCTTGGGTCTTCACTGCAACTGAAGCTGTACTTTCACCTATGGCCTTTCCTGGCCTCTCAGAGTGCCAAGCCTCAGTTGCTCTGTGTGACCCCTTCATGCTTTTAAAACCAGAACCAGGCAGGAGATTCTTACACATTAACAAGTCCTGCGTCCAGCTTGACATGGAAGCTCGGGTCCCCTCTGTGTGCTGACTCTGAGGAAATACCTCCCAGAAGATTTCACCACAATGATGCTAGTCTCTTGTTACTTACAGCTGATTTTTCAGCCCCAGCTAACCAGCATCAATTGTCCGAGTAAAACAAAGGTTTTACTTCAGGTTGTGGTCTCTTCTTAATCTCAGCTGATTTTTCAGCCCCAGCCAATCAGAACCCCCAGATTCTCAATTCAAAATCTCACACAAACAACTCTGATAGTCTCTGCTTCCCTTTGAAGCTTTACAAGCCAGGCCTCCATTATCCACAACTCTTTCAATATAATTGTTCCAAGCTCCCCAGCAACAAACTCTAAGCACTCAATGGATTTTCCAGTCCAGAGTTCCAAATTCATGCACAATCCTTCAACAGCAGGTCTGTCCAGCAGTGCCCCACTTTCTGGTACCACTTTCTGTTCTAGTTGTTTCTCCACTGCTGTGACAAAACACTCCAACCATTACTAACATGGGGAGAAAAGGGTTTATTTAGCTTACATCTCCTGGGTCACAGTTCATCAGGGAGCCCAAGGTAGAAATTTTAGGGTGGGAACTTGGAGGCAGGAACTGGAGCACAGGCCATGGAGGATCGCTGCTTACTGACTTGCTTTCCTGGCCCCTGCTCAGCCTACTTGCTTATGCAACACAGGTGCACCTGCCCAGAGGTGGGCTGGGTCCTCCCACATCATACAACAATCAAGAAGATGCCCCACAGACATGGCCATAGGTCAGTTCAATGGAGGCAATTCCCCAATTGTGGTTCCCTCAACCCAGGTGTGTGAAGTTGACACTCAAGCTATCCAGCACAACTGACCCCTTGTCAACTTGACACACAAAAACACCACTATTAAACCATAATCTTTCCAATTCTTGTCCCCAAGAGTTGATGTTAATATCACAACATAAGACAGTACAGCCTTAAAAGCCCCACAGTCCTTAAAAAAATCCAAACACTTAAAAGTCCATAGTCTCTTTTAAAAGAGACTATGGGCTTCTGTGCAATCCAAAACAAGTACTGTCTTATTTCAAAGGGAAGAACGGGGCACACCTAAGCAAAACCAAAGTCCAGCAAAGTAGCTCAAGGCTGAACATCTGGGACTCACTCATGATCTTCTTGGCTCCTGTGGGTTCTGGCAGCTCCACTTCCGACTTTGCCTTCCATGGTAGACACAGCTCATTTCACAGACCCAGGCCAGCTCCATTCCACACCTACTGCTGCCCTAGGTGGTCCTCCCATTTCCTGGCATCTCCAAAAAGCTGGGGTCTCCACTGAAATTGAGGCTGCACCTTCACCAATGGCCTCTTCTTGCCTCTTGAGGTGCAAAGCCTCAAATTCTCTCCATGACCACTTCAGTTCTGGGGTCTTCACTGCAACTGACGCTGCACTTTCACCTATGGCCTTTCCTGGCCTCTCAGAGTGCCAAGCCTCAGCTGCTCTCTGTGACCCCTTCATGCTTTAAACACCAGACCATGCAAGAGACTCTTACACATTACTGAGTCCTGCTTCCAGCTTGACATGGGGGCTCGGGTCCCCTCTGTGTGTTCTGATCCTGAGGAAATACCTCCCAGAAGATTTCACCACAGTGATGCTGGTCTCTTGTTACTTAGAGCTGGTTTTTCATCTCCAGCTAACCAGCATCAATTGTCCCAGTAAAGCAAAGGTTTTACTTCAGATTCTGGTCTCTTCTTAATCCCAGCTGATTTTTCAGCCCCAGCCAACCAGAACCCACAGATTCTCAATTCAAACTCTCACAGGAACAGCCCTGATAGTCTCCACTTCCCTTTGAAGCTTCACAAGCCAGGCCTCCATTGTCCACAACTCTTTCAACATAACTGTTCCAAGCACCCCAGTAACAAACTCTAAGCACTCAATGGCTTTTCCAGCCCAGAGTTCCAAATTTTTTTACAATTCTTCAACATCAGGTCTGTCACAGCAGTGGTCCACTCTCTGGTACCAATTTCTGTTCTAGTTTGTTTTGCCACTACTGTGACAAAACACTCCAACCACTACCGAATTGGGGAGGAAAAGGGTTTATTTAGCTTACATCTCCTGGGTCACAGTTCATCCAGCACACATGAGTGCATACATGTACACAAACAATGTTCAACGGATTAGGTGATCTTCATCACAGTTTGGATGCTAAGCTTCTCTCAAACCCTACTGATTTAGATGCTGATTGCACCTAAAAATACCTTCATAGTGATGTTTTGACCTGCTGTTTGGCTAAATATCTGGGGACCATGGCACAGCGAAATTGAGAGATAAGTTTAATCACAACAAAAAGCATCATTTTTTTTTGGCATAGGTGAAGAAAATGAGCCTTAGAGAAATCAATGATGCTCTAAGTATATCCATATCCTAGTCCAGGACTTGTAAATATCACTTTATCTAACAAAAAGAATTTTTAGTTTTGATTAAATTAAGGACCTTGAGGTAGAGAGATGATTCTGCACTATTCAGGTGGGCCCAGTTGTATGACCAAAAGTTCCTTCCATGAGGGATGAAGCAAAGTTGGGGTCAGAGGGGAAGGTGGTTTGGTGATGGAGGGAGATCCTAGAGTGGTGCCCTTTGAAGACAGTGAGGGGGCCCCAGCCACAATGTTCAGTTGGCCAATAGAAGACAGAAAAGATGGAGAAAAGGGTTCTCCCCTGGAGTCTGCAGAAGGAACCAGCCTCACCAACCTTTATTTTAGCCCAACTGACTTTACTTTTTACTTCCAGAACTGTAAGAGAATAAATTTGGTCTTATGCTGCCAAGTTTGTGGTAGTTTGTTATAGCAGCTGGAAGAAGCTGATATGCTTACCCAAGGCCACATAAGTAAAGATGGATATAAAGTCAGGTCTGGCTGACTCCACAGCCTCAAACAGACCATGCTCTTGTCATTATCAATCCTGTTGATGGTTCCCAAACAATAGTTCCTGAGTCTCTCTCCTATCACTAGTCCTTGACCAAATTTAACCACCCTGCCTCTAGGGAACCATTAGTCATATAGGAGAGAGGGACTGGGGAGAGGAGGTATAAAGTGATGGAGACCAGAGGCTTTATTTACTGGAGTCCTTCTCTGTGATAGACACTTTTTTTTTCTGTCTTTTTGAGACAGGGTCTTTCTGTTGCCCTAGCTGGCCTGGAACTCACTATGTAGACCAGGCTGGCCTTGAACTCACAGAGATCCACCTGCTTCTGCCTTCCGGATGCTGGGATTAAAGGCGTGTGTCACCAAGCCTGGCGGTAGACACTTTTTAAACATTGTGTTTAGTTTTCCCAGCCTTCTTGGAAGGCAGGTAATATTACCATCCCTATTTCATAGTTAAGGAAATTGACATCAGGAAGGGTGAAGTAATGGGCCCAAGGTCACACAGCTAAGAAAGAGTGGAGCTGGAGCTGAGCCCTAGGTCAGTCTTATGTCAACACTTTTGGATGCTCTGTTCATGGTCCTTGCTTCATAAGAATCTTCATCATAGCTCAGCAGCAGCATCAGAAGGGGAAGTTGGTTCAAACCAGAAAGAGCTAAAGACAGAGGCCCCCTGTGATCTCACTCTCTTGTCTCAGAAGTCTCTATGTCATGGTAGGTTCGCATCCAGGCTTTCCTGGGGTACCTGTCACACCACAGGCAGGTCATAGAACCCTCTGCTTGCCTTTCTTTTCCCTCTGCCTTCCCACTGTACATTTCTTCTCTGAGCTCCTTGACTGCCTTTCACATCTGTGATGGTTAAATCTTCGCTGCTTATCTGACTGGATTTAGAATGACCTAGGAGACACACCTCTGAGTATGTCTGTGAGGTCCTTTCCTGGGAGGTTTACCTGAGGATGGATGACTCACCTTGAATGTGGACAGCACCACCCCAAAGCACTGGGGTCCTAGACAATAAAAAGAAAAGGAAGGACACCAGTTGAGCACCAGCATTCCTCTCTCTCTCTCTGCTTCCCGACTGTGAATGTGGGATCAGCTGCTCCACACTCCTACCACCAGATCTTCCCACCAGGTCTTCTTCATCATAAAGCGCTATATACTCAAACCCCTCCTTTCTTAAGTTGGTTTTTGTCAGGTATTTTGTCATAGCACCAAGAAGTGACTACACCCTGGGTACCAAGTAGCATTTGCTCCCCTTCCCCTTTTCTGTCATTATTGCTGCCCTTTCTTTTTTGGCCACCTGCATAAGGTGGAAGAAACAGAGAGGAAGGTGAACCAGGTAGGCAGTGTTTGCTGCAGGGATCAGAGCCCTTGACCAATGGTGGGTAACATACAAGCTCCTGGGGGCAGCCAGGCATTGTGAACCAGGTCCCCAGGGGACTGAAGATCATTTTTGACAATGAATTGGGCTGAGCTGAGCTGATGACTTAGCAAAACAGGTTATCAACAGCATTAGGCTAAAAATACCATGTTTATTTTTGAAATAACTTGTTTTGGCAGTTATAAATACTCCATGAAGTCAGCTTAGAATGTAGTCTAGCAGCTCTCAGACACGTGAGTAATATTTCAGATGCACACATTCTTTTCTATGCAGACTCCCACATGCAATTTCTAGACAATTCTTCGCTACTCTGACTAATTGTGGGAAGATGGAGTGCAGATAAAATCAAGGAATAATCAGCTTAGTGACGGGTTTTGGCCAGGTTTCCAAGCTGAGAATCTGACTTTGGAGCCTTCTCTGAGAAGAAATGTTCAAGGGAGGAGTTTTCTTTACCTGTGAGGGACTTCTTTGCCTGTGGGTAGCAGAGAGCTGAAGTGAATTGCAATTTCCTCCCTCCCTCTCCTCTCCCTCCCTCTCCTCTCCCTCCCTCTTTCCCTTCCACATTCCTCTTCCTTCCCCACCCCCCGCCTTTTCTCTCATTTTCTCCATCTCTTTCTTCCTCTCCCTCCTTCCTTTACGCTCCTCTCTCTTCTCTTCCCCTGGCCCCGTCTCCTTTTCTCCTTCTCTCATTGTTCTCTCCCTTATCTCTTTCTAGTTCATCAATCTACCCTACAAACATTAGTTGAGCACTAACTCTCTGCCAGTTACTCTGCTGGGTTCTGGGAGGAAAGACAAACATAGGTAAAGGGATCTGCAGCCACCCTGCCCTGCCACAGACTTTCCATTTACTGTGGTGATGAACAAGTGAAGAAATAAGTAGCAACAAAATGTGATCCATGCTCTAAGGAAGAACTAGAAGGAAGAAGAAAGACCAGCTGGGGCATCACAGAGCAGACAAGATGGCTTTTGAGGGGGTGGCATTTTAGTTGAGAATGGAGGGCAAGTGAGGAGCCCAGCTGAGGGTGGAAGTGAGGGTTCCAAGCAGAATAGCCAACCACATATGGGAAGGGTTAGAGAAGAGACTGATGGAGTGGTTTGAAGAACTATCATGATCTATTTGTGTGTGTGTGTGTGTGTGTGTGTGTGTGTGTGTGTGTGTACATGGTGTACATGCTTGTGGAGATTGTAAACAACCTTAGGTGTCCGTCCTCAAGCGCTTTCTACATTTTGTTTGAAATAGGGCCAGTCATTGACCAGGAGGAGTCTAGCTATGTAGTCCAAGCTAGCTGACCTGTGAACTTCTGCGGATCCACCTATCTCTACTTCCCGAATCTTGCCATCTCTGGGATTCAGGCACACCCCACTTCACCCAGCTTTTTAGATGGGTTCTGGGAATCTGAACTCATGCCCTCATGTTTGTGTACTTTACCCACTGAGGCATCTCCCCAGCCCCACTGGCACAGTTTTATTTATGACACACCCATTGTTGGTTGAGGGTTACTTGTGGGCATTCCTAAGAATTGGTACCAATTACCTCCCTTCCTTCCTCTCTCCTCACTCTTTTGGGGGACTCTTTGCCCTGCTGAAGACACCACTCACTTCCACTCTTCCCATCCCTCTGTGTGCACCCTCGTAACCTTCCATCACCTCATTGTCTTCATCTCTGAGTCACCCCCATTTCTGCTGTACCCCTATTACATGCCAATGAGGAGGCAGATGCAGATGTTGACTGCTCCCTTGTCCCCCACTGTATCTGCCATCTCACTCATCACACCATCCTTATAGCTTTACCGGCAGTTCCATGCTTGTTCTTTGACATGCTGGTTCCTCACCGCTACTGTGATGCTCTACACCCAGGCCTAGTGGCCAATAGCCTTGGCCATCAACTTTGTGCTCTCCTGCCCTGCTCCTCCTGATCTCACTCCTTTTTCTTTTCAGGAACACTTCTCTTCTTTCTCCTCCCTGCCTATCCCCATCATTGCATTGCCATTTTGCTCAGCCCCGGGGAAAGAAACCCAACCCATGGAAGGTCCTGACCCACTGCTGAGGCATTGACTGGAGGACTGTGGGCTTTAGAGTCAGACCTGGATCTGAGATCCACTCACCCCAAGGTTACCTGAATGGAGTTGGGAAAGTGCCTTAACCTTTGGACTACAATGATTGGTCCATGATTATGGAGGATTATGGAAATAATGAATGTGAGCGTGTCTGACATTTAGTACATGCTTAGCAAAAAGCCAGTTTTTCCACCTCGGGGGATGCTGGGGACTCAAAAACAACAAATGAGCCAGCACGCCACCACCTGTGCTTGGGCTCAGTTGGCACCTGCCTATCAGCATCAATGCTACTGGGGAGCTGGAAACATGAGGATGCCCTAAACACTCTAAAAATGTTTGGTTGGTGGTGCTTAGTACTTTTTAAAATCACACAAGTAGCACCTGAATATCTTCTTGTAAAAACAGGAACAGCAAATAAAAGGAAAATTTCCATCCCCAGACAAACGTGATTTGTTACTATGTGCTAAATGTAGACCCTTATGTTTACAGACAAGTATGTTAGCCACCACTTGCCACAGAAGCTTCTTTTGCAGCAGACGGTGACTATTATTGAGTTCCACAACTGGTCATACTCAGTGAATAAGTGCCTATGAAATGCCCAACCCTAAGTGACTCATCTACAATGGAACCTCTACACTAAGGCTCGTGGAACATATTGGAACAAGGGGTAGAAAGAATACTAAAGCATCCCTCAACTCTCCATCAACAAAACTCCCCTATGCAACAGAGGGCCATGACCACAAAAGGCCTCAAATGACTAACATAGAGAATAAGAGTCTACAGAGTGTGGGTCCTTGGACAGGACTCCTATATTAAAGTTCATTCACCCAGGGATCAGGGACTATTTCAGAAGAGGGGCCAGAAAGATTGTAAGAACCAGGGGAGAAGGTGCATGATCATATGGAAACATATGATCCCAGGCTCCTGGGATGTTGTTTTTATGAATCTACAGCAATGGTGACAGCATGCACAAGACCCATGCAAACTCAGGCAGACAAAAACTCAGCACAGAACTTGGAAAATGGGCATCAGGCCCCAGTCTTAGCCAAAGAACTATTAGCAGTTGATTACTGCTGTGTGAGGGAGAGCTGATCTTTGAGGGAGTGATTCTAGATAGGCTAACTAGACCCCAGTGGATGAACTTGTGTTAAAGATGTCTGGGTACACTAACTTGACTTGATAAACTTTGACATAAATGACAGACTGCATGAAATATGGTGGGGGGGTGCTATGGGAGGGTATGGACGGGGGATGGGGTATAAAGATGATTAAAATGTTTTGTATGAAATACACAGAAATTCAACAACAACAAAAAAATAAAAAAATAAAAAGGAAATTTCCCTTCAACTGTTACCACTCTCTCCTTTCCAATCTTATTTTCTTCCTCAGTAGTCACTACTTAGTTACTAAACTGTTCAGTTTAGACTTGAGTGTAACCTTCTAAACTTAAAATATATAATTATAATTGTGTATTGGAATTCTGTTTTGTGTTTTTAAAAAAACAGTTCATATCATAACCTAAATATTATACTGCAACTTTCTATTTCACTTAATTTGTTCTTTTCCTTACAACACACATAGAACTGTATTTTTTTGTTTAGGAGCTGATACTTTATTTTTTTTAAAATTTTACTTATTGTTTTTATTTTATGTGTATGTGTGTATTGCCTGCATGTAGGTGAATGAACCTGTGTCGTACAATGCCCGTGGAGGTCAGAAGAGGCTGTTGGATCCCCTGGGACTGGAATTACAGACAGTTGTTAGCTGCCATGTGGGTGCTGGTATTCGAACCTGGGTCTTCTGCAAGAACCAATGTTCTTAACCACTGAGCCATCTCTCCAGCCTCTGATACTTTATTTTTAACACTTTGTTTTAGAGACAGAGTCTCTAAGCTTGGCCTTAAACTCACTATGTAGCCCAAACTGGCTTTGATCCTCCTACCTCAGTCTCCTGAGTGCCGGGATTACAGGCATGCACCACCATATCTGGCTTTTATTTTTAACTTTTCATTATGAAAAATTTCAAAACTCAAGCAAGAGTAGGCAGAATAGTATAAGGAGCTCCTATGTGCCTACTGCTCATCTCAACAGTCATTAACCCCCCAGTCTGGAACACCTGATCCCACTCACATGCTCTTCCTGTGTTATTTTAAAGCAGACCTTGGCCATATCATTCCATCCATCAATATTTCATTCTCTAAATTGGAAAATTAACAGCTATTAAAAGCAGCAACACAATATCATTGTCATATTTAAAAATCAACAATCCCACCAGGTGTGGTGGCGTACACCTTTGATCCCAGCACTTGGGAGGCAGAGGCAGGCGGATCTCTGTGAGTTCAAGGCCAGGCTGGTCTACATAGTGAGTTACAGACCAGCTGGGACTACAGGGAGACCCTGCCTCAAAAAGACCATAGAAAAAAACCAGCAATCCCTTAAAGTCAGTCTTCGTTTAAATATTATTTATCTTAATCAGGTTCTTACTAGGAGTCTCACATTGCAATTGATTAATGTCTCTCCTCAGTCTTTTCAGTTTCTCCGTCCCTCCTTCCCTTCCTTCCTCCCTCCTTTCCTCCCTCCCTGCCTCCCTGTCTCTTTCCTCTTTTCCTCTCTTTCTTTCCTTGTTTCCCTCCCTCTTTCCTTCTGTCCTCAATTCCTCCTTTTCTCTCTCCCTCCTTACCTCTCTCCCTCTCTCCCTCCCCCTTGCAATGTATTTGATGACCCACTTGCTGAGTAAGATCTCTTAGTAGGACTCCATCAGAACTTATCTTTGCTGTTGTCCCATTGATGTGTATTTAGGTTATTTAAAAAATATTTTATTTATTAGTTTCATTTTATGTGCATGAGTGTTTTGCCTGCATGTATGTAAGTGCACCTCTGTCATGCAATGCCCATAGAGGCTGGAAGAGGGCTTCAGATCACCTGGAACTGGAGTTATAGATGGTTGTTAGCTGTCGTGTGGGTGCTGGGTTCTCTGCAAGAGCAGCCAGTGCTCTTAACTACTGAGTCATCTTTCTAGTCCCAACATTTAGGTTAATTTTTAATTCTTACTGCCACACATCTGCTGAGAGAACATCTGTCTGCACACAGTTCAGCATTTAGCTCAGGTAGCTACTAAGAAGTGAATGTGCTGTGTTAAAAGATGTGCAGTTTGTATTCAGCTGAACCATATAAAATGCTTATAGGTCAAAGATAGTTGAATTTTGTATGGTTCGACTCATTGCATTTTTACCTGGGGGTTTCCCAACTGTATCAATGTGTCCTCTTCCCAACAGTTTATAAAGGTGCCCATGTCCCTACACAAAATGAGCAGTATTGCTGCAGTTGCCAAGCCTGGGTAAATGAGCGTGCTACCAGGCGGGCCAGCTGCAGGTGGAGAAAAGCCCGGCTCCATTCTCACTTGAGTTCTCCCTTGGCCTCCTTGGACTGAGCTCTGACCCTAAGGCAGGCTTGTATCTGGTTCAGGAATCCATCCAGCTGAAGTGCATGACATGTTGCCGTGTACACAGATCCTTCTTCACTTGCGTTGGCTGGTAAAGAAGGATGACAGGGGCCAAATGCTTGGAAGGATACCTGGGATTACAGAGGCTGAGTTCTTCTGTTCTGGATTTGTAGTCTGCTTCCTCTCTGAAGACATGCAGGAATAGCGCTTAGGAGGTGGAGGCAGAAGGATCAGGAGTTTAAGGTCATCTTTGGCTACATAGTGAATTTGGGGCCAACTTGGGCTACATAAGAACCTGTCCCCACTCCAAATCCCTCAAAGATATACAGGAACAACATCAAGAAGGATGCAGAATAGGAGGTCTTCCCAGAAAGTTCAACTGGCATCTATCCAAAGACAAGAACAGACCAGAGAACTGGACATTGCACCGGAAGGGAAAGAGACATGGTCTCACTTTGACTGCATTGCTCTTCTCCCTCCCCCAAGTGGTGTCACCACAGAGAATTCTTCTGGTGCAGTGTTTCTGCAACAGGAAAGAGAGCTTGAGGTGGACATTCAGCTTCCTTAGCATCCTGGGATGCTTCCTAGGAAGCCTACTACCATATCACATCCCAGGGAATGCAAGGGCTCATGGTGCAGCTGGACCACTTGAGATTAGGTAGAAAGAAAGCACAGAGACAGAACACACCATGACCAGCACACAGACTGAGGTGGCTTTGTGTACCAGCAGTGGTGCCCATTGGTATCAAATGACAACATGGTCCCCCACAAACATAGCCACTCCCAGAAACACTGGGACAATTTACCTGGCTTGAATCCCTATATGACCAGTCTCCAGGCTAAGACTCAGACCCCACCCTGAGGCTCTTGAAATACTTGCCACCTTGAATTTCAGCAAAGAGCAGGGGTGAATTGCATTATACCTGAAAATTTAAACAGCACTCAGCTCAGCCTCAGGGCCCTCCCCCAAACCCTGCCTAGGCAGGGAGGCAAAGCTGTAGAGTCAGCTTGAGCATTGGTCAGTAGGTGAATGGGTGAAGGAAACAGTGTAAGTACACAGTAGGGAACTGCTGGGCCCTAAAAATGAAAGAATGTCTGTCATTTTCAACAACTGGGAATTGGAATGCACAAAACATAAGTGAAATAAACCAGATACAGAAAGACAAGCACCACATTTTCTCACTTGTATGTGGAAACTTTAAAAAAATGTTTTATTTATTATTTTATTTTGTGTGTATGAGTGTATTGCCTGCATGTAAGTAAGTGCACCCATGTCATGCAATGCCTGTGGAAGTCAGAAGAGGGTGTTAGATAGATACCCTGGAACTGGAGTTAAAGATTGTTGTTAGTCGCCATGTGGGTGCTGGGAATCTAACCTGGATCCTCTGCAACAACAGCTAGAGTCCTTAATTGCTGAACCATTTCTCCAGCCCTATATGTGGAATCTTTTAAAACAATTTTTTGTTATATTTTATTTATTTTTATTTTATGTGTGTTTTGCCTGTATGTATGTAAGTGCACCATGTGCATGCAAACTCATAGAGGCCAGAAGAGGGCATCTGATCCCCTGGAACTGTAGTTATTGATGGTTGTTAGCCACCAGAAGGGTGCTGGAACTGAACCTGGGTCCTCTGCAAGAGCAGAAAGTGCTCTTAGTCACTGAGCCATCTCTCCAGTCCCTTGCATGTGGAATCTAAAGCATTTGAACTAAAAGGAGCAGGGAGTAGAATGTGGGGTACCAGAGGTGGGTGAGCAGAGCTGATGGCCATAGGGATGGATTTGTACAGCTTGGCAAATATAGTTTGATAGAAACCGTGTATTTCAAAATTGCTAGGTGAATAAATTTCAAATGTTCTTAGCACAAACTATGATAAGCGTTTGAAGATACAGTAATTAGTCTGATTTAATTAGTCCACATGGTATATATAAGTTTTGGCATTTTGTGCCATATATATATATATGCATATATATATATTTGTATTTTGTCATTTTATAAGCAAAATAAAAATTGAGCATAAAAATATAGAAATATAGGTACTTAGAAGATTGTGAATTTAAGGTAGACTTGGAAAATATAGCAAGACCCTGACTCAAAAATGGGGGCAGGAGGCAGAGAAGATAAGATCATGGTGGTAGCAGGCCTGTTGTGAGATAAGATGCTGCAGATGGAAGAGACTCTGGGTAAGAGACCGGAAGTCTAAGATCGGGTTTGGTCTACTAAAACAACATGACAAGGGCCAGTCATGCTTCAGTCTATGCCACAGTTGTTCTATCTGAACAATGGGAACATGTGGGCCTGCCATGTCCTTCCCTTCTCCTTTCAGTATTGTCACAGCGAGGCCAAGTCTGCAAAGGCGTTTTGAAAGACCTTGTGTATTTTGCATAAGCAAGGCTTAGCGTTTAAACCCCTAGACTCTGTAGGCTAGAGAAATGCCCCTTTCCTGGTAATTATTCAGTAATTATTCACATAAGAAGGATTTCATTGTTATGTTTCATATATTTGTCGCAGTTGATGGCCTTTTAATAGTGGCACTGAGTTTGTGTACAGAAAGGTTATTCATTTTAAGATTTCTGGGCCTTAATTGTTATTTGTTTTGCTTGGTTCCAGCGTGCTATAAATTAGTGATATCGACAGAGCATATTTGTCTTGGCACCGTGGCTCATTGTCTGTGGTGAGCACTGTTTGGCCTGGCACTGGCCTGGATTTCCCCATCTGTTTCTGATGTTTACATTGTTAAAGATCCGACAGACACACAGGACATGGCCACATGCAGAGAGGAAACTTTTTTCCATTCCAGTGCATCAAACAAGGTCTGAGCCTGTAATAAGCACAGCCCTAAATTACACTTGAGCCTGCTAGCGGCCAGGCCCAGCCCCAGCCCTGGCCTCTCGACTGATTGCTTGGCCCTGGGGATACTCACTCCCAGGAACACTTCTAGCTGGCTCAACAGCTTAGTCTTGACAAACTCATTTTTGCCTTGTATTTGCAAAGGGAGGAACCACACAGCGGAGGATGGGAACGAGCAGGCAGCAGTCACCAGGGACTCTCAGGCAGCATCCTTGGGGCCAGTCTCTCCTGAAGGGGTCCAGAGACCTGTGAGGACAGTGCTTTCTGTCAGCTCTGCTTCCTCAAGTCCCAACTCTTTGTGGTGCCAGGGGAACAGATATTTCTGTGGATGAACTGGTTCTAACCCCAGGCACCTCTGGCATGTGGTCACCCCCAGTCTGCTACAGCAAGTTCCCACATCATTTCGTGAAGCAGAGATCTGGAATTTTTGTCATTGTATGGAAGACCAGAGGGGTGAGAAGAAACATGAGGGGTGGCAGGGTATTTGGAGTCTTTTGAGAGCAGAGGCTTTGAGGAGAGAACAGCTGGGGACAATGTCCTCTGTAAGCTCCCTGAGTGAATCTGTGCATGTCTAGACGTGTATAAGGGGGAGAGGAAGAGGGAGAGGGAGAGGGAGCGAGAGAGAGAGCGAGAGAGAGAGAGAGAGAGAGAGAGAGAGAGAGAGAGAGAGAATGTGCTGTTGATGGAGATGCCTGGCAACCAATTGATTAGCTTAGGACAAGATGCTGACACTTGTCACATTTTCAACCCTGGGACTCATGCCCATTTCAGGTGCTGCTGGGTGAGGATGAAGCCTCCCTCTGTCACTCATGGGTTACTACCATTCCCTGAAATGAAGGAGCTTTTAGGTAAGCTGATTCTGATTCTACTTCTTTTCTGGTATCCAAGAGGGCACTGAGGGTTAGGCTTTTCAGAACTCAGAGAGGAACGAACACACACTCCATTTCTGTTGGAGTACAGAGGAGGCCCATTCCTCTCACTCATCTTATGTGTTCCTTCTTTACAACTGTGGTGCTATCATCTACAATGCAACCTCTATACCCAAGGCTCAGAGAATATGGTAGAACAGGGACCGAGAGAATATTACTGCATCTTCCAACTCTCACCAGTGAAGTTTCCTCCTGAATAGATGGTGATTATTAACACAGAAAGCCACAACTGGCCAAAATATAGAGAATAAGAGATTGCAGTGTGTGTTTCTGGATAGGACTCCCATATTAAACACCAGCCACCCAGGGTTCAGGAACCGTTGTGGAAGAGGAGGCAGAAAGACTAAGAGCCAGAGGTGGTGGTTGACCACAAGGAAACAGAGTTTTCCAGGTGACTGGGAACTTGCTCATATGAACTTACAGCAATGGTGACAGCATGCACAAGACCCCTGCAAACTCAAATCAGACAAAAACCAGCATAGAAATGGGAAATGGCTAAGAAGCCCCAATCTTAGCTGAGGAACTATTAGCAACTGATCACTGCTCAGGGGGAGTTGATCTTCTTTAAGGGAGTGATGCGAGATAGGTTGACCAGGCTCCAGTAGATGAACTCATACCTAGGAACATCTGGGGACACAGACTTGATTTGATAAGCTTTAACATATATGACAGAATGCATGAAATATGATGAAGGGGCTATGGGGGGTCCAGATAGAGGAGGGGGCCTAAATATGATTAAGATGTATTGTATGAAATACACAAAAATTCAATTAAAAAAAAATAGAAAAAACCCTGTGGTGTCAGGCTAGGAGATGGTTCAGTTGGTAAAGTGCCTGTTGTGGATTTCCAGAACCCAGGAACAAAATCCAGGTGGGGTGATGTGTACCTGTAATCCCAGCACTGGAGAGGTGGAGGCAGGTGGATCCCTGGGGCTCACTGGCCAGCCAGTGTAGCCTACTTGGTGAGTTCAGGTCAGTGAGAAACCCTGTTGCAAAAATGAGGTAGATGGTGCCTGAGTAACGATATCCGAAGTTATCCTCTGACCTCCACACACATAACATACACTTATATGTGCACAAGGACATGCACAGTTACACACATGCACAGTTACACACATGCACACCCCCTTTCCCATTCTGGTGCCATGTTTGATAGTGCTAGCTCCCTTTCAGGTAATAGGCTGGCAAATTCTGTGGAATGATTGAATGTTGCAGGCATGTTCAAGTGCTCTCTGCCCACAGAAAAATGCTTCAACTTTATTCTAGGTCAGAGCTCTCTCTTAAACTACCCGCTTCCTCTCTCCAATTGATTCTCCATACTGCAGTTAAGATGAGCTTTCTAGAACATTTGTGGAAGGCTAACATATTGAAATATTCATTGGTATTCTGTTCTTGCTGTGTTTTCCTCAGTGTCTAAGACTCTGACCCCATGTGCCTCTCTGAAGGATGCAACTGAATCCTGCTCAGTCCTGGGGGGTGGGGACTCTATGTTTCCTGGGAAGATGTGAGATGCCTAAAGATGAGCAGGCTGAAGGATCATGGGGGAGAGAGAGAGGGAGTAAAAGAACTGGGATCTAATAGAAACACTCATTTACCATCAATCATCTCTCTTCAAAGCCCAGCTTAGATACAGCTTCAGGAACTCATCCTGATGCCCTCTTCCTGGAGGTTGTCAGTCTTCTTGTGAACATCTGTCACACCCTCTGCCTTTATCACAACATTTCTCACACTGGGTTCCAGTGGCCTGGTAACATGCTTCCTTCTCCAGGGCTGGTGTCTTACAGGTCTTTGGTCCATGGGCCCTAGTGAGGAGCTGAGCACACAGGCAGTCCAGCTGTATTTGTCCAGTGACTGCTCCCTGTGGGCATCTCCGGTGGTGCCTTTTTTTAAGTATGTCCTTCTCTGGACTGGTCTTGGGGCTCTGCTCCTCTGTGTGGTGACGGTGGGTGAGACCCCTTCACTCACCTGTCCAGTGAGGGAATGGTGCTGATAATCTCCTCAGTCCTTTCCGGTGTGAGTAGCCCCAGGAAAGGATAATGTGGGACCTTGACTAACTAAGCATGTCTACCCCCTCCCACCTTAACCGTGACGTCTTCTCCACTGTAGCCATGCTTCTGCTAGGGTGGTATGGTCAGGAAAAAGTGTGCACAGATCATCCAGAGACACAGACCCTCTTCTTAACCTAGGCGTCCTCTAGTGCTTTTGATCTCAGCAAGCGGTATCACCATCCATCCAGTTCTGTGAGACAGAAGAATCATTCTGTGACATCTTGTTTGTCCTCACCACAGTCCCCTTCTGACCTGGCCCTAGAAAGCTTCTGAGCATGTAGCTCTTAAATCCAGTTCTAGCCCCAGCTCAACTCCAGGTCCCAGACCAGCATTGCCTAGACTGCTTATTATAGAACAAGCTCCTCTGAACAAAAGAGCTGCTATTATCATCAGATCAGCAGTGCCTGCTTCTAAGAGACCATCGGGGTAGCTAGTTTATGATTTCTTGACTTTCTCTCATAGGAGAATCATTGGACCCTCACCTGAGATTCCAACCTTTCCTCTCAGCTATTTGAATGCAATTCTGCCCTAATTGCCCTACTTAGCCTGGGGGAGGGGTTTTAAGAGGGGCTGGGATATAGGCTGGGGGTAGTTGACTGAGAGGGAAGTCCATCTATGTGGCTGTGGGGAAGCCATCATTCATGCTGAGTGAAGGCTTTCCCATGCACCAGCTGCTAGTAACCCCTTCCATGCTCTATAAGTAAGCCCTGTAAACTCACTGATTCCCCAGGTGAACTCTGGTGGAATCCGACTTTGGTTTGTTGTTGGGACCTTAGGAATAAGCTAAAGGTCCAGGTGTGGCGTATAAGTACCCCGTCTGCCTGTTCAAACTCTTTTTATACCAGATCTCTGCTTCAGTTTGCTTTGCAAGCTACTCTGAGAGGTCCTTTCACATGTTCCTGTCACAGGGCTTTTGCACATACTATCTCCTGATAGAGTTATAATAATGAGGACAATTATTTAATATCTGTTTCTTTCATGCTGCTAGATCTGGGAGGTCAGGTTCATGTCTACTTTTGCTTTACCATCGTGTCCCTTTGCCTTGTGTGGTACTAGGCACTCAAATGCTCATGGAATACATTAATAGAGGAAAACAGGTATAGACACCACTTGACCAACATTTAAGTACTTGCTTTATTGGAATGTATCTAGTTTTTGATACTGATTGGTAACTACCAATATTTTAAAGGAGGACTTTTTTATTTGCCTTTTTGGGATAGGGTCTCCCTGTAGTCCCAGATAGCCTGGTACTCTCTAGTAGACCATGTGGCCTCGATCTCACAGAGATCCACCTGCCTCTGTCTCCCGAGTGCTGGGGTTGAAGGTGAGTGCCCCCATGCCAGGCTTAGGAAGATATGTGACTTGGGCAGCCCTGTTATTTGCATCTTGTTAATTGAAATATTTTAGAGACTAAAGATTTGCTCTATTGTAAAAGGTACCATTTGGCCTTAAGAATTAGTTCTGATAACAGGATGGATGGCTCTTCACTCAGTTAACAAATGATCATTCTTTGTCATTCCTGTGTCTGACATCTGTTCCTGATCTTTGTTCTTTTAAGTGTAATTAAAAGAATTGTTAATATGCAGCTTATCATGAGGAATTACTGGTGACTTACTGTGCCTAATCTACTCTCTAGCCAGTGAGGGTAGTTCATGGGAGTGGGGTCAATTCTAGTCAGGTGCTCAGTCAGCATTGGGGGGGGAAGAGAATCCTGTGTGAGGGAGCAGAGCTGGGTTGGTCTGTGTGGCAAATGGCCCTTCAAAGAGAGGATGACTTTAATGGACTGTGCTCTGAGCCTGGGAACCATTTCTCCAAGGGGGCAGCTCTGCAACTTGTAGCTTCTTTGATTTTCAGGCTGTGCTTGTTTTAGACATCACTCCAAAGATGGCGGGATCTTGAGGAGCTGGAGAAGTCTTCCTTTTCACTACTTCCAAGTGTCTAAGCAAATACACCTGAAATTCCTGTAAGAAGCAAAATGTTCCTTCTCACAATTGGAAGGGCTATGTATTAAAATGCCTTTGGAAGAGGAGATACTTGAGCTCTGTCAGTCATTCATTTCCCAAGAGGAAGGAAAAGTACACAGAATGGGACATACCTACTTCCTGGGCACTTCTGGAATGCTTAGGTTTCTCACTTCTCTAGGGCCTGTCGTAGGAACAGGAGACCCACCAGTCAGTGTGTGGATGGGGTTACTTCTGGGGTGACAGAGGTTGTCTCTGACCTCAATTCTAGACTGAATCGTACCAAACCCGTAAAGGGTGGTTTTGTCAATGCAGGGATCTCTGGCTCCTGGATGCAGCAGCAAAAGTGGCCTGTGTCAGCTGGGTCCGGAACCACAGCAAAGCCACGCCCTCATTCAGCCTCTCAGATTCCTTTGTTGGGGCACAGGCTGTATCCTAGATGAAATAAAATTTTTACTACACTGGGGAAAACTATGCAAGTAAAATGTTTTCCATATACCTGGGTCTGAATTGTTACAGGGAAATTTTACTGTAATAGGACCCATGATCTCAGAAACCAGGTTTTTATCCTGAGGCTATATGCTTTTATAGCCACATCAAATCAGCGGAACATATGAGTGTATGACGACTCTGTTTCTCAGATCTGTCGTGTTTGTGAAACCAATTTATGCTTTCAGCACAGGTTTGCCTGTGAGGTCGTATTAGGGGAGAAGACAAAGGGCGCCGATTCTGTCCCCTCTGTTCTTCCTCTCCACTCCGCCTTCCAATTCCTCTGACTGCTTCCACTCCAAGGAAAGCGTTTTGGGCGGCTGAAGGGATGGTTCCTCATTAAGAGCACATACTGGTTTGTAGAGGACTTGAGCTCAGTCCCAACACCCATGCCACAAATGCCTGTAACTGTAGCTCCAGGGGTTCTGAAACCTTACTCTGGTGCACACACCTACACAAATGAAAATAAAATAAAACATAAAAAGAGGAAGGATTTAAGAGTTTTCTGGGGATCTATTTTTGTCTTTGAACCTAGGACAGTGGGCACTAGTCATGCCAATCCTGGGAGCCTGGAGAGCAAAACTTCCATCTCTCATCCCTCTACCCTCATCTTTCCTGTGCTTACAGGTGGGGTGGTAATGAAATGGTTTCCTAGTCAAGAGGGTGTTATGATGTAATAACTGTGATGTATAGGTTTGCAGTAGGTAAGTCAATTCCACTGCTAAGAAGTCACAAACAGAGGGTGGGTTTGGACCTCCATCCATGTAGCGGCTCTGATCTCAGCAGACCGCCAGAGAGTGCAGACTTCTGGCCTCCCTCTGGCCTCCCTCTGGCAGAGGGCCTAAGAATGCAGGGGACTACCAGAGAGCCCCCATCCTGCCTCCACATGGTGCTAAGCTTCCCCTAATTGTGCCATACCCATCCCCCTACCTGGGATTTTGTGAGGCCCCTCCCAAGGCCTCAGGGCAGATCTGGCTTTGGTAGGCTAAGGCTGAGATCCTATCAGACAGCCTGAGAGGGTGGGTTCCAACCTCCATCAGTGTGGTGGCTCTGATCTCAGCAGACCACCAGAGAGTGCTGAGTTCGGGCCTCCCTCTAGCATAGGGGCTGAGAACGTAGGGGACTGCCTGAGAGCCCCTGGATCCTGACTCCACATGGTGAAGGAAGCCTGAGTGTGCCTGGCTAGAACCTGAATTGGGCTTCTGTGGGTACTCCTGAATAGCTGATCTGAAGCCATCAGTTCCCTCCAAATTAAACCTGAGAGAACCTGGACCTGGTACCAACCAGCTTTACATAACCAATAAAGAAAGGACCTAGGCACCCCGATAATACAAACAGAAGCATACTTCAACTTAATTTTCATATTGGAATCACAAACAAAAAAAGAAATTCATGTGCCAAAGTCACAATGAAAGAATAATAAAATGGAAAGTGAAAACACTATGTCCCCACCAAATTCCAACAATCCTGTAGAAGAGTTCTACAAGGAGAACACCCTAGAGATAACCAGGACACTGAATTTAAAAGAACAATCATAAACATGATCAAGGAATTCAACGAATTTAAAGAACACATGAACAAATCAAAGAGCTAAAAGAAGATAGAGATACACTTCTGAATGAATTCACAAAAGAGATAGAAACATTGAAGAAAACTCAGGCAGAAATGAAGAAGGAAGTGCAAAACTCAATAAGCCAACTTGAAACAACAGGGGAAAGCCTCACAGCTAGAATGAATGAAGTGGAAAACAGAATATCAACACGGGAGGATAAAGTTGAAGAACTGGACCACTCAAGCTGAGTATGGAAAATTAAAAAAAAAAACAACAAAGGAATGGAATATGCAAGAGATGTGTGACATAATGAATACCAAATCTATGGAACATAGGAATAAAGGAAGAAGAATT
>NW_008360326.1:5932570-5933698 GCF_000622305.1 Nannospalax galili
CATAGTAAAACACCAAATGTACAGAACAAAGAGAATATTGAAAGCAGCAAAAGAAAAACGACAAGTCACATACAAAGGAAAGCCTATCAGAATAACAGCTCATTTATCAATGCAAATTATGAAAGCCAGAAGAGCGTGGACCAAGGTATTTCCAGTTTTACGTGATAAGAGATGCCAGCCCAGAATACTTCAACCAGCAAAAATATCTATTATAGTTGAGGGGGAAAGAAAAATCTTCCATGACATGAATAGCCTGAAAGAATACATGTCCACAAAACCAGCCCTTCAAAGATTTCTTGAAGCAATACAGAGAGCAGAGAGAGAAACAACTATACCTCAGGGGCAATGAAAGGAAAATGTATAATCTAGGAAGCACAAAATTAGACAGAGAACACAAACAGAAATGAAAATGTTTGTTGTCTTCAAGAAACTCATCTCACTTTCAAGGACAGGCACTATCTTAAAGTGAAAGGATGGAAAAAAATATACCAAGCGGATGGTACTAAGAAAAAAGCAGGTGTTGCAATTCTAATATCAGACAAAATATACTTCAAACTAAGCTAATCAGAAGAGATTAAAAAAAAAAAGGTCAGTTCATTCTGATCAAAGGAACAATAGACCAAGAAGATATTACAATCATTCACATATACGCACCAAACTCTGGTGTACCCAATTTCCTAAAAACAGTATTGCAGGACTACTTAAATCTTTTAAAACACAGATTAACCCCAACTCAGTAATAGTTGTCTGTTACTGTCTCCATTAGACAGGTCAACCAAATAAAGAATAAACAGAAAGACATCTGAATTAAATGATGCCATACATCAAATGGACCTAACAGACATCTTTCGAATATTCCACCCAAGCACCAAAGAGTGCACTTTCTACTTAGCACCCCATGGAACTTTTTCAAAAATTGACCACATACTGGGCCACAAAACAAATCTCAAAAAATACAAAAAATTGAAATAATTCCATGCATTATATCGGACCACAATGCAATAAAGTTCAAAATCAACACTGGACAAAGCCCTAGTCACTGCACATACTTGTGGCGAATGAACAACACTGCTAAACAATGAATGGGTCAAAGGAGAAATTAAGAAAGAAATAAAAGAATTCCTGGAA
>NW_008360326.1:5934402-5939515 GCF_000622305.1 Nannospalax galili
TGGAGGCTGGAGAGATGGCTCAGTGGTTAAGAATACTGACTGTGTTCTTGCAGAAGACCCAGGTTCGAATCCCAGCACCCACAACTAACAACTGCCTGTAACTCCAGTTCCAGGGGATCTGATAGCCTCTTCTGTCCTCTATGGGCATTGCATGACATGGGTGCACTTACCTACATTCAGGCAATACATGCATACACATAAAATAAAAATAATAAATAAAATATTAGAAAAAACCCCAAAATGATAGAAACAGAGGGAGAACTCCCAAATTCCTTCCATGAAGCCAGCATCACTCTAATACCTAAACTGGGTAAAGACACAACCAGAAAAGAAAACTATAAACCCATATCCTTAATGAACATAGATGCAAAAATTGTCAACAAAATACTCGCAAACTGCATACAGACACACATCAAAAAGATCATTCACAATGATCAAGAAGGCTTTATACCAGAGATGCAGGGATGGTTCAATATACACAAGTCAATAAACGTCATTAATCATATAAATGGACTCAAAGACAAAAACCGCACTATCATCTCAATTGATTCAGAAAAGCCTTTTGACAAAAATCTCAAAAAGTGTTCAACATCGTTAGCAATTAGAGAAATGCAAATTAAAACCACCCTAAGGTATCACCTTACCCCAGTAAGACTGGCTAGGATCAAGAGAACAAATGATACCAAATGCTGGTGAGGATGTGGAGAAAGGGGAATGCTCATTCACTGCTGGCGGGATTTGAAACTCATGCAACCTCTCTCAAGAACAGTGTGGAGAACTCTTAAAAAATTACAAATGAACCTAGCATATGACCTGTTAGACCACTCCTTGGCATATACCCAAAAGGACTTATCGCATTGTAGAGACACTTTTACAATCATGTTTGTTTCTGTTCTTTTGTCAATATCTAAGAGATGGAAGCAACCTAAGTGCCTCTACTGATGAGTGGTTAACAAAAATGTGGTATATTTACACAATGAAGTTCTATTTAGCAGTGAAGAAAGATGAAATAATGAAATTTGCAGGTAATTGGATAAATCTAGAAACTGTTATACTAAGTGAAGTAACCCAGACTCAGAAAAACTAACGACCTATGTTCTCCCTGTTTTGTGGATCCTAGTACCAAATCCTTTTAAATTCCAGGTCCTTTTAATAAGATGATGCTATACAGCAGTCCCTTCTGCATGAAATAACTACCATCATCACGACTTCAGCTGAGCCTGAGCGCTAAACATCATCACAACTGGGCTTGTTGAAGGTTGTGCTCATTCATTAAACGAGGGCCAAGGAAGGTTATTGGACCACATTATCCAGCCACTCTTCTCAGTCAACTGTATGTAATTTGACCCTAATCACACATGGCCTCCTGGATTTGGGAAGGGCTAAACTATACAATCTGGGGAAGGCTAGGAAGAGAAGACATGACTCATGCTGGGTAAAGGCTTTCCAGTGTGCATACCCTCAGGTTATACATACACCTCAGCAACCCCTCAGTTATCTTGGTAAGTAAGCTTAGTAAATTCATTGGTTCCTCAGTAAAACTTTAATCAAATATTGGCTTGACACTGGAACCTTTTAAAAGGGAATAAGCATTGCTTAGTATCCCCAGGAAAAGAATTTTCACAACAGATGGAAAATTTGTTAATGCTATTATGTATCATAATTTTTTTTTTTAAAAAGAAAATGAGAATGTAAAAGATGTTCAAAGGATATGGGAATGGAGATATTGTCCAAAATAGAAAAAATGAGAAAGCCTAAGCAAGTGATGAAGTTCTGTTTGGGCTTGTTAGGATATATAAAGGATGAAACAAAAATAATATACACATAATCTTAAAATTTCTATGGTCATAATTTAGCCAACTAGTTTAAGGAAGAAAATATATATCTAGTCAAGGTTTATCTGAGACTATTTGTTTTTTACCCAAGCCTTATCTATATAGCACATGATAATTAAAAGTACCAGACTGGTGGAACTAACCTTATTGGATGTTTAACAGCCATAGTTTGAGACCTATACTAATCTGGTGAGAGGGACTTAAAGAACCGTTTTTGCCCCTTGCCATCCAAGGTTGACTAAGTTCCAGGGGACTATGGAACATCTTTCAAATTGTCCTGTAACTGTGGCGAGTCACCTGTCCTCAGGGAGGCCATGGAGACCCTATGAAATGGACTTGAACAAGTGTCCAGTCTGCAAAGAGGAGGGTCAACTCAGAGGAAACATCTCATTCATGCTTCCAAGTGAAGCCAGACATGGTTGAGCAGGACCTTTGACTTATCTTCACATAGGTGGAACTGGTAAAAGAAAGGAGCCAGGGGCTCCTTCCAAGCCCATGTGACCCCTGAGGAACAGATCCTCAAATGACCTTAAGTGTAAAAATAAATTGATTTATTTGGGCCAACTGTATGGTCTTAAACACCCAGAAGGAAAGTATAACCAAAGAGTAAAGTCATCAGTATATTTCTTTAAGAGTTCAAGGGATTACACTTCTCAGACATTAGGCTTAAGTCTCTATAAAAAGTTATATAGACAATTATTTCTCATTGTAGATTTTACTCCTAATCAGAAAGTGCTGCTCAGATGTAAGACTTCAAATCTTGGTCTCCAATACTGTAGTGCTCACCTGTAGCTAAGGGAGGCAACCAGCTATTGTTCTAAAATGATGGATAAATTTGTTTTCTCCCCCTATCTAGAAGCCTTTGAGAGGGAAGTGATACTGATTTGAACCACTCCAACAGCTAACAAAATACCTGAATGCAAATCCTGAATCCATCACTCTAGAGTCCAGCCTTGGAAGACAAGAGAAAAATGAGGAGGAACCCAATAGAGGGATGTTTTTGAAACCCTTGTCATGAAATTCCAATGGACTCTCATATGAACATTTGAAAATTGCCCTGTTCTGACTTTTTTCTAATTCCCTGTCTAGAACTTGTAATGCTAATTAGTCTTGCCTTTACTTCTCCTTCACATTCTTATTCATGAGTCAAGGCCTTTATTTTCCCCTTAGAGATAAGAGTTATGCAATTTGGGAGTCTTTTAGATAGACCCACTGAAGGGGTACTCCAATTGCCTTACCTTGCATGCCTGTTCAGCATGGAAGAAGCCAGAGTGGTCTGCGTCCCTATTCCCTACTGGCAATTTGGGTAACCTCTTCAGAGGATGATGTGATAAGAATAGGAGGTAGGAATTGGCTAGACAGTTAGTGTAAAAAACCCCAAAGAAAAGTAGCCTGTTTCTTGGCTAAAAGTCAAAATGTCCTTGGGCCTCTTAGCAACATACTGTGTTCCAAAGGCCAAAAATGTCAAAAGTATTTGGGAGATTTTAAGGTTACCTCTTCGGGGTGGGGGGGGATGTTAGAGTAGCCAAAAGCCCCATAAAATAAATAAATAAATCAAAGAAGAGTCCATGAAGTTATCAGAAAAAAGTGATGGGGAGATATGGGAGGAATTGGAGGGGAGGGAGTTGGCATGGACTTGATCAAAACACCTTATATGCATGTATGAAATTCTCAATAAATTATTTATTTAAAAAAAGTCACAAGCAACTTTTTTCTTTTACTGTTTTTTTAAAAAAAAATTTTTTTTTTTGTTATTTAAAACAGCATCTCTCTATTTAGCCCAGGCTGGCTTGGAACTCACACTCCTTTTGCCTCAGTCTTTTGAGCGCTGGGATTACAGCACAGGTATGTGCCACCTTAACTTCCCAGCCATATTTTCCCTGTATGGAAGGCAGACAAGCTCTAACTCTCCTGAGCATACATTGGCTATTCCTCAATAAGTGATTTACTTGTTCACATTGTTCCAAAGTGTGACTCCCCCATCCATGACCATGCAGATCTTGAATCCCAATGTTTAGGACATTATCCCTGGAAATATCTAGGCATGCTGTACCTGAGGGAAAGAAACAATTTCTGGCCTTGGAATCAAATCTGAACTTGTATTTGACTCTTCCACTAACACTAACTCCTTGTAATGGACAAGACACTCTTTTTTCTTTTGATTTATTTATTTTTATTTTATGTGCATGAGTGCTTTGCCTGCATGCATATAAGTGCACCTGTGCCATGTAAAGCCCAGGGAAGCCAGAAGAGGGTGTTGGATCTACTGGAACTGGAGTTACAGATGGTTGTTAGCTACCATGTGGGTGCTAGGAATCAGACCCAGGTCCTCTTGAGGAGCAGCCAGTGCTCTTAACCACTGAGCAATCTCTCCAGCCCGAGGCAAATCTTTTACAGTACTTAGGAGGAAATGAAGTCCTGTATGTGGGAAGTTGAATGGATGGGTGGGCAAATAACTATGTTTGCCTTTGCAAAATTGTATTAGAGTGTACTGTATGCTTCTGGAAAAAGAAAAATTTCTCTAAGAAAGGTCAGGTGGGAGGGAAATGCCACTTCCTAGAGCTGAGCTGTTGAGAGTCCTCCAGACATCTTCCTGTGCAAGAGTCTGCGTATTACAAAACCCCTCATATTATTCTTACTGTTTCCTTGTTAGCTTCTTAAAAAAAAATCTTTGTAATATTCTGTGAGAATGTTTCCATGACAATATACTGAAATCAATATGCTCTCTTTTCAAAGGACCACATGGACATCAGTTGCACAGATGTATATTAATTTGTCTAAGTTGCTACTGATCCAGACTGAAGTTGCTTCCCAATTCCAGTGTTATAAATGATTCTGGGGAAACATGGTTTTGATACCTTTTACAACTTTTCTCAATTATGTTTATAGAACAAATCTTAGAACTCCTGAATCAAAAAGTATTTACCTGGTATTCATGGATATACATACTTGATACAAAAACTCAAATAAAACATTCCTTTCAACTCAGCTGACCCTGTCTCCACAGCTAATGTGAAATACTTGACCTCATCATAGTTGTAGGATACCTGCCCGAGTATGGTGAAGCTGTGACTTTACTGACTGTTAGTGAGATACAGAAGGGTAACGCAGTAGCAGTAAATAGCTTTTGTAAGGCACTGTTTTCCACATTTCTAGTCCTTCACATCTCTCATCTACTCTTTTGAATCTCTTATTGGTTTCTCCCTCTCCCCTTCTCCTTCCTTCCCTTCCCTTCCCCTCCCCTTCCCCTCCCTCCCCTCTGTCCCCCTCCCCTTCCC
>NW_008360326.1:5939622-5972525 GCF_000622305.1 Nannospalax galili
ATCTATCTATCTATCTATCTATCTATCTATCTATCTATCTATCATCTATCT
Organism: Nannospalax galili; assembly: GCF_000622305.1. Classification (NCBI taxonomy): domain Eukaryota; kingdom Metazoa; phylum Chordata; class Mammalia; order Rodentia; family Spalacidae; genus Nannospalax; species Nannospalax galili. The sequence continues at coordinate 5,939,674 of NW_008360326.1, forward strand.
ATCTATCTATCAATCAATCTATCTATCTATCATCTATCTATCTATCTATCAATCAATCTATCTATCTATCATCTATCTATCTATCTATCAATCAATCTATCTATCTATCATCTATCTATCTATCTATCAATCAATCTATCTATCTATCATCTATCTATCTATCTATCAATCAATCTATCTATCTATCATCTATCTATCTATCTATCAATCAATCTATCTATCTATCATCTATCTATCTATCTATCAATCAATCTATCTATCTATCATCTATCTATCAATCATCTATCTATCATCTATCTATCTATCATCATCTATCTATCTATTGAGTGAGATGGAGGCAGATAGGGAGGAGAAAGAGGAGAGGGAGAGAGAAAGAGAGGTGGAGAGAAGACCTATGGTAAGATATTAAGATCTATTTTATCATTCCCAAGCCTCCACTACATTGTTTTGTGTATTTTTTTATAGTGCATTTTCATATGTTCAAGGCAAGAGCCTTAAAATTATTTAAAATTTTAAAAAATTTATTTTTTATGTATATGAGTGTTTTACCTGTATGTATGTAAATGCACCAATGCCCTGCAATGCCTGTAGAAGCCAGAAGAGGGCATTGGTCTTCTGGAACTGGAGTTACTGATGGTTGTTAGCTACTACGTGGGTGCTGGCAACTGAACCCAGGTCCTCTGAGAGAGCAGCCAGTGCTCTTAACCATTGAGCCATCTCTTTAGCACCCCCTCTCCTTAAAATTATTTTTGAGGGGATCAGTTAAACAGAGATACAGGGCAAAACATGTCAAGAGAAATGGGATAAACTTAGAGAGCTTGCTAGAGGGGCTCAAAACTCCCTTTTGATTTAAAAGATTTTGGTGCCTAGGGAATTTCCCCACTTCTTGGGAGGGAGCAATGCCAACTTAACATACAGGAATCCCAGGACACTTGAAAGTTCAGTCAGAGAAATTTGTTCTTTTCCATGTCTAAAAAGAATCTGGCACCTAAGAGCTGTGTTTCTGGGATTGATGTGATAGATTCCTGGAGTTGAGAATGACTTTAGCCAGCATGGTAATTGGATCGAATTGCAAAATTCTCAGCGTAGTTCATTGACATGAAATTGATGAGAGAGAGAGAGAGAGAGAGAGAGAGAGAGAGAGAGAGAGAGAAGCCCATATCAATTTCCTCAAACCATGGCTACCTTGGTTCCCTTGAATGTAACCCAGATATGAAATGCTTACATTGTTTAACAGGTTTTCCTTTTATTGTGATTTCTAACAAAGTCTATTTCCTTTTAAAATTTAAATAAATACCGACTTTTTATTGTTGTTGATGAATAACTTGTGATGCAGATTTCTCCCATTTTTGAGTCTTAACTTGCTAGTATACTGCCTGGCCTAAGGAGAATTGATTTCAGGAAGTCAGTTCTGAAAGGCTTCCACCTCGCTGTGATAGTGTAATAGTCAATGAGGACATTAGAATAAGCATCATGGGCATCAATAGTGGTTTTTAATAGTTATTAGAGTTATTGAGTTTTCCACTTTATAATACTCTGTGATTAATGCTGGAGTGAGAAGAAAGATTCTGGTAACATGCATTTTTTTAAATGCTTTAAGAAGGCATATTGAACCAGATATGGTGGTGCATGTTTGTAATTCTAGTGCACAGAAGGCAGGAGAATCATGAGTTCTAGGCCAGTCTGGGCTATATAGTCAGACTCTGTCTCAAAAACCAAGAGAAAAAGCAAAAAAGACATATTGAGCTGGGAATGTAGTTTAGTTGGCAGAGTGCTTGCCTAGCATGCATAAGGCCCTGGCTTCCATCCACAGCACTGCACAAGCCAGACATGGTGAACACCTCTAATCCTAGCACTTGAGAGGTAGATGCAGGATGATCAAGAGTTCAAGGTCAGGGCTTGGAGAGATGGCTTAGCAGTTAAGAGAACCTGGGTTCTGTTCCCAGCACCCACAATGGACAGCTTAGAAATGATTGTAGCTCCAGCTCCAGGGGATCTGATGCCCTCTTCTGGCCTCTGTAGGCACCTGCATGCAAATGGTGCACATACACATAAAAAAAATCTAAAAAAAAAAAAAAGGTCAATGCCATCCTTGCCTGTATAAAGATTTAAGAAGGCCAGTCTGGGATACATGAGCCCTTGTATGCTGAGGTTGAGGTGTAACACAATGGTAGAACACAGAGCACTTGTCTAGTGTGTGTGAGACTTTAGGTGGAGGATGGAAGGGAGACGGTGTACTGGATTTGGTATCAAAGATTTTGGTATTAGATCTAGCCCTGATTTCTCTGAGTGGAGTTGCCTTGGTCTATTAATTGATACATGTATGTCTGGTACAAGGATCAAATCAGGGTAGTTAAGATTCCTACCTCCTTAAACATTAAGAAAAAAATTTTGATTACCATGCAGTGATTGCATAGAAGCCTGAGATGAAGTGGGTGTTTTAGGCCAGTTCCCTGATACTTCAGATGCATGGCTAGCTTGAGGGCTGTCGGAGGCAGGTGTCAGGAGGTAAAGGCCTCTCTCTTGCTTTGTCAGGTCTTTTCTCAGTCTCTCTGGGCTTCACTTCCCTTATTTTTAAACTTTCTATTTTTTTTCATTGTGTGTGTGTGTGTGTGTGTGTGTGTGTGTGTGTGTGTGTGTGTATGTGTGCCCATGTGGAGTTCAGAGTGGCAGCCCCTGCTTTCCAGTTTGTTTTAAACAGGGTATGTTTTAGCTCACCATTGTATACTAGCTCCCCCCAAGCTTCTGGGGAATTCTCCAGCCCCCACCTCCCATCTTGCTGCAGGAATATTGGAATTACATGTGCTTGCTACTGTGCCCAGCTTTACGTAGGTTCCGGGGATTTGAACTTTGGTTCTCATGCTCATGTGGCAAGCACTTTACCCACAGAGCTATCTCCCTAGTTCCATAGCTGTGTTTTTAAGCTATGCTCTAAATCCAAGTGCAAAGACTCTTCAGGCGCTCTGTAAGTAATGAAGCATTTACGGTCTGTCTGAAGGCTTATGCTGTCTTAGGTGCCCCAAATTACCTGTACTTGTTTCATATACTGGATTTTTTTCCTTTCCTTTTATTCTTTTCCTTTTTTTATTTTGAGCGTAGGAGGGGATGAACCCAGGGCCTCTGGCATGCTGGCAAGGGCTCTGTCCCTCAGCTACTGATCAAGTTTATGTTCTGGGATTTTGAGAGCCTCCATTTGAAATGTGTTTCGTGGCTCAGGAAGTTTGGACCCATTAGAATCTGTGACCTCCACATTACCTTCCCCTCTGACAGTCTCGGCTTGCATAGCCACAGTTACAATGTTCTCTGAAAAGGTGTTATAAAACCTCTTTCTTTTGTTTCATGTTCTGGTATTAAAAGTCAGCACAAATTTCAGTCAGGTCGAGAGACCAGCTTTGAGGATAATTTGGATCTTCAAAGAACACTCCTCTGGCTCCTTGAAAAAGTTGTGTTAAAGCAATTAAATGTTATTTGAAGGAAAGAAAAAGCGCAGGCTGACTACTGAGTAACAGGAATAGCATTAACAAAACAAAACAATCCTTACCCTGGGATCAAAGCCAGAGAGGCAGAGAGCATGTACAGGGGATAAGGGGAGAAGAAAAGGAAGGGAGGTGGTGATGGCCTCACTCATTTAAAGACTTGGGTGTGCAATTTGGGGATAGTGGTCTGAACGCAGAATAGTGGGCAACAGAAATGTGAATGGCCCTGTGAGAACTCACGAAGCAAGAAACACTGGGCTATGCATCTCCGTTCAGACAAGGGGCCAAGTTGAAGAACAAAACAAACAAGTGGACATAATTGTTTGCCATTCAGGGGAGCCACAGACAGCTCAGCATATGGTGTGTGTAGATGCCAGAAAGCAGCGCGAACTCCTTTGGGCTGACTATTCTTGTTCCAGAGACCTGGGAGCCACATGAGGATGGCCTGGCCAGGCAGGAGGTGAAGCACGTCACATTTTTTTCTTTGGATAATATTTTTCAGCTTTATCACCCTAATTGTTCACCAAACTTGGCTCCAAAAGGCTTTTTTTTCTTTCCAAACTCAAATCTGTCCCACAAACAGCAACAGTACATCATTACTGAAGATATTTTGAAAACCAGCTGCAGACTCTAGAAAGAATGCCCTCAAAGGGGATTCTTCTGAATAGCACTGGAAAAAGTACGTGGAGTCCCAGGAGCCAGCTGGGGGAGGTGGTCCTTGGCACTCTTTTATAAGAAATTTATTGAATTTTTGTGAATTTAATACAATATATTTTGATTATATTTGGCTCCCCCAGCTATCTGCACCCCTCTTATTACTTCCTATAATATTTATCAAGGTTTATCGAGTCCAATTTGTGCCCCAAATGTCCTTTGGTGTGGGTCCATCCACTGGAGCCTGGTTAACCTATGTAGCATCACACTCTTAAAGAAAAATCTCTCCCCCTCTCCCATCAGTTATTAGTTGCCAATAGTTCCTCTAGAATTATCTAGAAGATTGGGGCTTCTTCCCCACTTCCTCACTTCTGTGCTGGGATTTGTCTAGCTTGAGCTTGTGTGGGTCTTATGTATGCTGTTAGCATTGCTGTGAGTTCATATGAACTGTTTTTTGTGGGTGTGTGTTAACCTCAGGTACCATTGCTCATGCACCATTCACCCTGATTTTTTTTTTTTTTTTTTTTCCTTTGAGGCAGGGCCTCTTGCTGGCCAGAAATCTCCAAAGGCTGGCTGGCCAGAAAGTCCCACCTGGGGATCTTCCTGACACTGCCTCCCCTGTCCTGAGATAAAAAGTGTATTCCATCATACCTGGCTTTTTACAAGGGTTCTAGGGATCCCACTCAGGTCCTCAGCTTTCACAGAAAGCACTGTACCAACTGAGCTGTCTTCCCAGCCCTGCTTGGTGCTCAGTGTGTGTGTGTGTGTGTGTGTGTGTGTGTGTGTGTGATGGTGCATGTGTGGAGGCCAGAAGATAACCTGCGGAAGTCAGTTCTGTCCTTCTACTGTGCAGGTCCTGGGGGTAGAACTCAGGTCATCAGGCTTGGTGGTAGTCACCTTTACCCACCTCAGAGGGCCTCATTCTGGGCTCTTAGGTCCTGGACTCTTAGGACAAAAGATTGCACTAGGCCACATGGTTAGAAGCAGAAATAGAAACAGACAACTTTTAAGAAAGAAAAAGCACTCCTAAGAGTGGGAGTAGGCTCGTGAGCTGGCGAGTGACAGTAAAAGCCACGGACTATGAGGAGTGTGGCCTTTTATAGGACATTCACGTAACATCTACCTTCTTCACGCTCCTATGCCTTGGGCTTTTCTTATGCATGCTCTGTTTTATTTTTTAAGAAGATTGATTTTTTATGTGAATATATGCATGCCTATGTGAGTTTACGTGGCCATGTGCATGCAGGAGCCTTTGGAAGCTCCTGGAAGTGTTGGATCCCCTGGAACTAAAGTTACAGGCAGTTGTGAGTTACCATGTGAGTACTGGGAACCAAACCCTGGTCTTCTGCAAGAGCAGTAAGCACTCTTAACCACTGAACCATCTCTGTCCCCTCTTTATTTCTTTTTCTTTTCTTTTTAATTTTTAATTTTTTTTTATTTTTTAGAAGTATTTCATTACAGCTTTAACATACTAAATAACAATTTCCAGAGCAAAGATACATCTCTTTCAAAAGTGGCTATGAAATTTTTAGGTTCACCGTTGAATTAATACAGTTATACAATATTGAACTCAGTATAAACCCTGTAAGACATAAAATTGAATGAGTTTTTAACCTTTAAGAAAGATCTCCATTTCATTTTAAAATATACTGTTTCTCACAGAAAGATTCATTGTTTTTGCTAATAACACTTAGCTGTTGGTGCATGTGATTCTAATCTGTACGTATCTGATTATTACTAGTCATGGTCGGTTGCACTCAGATCCTTGGCATCTGTGTATGGCTATAAAGACATCAGGTAGATTTCAATGGTAATGTTTATCACCTCTACTAATTAACATGATGTAAATTTCCATGCTTCCTCCTCAAATATAATTCATTTTTAAAAAATTGTTGATTTTTTTTGTGCATGTATGTCACACAGAAAATCCCAAAACATCTTGCTCATCTATGCACCTACTTCCCAGATGGCACCCTCCCATAGCCCCCCACCCCAAGTAGAGCTCTTATACTCTGTTATCCCTGCTACTGTCCGCTGTGTTGTCGGCACCCCCAGCCATTCCCCACTACTTGTCCATCTGGTGAATTTAGTCAGCCTATCTAGAGATCCTTGTTTTAGGAAGGTCAGCTGTTCCTCATCTAGCAGCAATCAGTTGTCAATGTTCCTTTAGATAAGATTGGGGTCTGCTGTTCATTTTCCCAGTTCTATGCTGGGTTACTCTTTTTTTCTTCTACCTATTGACTTTATATCCATGCTCAGATGCCAAGGAGCTCAGAAAGTAACCAACTGTGACTAGTAATAATCAGATATATAGAGATTAGAAACAAGTGTCAATTGTATTAAAAATGAATTTTTCTGTATGAAACTGTGTATTTTAATAATGAAATGGAGATCATTTTTAAAGTTGAAAACCTCATTTAATTTTATGTCTTATCGGGTTTATACTGAGTACAATATTGTGTAACTGTATTAATTCAACTGTCAACCTAAAAAATTTACAACCGATTTTGAAAGAGATGCATCTTAGCTCTGGAAATTGTTATTGAATATGTCAATGATGTTGTAATGAAATGGTTCTTCTAATTATATGGTTATTAAATAAATAATTAAAAAATTATAGCGCTATAATGTTTGAAGTTAACTTTTGCCCACATTTTAAAAATGCTAATGTCTTCTCTTCTTGTTGTTCTTGTTTTAATATCACAAATTATAATGTTGATTTGATTGTTGGCTCAAAATTTGACTTTAAGTTTTTGAATTACAGATTTTCTTCCCATTCAAAAAATAAATAAATAAATAAATAAAAATTTAAGAACATCAAGAAAAAATGTTTTAAGGCTTGTGAGAGGGTTCTATGGGTAAGAGCTTCACACACAGGCCTGATGGACTGAGTTGAATCCCCAGAACACATATTAAAAACCACAAAAGCTGGACGCAGCAGCATGCACCTACATCCCAGCATTCTTACTGCAAAGGGCAGAGCCAGGAGCATCCTGGAAACTCGTGGGACAGCTATCCTGGAGTCCACAGTGAGGCAGAAATAAGAAGAGAGACCTTGCCTCAAAATGTGGTGGCACATGCCTTTAATCCCAGCACCTGGGAGGTAGAGGCAGACAGATCTCTGTGAAATTGAGGCCAGCTTGATCTCCACAGTGAGTTCCAGGCCAACTGAGGCTACAGGGAGACCCTGTCTCAAGACGGAAAAAAAAAGTGGAAGGAAAACCAACTCCCCAGTGTTGTCCTCTGACCACATGTGTGCTATGGAACACGGGCACTACACCCCCGCACAATAATAGAAAAAAAATTTGAGTATTTTTAGGCTAGAAGGTAACAGACCCTTATGACACTTTCATACGTGCCCTTCTGGCTGACCCTCCTCTTCTGTTCCTTCCCTGCCTTTCCACTTAGACTGTCTGTCTTCAGCACTCTCCTTCCAAGTTACTTGCGTTCTATTACCCTCTCACCTCACTTCCTGAAAACCTCATGGTCCCCTTTTAGTTTTCTGACCTCTGCATACTCTCACACTCACATAAGTACTCCTATAAAAAATTCGGAACTAGGATTTGCAAATGAGCGAGAACATGCGGTATTGGTCTTTCTCAGTGTGGGTTAATATCACTTAATAGAATATTTTCCAGTTCTATCCAAAATGGATATTTTAAATTGTAGGACTTTTCATAACCTTTGCTGAGAACAGGAGATTGGATGTGCCTTCCCTCAGCCTTGGCTCATGGAATCATTTATTTGTACAGCCTCTCTTGGGACTAATGTCCTGTGGAATCCACATTGTAAAGAAAGGTCAAAGAATCTTAGAGATCTTGAAGTCTGTTTCCTCTCGTAGGAAAAGGACTATGGACCTTGGGAGAGAAAATGATTTTCCCAGGTCACACAGATGGTTTTGGCTTATGGTGAATGAGAGGCCAGTGCATCCTGCACACAGAGACAGGTCTTCAGGGATCCCAGCTTGGCTCTTTCTACCACATCATACTGCACTTGTCACTGGGCCTTTCTGTGCCTCTGAGGGAAGCTGCTGGCTGCTTTTCTCTGGAAACATTGGAGTCAGAAAAGAGGTCATGAAGCCAGGCTTTAGAGGGTCTGGAATGCAGGAGCCTAGGTGTTTCTCTTGTTGAACTACAAACACTTCTGTCTTGGTCCTTGCTGCATCGTATCATCTTGTCTCCTGGTGGCAGATGACATTATTCTGCACATAGTTCTTGCTGCCTTTCCTTCCTTTGCCATGGTGGACGAAGTAGACTTTCCCACCCCATTGATGTTGGCCTTGTTTATGGGTTTGGGGGCTGAATGGTGTCTCCATCAAATTCATACGATGAAGTACTTCTGTGGCAGTGGTTGGAGATAGTCTCTAAAGATATAATTAAATGAAAATGAGACCATTAGGGTTGATTCTGATAGAGTATGATTAGTGTCGTCAGAAGAGAAAATTTGGTCACAGACACACACAAAGGAAAGACCCCATGAAGACAGAAGGAAAAGTCTGGAAGCCATCTATAAGGCAAGGGGAGTCTTAGATGAAACCAGACCTGCCAACACCTTGGTTCTGGAGTTGTGAGGAAATATATTTCTACCACTTGGGCAGCCAAGTCTATGTTTTTTTTTTTTTTTTTTTTTTTTGTGGCAGACCTTGTAACTACTATGTCCTATGACTTGTGTTGGCCCAAGGCATATGGATGGGAGTTCCCTACTATGTCAGCTCTGGGCTCAGCCCTTAACAAGCCCTTGTTTCCTCTCATTCTTTTTGTGTTTCTGCTATGCACTGGGCATCTGCTGACTCCAGAAAGACAACCGTGGGGTGTAGGGTGGACTCAACTTGAAGCGTAAAGTACAGGCTCCCCAACCAACCCACAGGCCTACAAGGAAGAGAAATGTGTTCTCGTAATGACCAAATCTATGGGATTGTTTGTATTTTGAGCAATAGGTGATGAATTCATTCTTTTACTTGGTTGTAAATATCTTAAGGGCAAGACCCCCTTGTGTACTATTGTTACCTCTGTCTCCTAAAGGGGTGTCTACTGTGCAGTAGATGCTTGGTAAAGACTTCTAGAATTTAAGAATGAAGACTGATGAGTCCCAGAATGTTTTGAGCAGTTAGATGATATGAGTTTGGAAAAATTTAATTTGGCTGTGATTTGGCAGACAGATCAGTGGATTATCTAGGGAGTAAGTAGGAAGACTTGGGCCAGGGTGTGGGAGAGGATCCAGGTTCTGAGGATGCTGAAGCTTATGACATTTGGAGTCCTTCTACATGTATTGCATGTGTATTTACATAGATATGGAGGCCAGAGGACAGCCTTGGTTTTGTTCATTGGGAGCTGTCCACCTTGTTTTTTGAGCGGGGGTCTCTCAGTGGCCTGGGTGCTAGGACTGCAAATGTGAGCTGCCCAAGGCTTTTTTTTTTTCTTTTTTTAAAAAATATGAGCTCTTGGGACTGCAAATTCTCATGCTTACGTGGCAAGCGCTTTACCAACCGAGCCATCTCTTCAGCTCTGGAGGCTTTCTTTATAGAAGGGAGTCAGTGACTACAAAATTATGATTGTAAAACAAAGGACTAGTTTTTGGAAAAGGCCTATGGGAGTGAGATTTATAGTAAATTTACCTCTGCCAGAGGATATACTAATAGCCACTGTCCGTCTGAAGATGCTTTTTTGTATAGCATTGTGGTGTGTACTTGATATTTATTGGTTTACTTGTTTTAATTAGTGCAGCGTTGACTCCTCTAATAGATGAGTCACAAAACTTCAGAGGCTTAACACATGATGTCTGCTATAGATTGAATCTCCTCCAATCCTTATGTTGCCACCCTAACTCCCAGTACCACAAAATGTGACCTCTTGTGGAAACAGCATGGTTGCAAATGTAACTAATTAAGGTGAGCTTTTTTTTAGGGCAGTCTTTAACTCAAAACGATTGGTGTCCTTATAAGAAGGAGAAATTTAGACACAGACACCCACCTGGGATGAAAGTAATAGATGAGTGATGCTTCTACAAACAGATATACTAAAGACTTCCAGAAACCCCGCAGAGGCTGGCAGAGAGGCGGGCACGGGTCCTTCTGCTCCACCCTCAGAGGGAACCAACTCTGCTGACTTTGATCTGGACTTACAATTTCCAGAACCATGAGCCATTTCCCCTGTTTAGAAGCCACTTAGTTTGTGTACTTTGCTGTGGCAACCCTAGAAAGCCAATGCAACATCTGGAAGCCAGTGCTCATGGTTGGTAGGTAGCTGCTGTCCAAAGGGATTTCAGGAAGCCAGGCCTTTCCCATCTTCTGTCATCTTCAACAGATGGCTCTAAGATGATTGGGCTGGTCTGCAGGAAGACTACGGAGGGGGAAAGAGCACAGAGGTCACAAGTGAATGGGCCACGTGTGGAGGTGGAACACATCACTTTCATGTTCCTTGGCTGGAACTCAATCACATGGGTAACTAAAGCAAAGGATGCTGGGAAATTGTTAGAGCTTGGATCTTAAATACCCCTTGGCTGGAACTCAATCACATGGGTAACTAAAGCAAAGGATGCTGGGAAATTGTTAGAGCTTGGATCTTAAATACCCTTTGTTGAAGATTTGTTCTGCAGAGTGGTGCTACTGGGAAGTAGTGGAATTTTTTTTTTTTTGGTCTTTTTGAGACGGGGTCTCCCTGTAGCCCCAGCTGTCCTGGAACTCACTATGTAGATCAGGCTGGCCTTGAACTCACAGAGATCCACCTGCCTCTGCCTCCCAAGTGCTGGGATTAAAGGCGTGTGCTACCACACCCTGCTGTAGTGGAAATTTTAAGAGGTGGGGCCTGATATGGCAGCTAACAACGGTGTCTAACTCTGGTTCCAGGGGATCTGATGCCCTCTTCCTGGCCTCCGTGGGCATTGCATACATGTGGTGTGCTTACAATAGATTTGCATGCATGTGGTACACATAAAATAAAAATAAATTTTAATGGAGAGGTGGGGCCTGGTGGGAAGACTTCTGGTCATTGTGTGCCCAAGATGAAGAGGAAATAGATTTGGAGATCAGACAGCTAGAGTCCGCCTTATCTCATGACTATGCTGTAGGAGAGGTAGAAAGAGAAAATGAAATAATTTGTTTCATCTCATGCCTGCAGAAAGTGGCAGATACTTTATATCTTCATAAAGGAAAATATTATAAAGCTAACTAGTGTTGTTGAAACAACTCCAGAGAAGTGTGAAACATAAGAAGAAACAGTCCTGTTTTTTTCTCTGTCTCTCAAAGTCAACCTCCGGTGGAGAACCCAGACCCAGTGCTCTGTGGCAGATCCCCGTGTCCTCAAAGGCAGCCCCATTCCACCTGCTAAGGTGGTTTCACCGACTTGAACCAGGTGGGGTTTCATCCTGGTGCTCCAATAAACAACCTCTGGGAATGTGTCTCCTTTAAAAAAAATGCCGTCTCTGTCCTGCAGGTGTCCTGATTGGGAAATTGCACTGATTTCTACACACAGAGAACCTAATGATTCTTTCATTGCTGACCTATGCTTATTGGGTGAGCATTGAGCCTCAGGCAAGTTTAGGAGGTTCGAAAAGCATCCACTAATTATGGCTGAAGTAAGTTGATTATTGGCTAAAGGAACCACTTAGAAAGCGATGGCTATTATTTTTCAACAGTGGAGACTGATTTAATTTTCTTTGCTAAATAAAAAACATGACTTCAACAGTAGCCCTAACTTTGATTTGACAGTGGTCTTTTGACTTCCATGTTTTCCTCCTGATATAGAAAAATGTTGATTCTAATTTGGCTCCTTTTAAACTTAGGGCAATTTAAGGTTTTATTTTCCCATTTAGACAAAGAAATAGATTTGGGTGGATTAGTATCAACCCCTCTGGCTTTGCTAGTGGTGACATTTGGCAACACCCACGTTTGTTTTTTGCTTTTCACTTCTCCCTGGTGTGTCTTATCTCTCAGGAATGCCAACCTTGTTCAAGTGCTATTGCTTTGTTAGAAAATAGGCTTGAATTCTCTTAAGGTGGAACACTTTCCTCCTTTACTTTTCATTCATTCTGCAAACATTTATCAAATGCTTTCTAGTGCCAGGTCTTCAGGATACCAAAGTGAATAGATCATCCCTGCCCTCCAAAGACCCAGTGTCTGGTGGGGGCTGGTCCGATTCTTCCAGAATCTTGTACTGTGCATCGTGAGGAGCCTGGTTATCTTATCCTGTGCTTCAGGGGAGTTTAATGCATTGTGTGAAAAGATAGTCTTAAAGTCCCAAAACAGTCTCCCTAGATCCATGCATAGATCGAATTTCCTTTAGTATAAAAAGCAGTTGAACAGGAAGTGAAGATGCTCTCTCTGGGAAACAGTGTATTATTCAAAGATGATAGGGAATGAATCATTGACTTTTACTTTATTGGATAGCAGCTCCCAATTAAACAAATTATTCAACTATAGCAATGACACATTGGATAGGAATGGCCCCAGAATAGCAATGCAGTCCATCATGTTCGTATATGACAACATCAGACTGTACTGTTGGAAGGTTGGATAGCTCTGGTTCGAATTCTGCTTTCTAACCTCCTTTCCTCCCTTTCTTATTCCTTTATTTTCTACCATCCCACTTTCCTTTCTCCTTTTTCCTCCCTCCCTCCCTCCTTCCCTCCCTCCCTCTCTCCCTCCTTCCCTCCCCTTCTTCCTTCCTTCCTTCCTTCCTCCCTCCCTCCCTCCCTCCTTCCCTCCCCCTTTTCCTTCCTCCCTTCTTTCCTCCCTTCCCTTCCTCATTCCCTTCTTCCTTCCCTGTCTCCCTCCCAATATCCCTCCTTTCTCTGCCCCCTTCCTCCTTTACCCCCATTCCCCTTCCTTCTTTCTTCCCTTTCTTCCTTACTTAATTTAGCATTTATTAGAAACCTGCCATTTGTGAAAGGACCCAGAGGCAGGTTATGAGGATACTGAGGTGAACGGGGCTCACTCAGCCTGTTATAACCTAAAGCCAATATGTCTCTGTCCTAAGGCAGAATTTGGTGAGCACATATCACACCCCTCATCGGCTTTTCAGAAAGCATACTAAAAGCAAGGGATTACTTCATCCTCTTGATTTTATCTCTCCACATTTAAGTTCAAAACAGCTCCTCTAGACAGTATGTTGCTCAAGAACTGGTTTTGGATTGATTTGATAAAATCCATCATTCAACTCCTAGGGAGAATTTCCAACATCCTTTGTTGTATATTGCGGGGATCAGCAAATCATGGCCATCTGGTTTTGTGTGGCCCATGGGCTACGAAAGGATTTTGAACTTTTAAACTATTGGAAAAACAATCAAAAGAAGAGTATTTTTTTTGTGGCAGGAGAAAAATGATATAAAATTCAAATTTCTGTGTCCATAAATAAAGTTTTATTGGAACCCTGCCTTGCTCATTAAGTTACGTATTGTTCATGATTGCTTTTGCTACAGTTGTAATAGAGGCTGTGTTGTCCAGAAATAAAGCTGAAAGTATTTATGGTCTGATCTTTGAGGATGACTTATTAGCTCCTAACATATTATTTTATTTGCTAGTAGAGAAGGTTTGAAAAAACACACCTTAGAGGCTGGAGAGATGGCTCAGCATTTAAGAACACTGTTCTTGCAGAAGACCCGGGTTCAAATCCCAGCACCTACATGGCAGCTAACAACTGTCCGTAACTCCAGTTCCAGGGGATCCAACAGCCTCTCTGTCCTCCGTGGGCATTGCACGACATGGGTGCACTTACCTACATGCAGGCAATACACGCATACACATAAAATAAAAATAATAAATATTAAAAAACCACACCTTAAAAAAAAAACAAAAACCAATGACATAAACATGGGAGGACTACATGGGGAGAGAAAGAGTGGGAAGCCAGAGATGGGGAGTAAGACAGAGAAGCGGGGAAGACACATAGCACATGTGTTCTGTCATACGCAGTCTCTAGATTTAAATAATACATAGATATAAGTACACACATATATGAAATCAGAAGGACTAATTGAGGGGATAAGGGCAACAAATCGGTGGCAGCAAGGAAGAGTAATGGGGAGTAAACATGAACAGAGTACAGTGCCATAGATGTATAGAAAGGTTACAGAGAGAGGCTGGGGAGATGGCTCAGTTGGTACAGGGCTTGCCACGCAAGCATGAAGACCCGAGTTCAACCCCCAGAACCCATGTAAAAACGTTGCCCATGTAATCTCAGTACTGGGGAGGCAGAAACGGGAAGATCCCTGGGGTTCACAGGCCAGTCAACCTAGCCTACTTGGCGAACCAATGAGAGAATTTGTCTCAAAAAATAAGGTGGGCAGCTCCTGAGGAATGACTCTTGTGATTGACCTCTGACCTCCACACATGTGTACACACATTCTCACATACTACTTCCTACAAAATGTTATAATGGAATGCATTATGGTGTACCTTAACTTAAATGATATTAATAAACTAAAATAAATAAAAACCATCATAACACCTGGCACCATGATATCTTTTAGAGAGAGAATTACATTTATTTGGAAGTCACTGAGATATGAATGCACAGATCTCCTCTAGGTTGGGGAGTGTACCTAGATGCTCTCTCTAATTGAAGAGTTTCTCTGTTCCTCCTTGCCAAGGTGGGAAAATGGCCTCAACAGTAAGAGGTTCACAGGGTTGATCCAGCTCTCTGTCACTGTGACCATCAGTTAACCTTTTTGAAGGCTCTTTATTTGTAACATAGGCACAAAAATGAAACTTCCCTCTCAAGTCTGTGTGAGGATAAAATGAATTAATGCTTATAAAACACTTGTCATGAAGCCTGGGCCTTTGCAATGTTCCTTAGGTATGAATTTTGATGATTACAATTATGGTGTTCATGGGATAAAAGAATTAAGTGAAATATGTGTGAAATGCCTAGAACACTGTCTAGCAAAATTCCTTTTATGGCCATGGTAATGGAAGATCCCAGGATGCTCAATGCTTCTCTGACTCAGGTCCATGATCCACTCTGATCAACGGTGTCAGAGACATGCGGACAGACATGCAGCCAGAAGTGATAACAGACTCCTGGAGGGACCAGGCTGTGTGGCCTGTTCATATGAAGGCTGAGTGGTTAAGAATGGGATTTGGGGTCTAGAGAGATGACTCAGTGGGAAAAGTACGTGCTGTACAAGCATGAGGACCTGAGTTTGGATCTCCAGCATCCATGACAGCCTGTGCCTGGAACTCCAGCATTGGTGACTTTCAGGGGCTTGCTGACCCAGCAGCCTAGTCAAAATGGCCAGCTCTAGGTTTGGTGACAGACCCTGTCTCAAAAAATAAGAGTGATAGGGACTGGAGCGATGGCTCAGCAGTTAAGACACTTGCTGCTCTTCTAGAGGACCTGGGTTCAATTCCTAGCACCCACATGATGGGTGGCAACCATCTATAACTCCAGTTCTGGGGCACCTGAGACTGTCTTCTGGCCTCTGTGGGCATTGCGTGCATGTGGTGCACTTACACACATGCAGACGAAACTCATACCCTTGAAAAAATAAAAATAATAAATAAAATATTAAAAAATAAGAGTGACGGTGAAGGTGGCCATAGTTTACCTCTGCCTCTACACAGACAGATATACAATTGCACCTGTACACATATGTGTATACCATACATGACTGCCCATGTGCTCTCTCACACACAAAAGAATGGGATTTTATATAAGCGCTAGCATTGCATGGAACAGGCAGTGGTTAGAAGGGGTTTGTCTCCTCAGAGGTTTGCAAAGGAAGAAATGAGTGGTACAGGTGTGTTGTAAGGTCCAGTACTCAGAAAGAATCCAGTGCTAGTGATGGCTGGTGGAGTGATTTGCTAAGAAGATGAAAAATAATTAGCAAATGGCAAGTACTTTAAGCAGCACAACATAGTCAGGGACACTAAGGAGTGTGTTAGTTAATTAATTTTTCATGATGAGTAGTTTAGAGCTTTACCTTAGCAAAGGTTTTTCTATCAGCTTTTATTTAGAACAAACAGGACTGGATGTCCTATTGGCTGTGTTTGTACTGTGTGTTAAGTTAAATGAGTAAACACAGTTGTGTGTATGAGTAGCTTTTAAGAGGGTAGGTTCTGAATGAATAGTCAGATAGATATCTTGACTCTGTCATTCATTAGTAGTGACCTTGGACATGTCTTTTCACCTGTCTTTGCCTTATTGCCTCATCTGTGCATCAGGAATGATGACCATAATTACTTTGACAGGCAGTCCAACCCACAGTGATCCTCACCTGCTGGTGTTCACAACCTTGTACCGTTCCCTCTGATTTTATGCCAGCATTTTCTGTGTGGCCAATGGAGTGTGGCAGAATGCTGGTGTGTCACTTCCAATACTAGGTTATAGGTACCATGGTTTTACCTTCATTTTCTTTCATCTCTTTGTCAACCTTTCTCAGCTCTCTGGGTCACTTGTTCTGAGAGCATCTGAGCAACCAGATACCACAGAGAAAAGACACTGAGGTCATCTGTAGAGTGACTCTCACGACGAGAAACCAAGCTTCTGAAAACCACAGATGAGGGTCTGAAGAGATGGGTCAGTGGTTGAGAGCACTTCCTGCTCTTCCAGAGGACCAGTGTTCTGTTCCCAGCACCCATGCAGAGCTGCTCACAACTGCCCGAAACTCCAGCTCCATCTTCTGGACTCCACAGGTACTCACATATATGCAACACATACACGTAATATGCATATGCAACACAGACACACACACATTTTTTTAAGTTAAAAAAAAAACCCAACCACAAATGAGATAGCAAGTAGGTCTTCCAGCCCCAGAGGACTGCGGACCTGTTCAGCAGTTTGACTACATCCTGGTGAGAGACTCTAACCTGAGCCACCACGTAAGCCTCACCATGTTCCTGACCCACAGAAACTATGAGCTAATTGAAGTTTGTTTTAAGTTGATCTACTTTGGGGTAATTTTTTATATAGCCTGACAGTATTTTAGTCCCTGTATGGTTGTCTATATTTATAAAGGCATAGGACAATGCTTGCCAGGGCAATCACTGTATCAGTGTTAGTCAAACATGTAAGTTCACACTTAAATACATACACAGCTGAGAGACTGAGGTAAGAGAGAAGCCTTCTGGTTGGTCAGAATCCAGATAGTCAAATCTTGCTTGTTTCACAGCTGGAGACATCTGCTTTATTTAAGGCAATATTGCCTATTTGCCCAACAGTCTGTAATAAGCAGGAGACCCTGATTTATATTTTCCACAGAAGGGAAGAGAGATTGAAATGGTAAGTGCCAAAGAAATTAAAAGTCATTTCGTTTTTTCAATTCATTACTTCTGGAAAAAATTTCAAGCCCAGCTTCATTACTAGGGCTCTGTTTTAGTGCTGATGATAATTGCAAAGGCAGTGTTTTAAATTAGAATGTATAAGACCACATGTAATTAACCTGTAGAGAAGGGCTGAGACTTCATATTAGACTATTAAATCAGTCCCTGCAGAATCACTAATGCTGAGCATTTGGTTTGAAAATACTGTATGGGCAGAGGGGAAGGTGTGGGATGCTAATTACCATCAATGAGAATTTACACACTCTTCAGATGCAGCAAGATTGACAGACTTTTTCTGCTTTTCCTTACTGTACTCAAAGCTGAGAATTCAGATTAGTTCGGACGGAATACTTAAAACAGCATGGAGCTTCAGGTGAGAACTTTCATAGACTCAGCTTGTGTGCACGTTCAGGACCTGGTGGAAGGTCCCTAGAAGAGGACTGGCTGAGTCTTTCCCTCTAACCTTTGTGCTTTGTGTTCCACTGATTTACATAGTGTGTGTGTGTGTGTGTGTGTGTTTCTGGAAATTGAACCTAGGGCCTTGTGCATGTTAGGCAAGCACTCTACCACTGAGCCATGTCTCCGGTCTAAATAGCCATCTTTCAACACCACCTCTGTTATTTTTCTTTTTGAGACAGGGTCTCCTTATGTAACCTAGGCTGGCTTGGGACCTGTCATATATTCATTCTAGGCTGGCCTTGAACTCAGAATCCTTTCTCTGCCTGCCAAGTACTGGAATTGCAGGTATGCACCACCATGCCCAGTGTCTCATCTCTAGTCTTATTTATTTATTTATTTATTATTTTTATTTTTTGTCTATGAATGTATTGCCTGCATGTATGTAAGCTCACCCATGTCATGCAATGCCTGCACGGACCAGAAGAGGGCGCCAGATCCCCTGGGACTAGAGATACAAATAGTTGTCAGCCACCTTGTGGGTGTTGGGAATCAAACCTGGGTCCTCTGTAAAAGCAGTCAGTGCTCTTAATGGCTGAGCCATCTCTCCAGCTCCATCTTCTTTCTTTGGTGTCACTATGAATGTGACGGTGTGTGCACATATGTGTGAGAGTACATGTACATATGTCTATACATACACATGGAGGCCAGAGATCAGCATCAGATGCCCTTCTTTAGAAGCTGTCTAATTTTTTAAGACAAGGTCTCTCACTGAGACCTGGGGATTTCGGTTCCTAGGCTGGCCTGGCTGGCCAGTAAGCCCTAGGAGTCCCCTTGTTTTTATCTCCCCAGCACTGAGATTACAACTGTGTGCCACCACACCAGTCTTAAAAATTTATTTATTATTTTTATTCTATGTGTATGAGTGTATTGCCAGCATGTATGTAAGTGTACCCATGTCATACAATGCCCGCAGAGGTCAGAAGAAGGCACTGGATGTCCTGGAACTAGAATTAGGATGTGGGTACCACCATGTGGGTGCTGGGATTAGAACCCGGATCCTATGAAGAACAGCTAGTGCTTTTAACTGCTGAGTCATCTCTCCAGCCCCGTCACCTAGCTTTTTATACACTAGGGATGGAACTCAGGTTCTCATGCTTGCACAACAAGTACTTTACCAACTGAGCCATCTCCCCAGTCCTCCTGTTCTTATTTCTTCTTGTTTATATCCTACATCATCTTTTAAAAACGTTCATGTTTTTTTTCCACTGAATCATTCAAACAACTAGAAAACACCCATCTACTACCCAACAAATAGAAGAATACCAGAATAATTACTATTGAGGATGAGGGCAGAGAATGCAAGCTGTTTGTCAGAATCCAGCCCCTGCTTCCCTGACAGCAATACCAGCGCAACAAGGCACGTGGCTCCTGATGTTTCCCAGGTTCCTCTGCACTGACCTCTCATCAAGTTCTCTTCTTAGCGACAGGAAGGGAAGTGATGTATGCTATTTCAGGTGTCCCTTAAAATGAATGATTGTTCCTCCTCTAATGTTCTTCCCACTGTCTCCTCTGTTGGTTGGATGCAGATGATGATGTAGTACTAGAGCCATAGATGGCGTGAGTCTGGCTCCTTGCTATAGTTTGAATATGGCTTGCCTGTGTTCCCCAAAGGTTCATGTGCTGGAGGCTTGGATCTCAAAACATCAGTGCTGAGATGGAACCTTTAAGAGGTGAGGCCTAATGGAAGTTCACTAGGGCTTTGGGCACATGATGCTGGCATCACAGAGTGAGTTAGATCTCCAGAAAGTAGGTGATTATAAACACAGACCACTCCACACATTGGCTCCTTCTGCACATGGCAGGTTCCCTTTTCAGCTGTATGTTATGTTGTTACCCAGCCGGGGAGGCCCTCTCCGGAAGCTGAAGAGATGGTGCCACCTGATTTTGATCTTTCAGCCCCTAAAATTATGAGCCAAATAAAACCTCGTTACTTTGTAAGTTCCCAGCTCCAAGCATTTTACAATAGTAACAGAAAATGGGACTACTTGAATCATAATGTAGAATAAGCTCAGTGCCAACCAGGCTCACATTCCTGGGTTGAGCATTTGAGCATTATACATTTTAAGGCCCATCTTTTGTATCCCTTTAACTTCACCCTTCTAAAATTTACATGCATTATCTCAATTAAGGCTCATAACAATCCTATTAAGGTGACAGTCTATTTTGTGAGTGAGGCAAGAGATTTTACGAAAAAATCCAGTGACTTGTCTCAGAACATTAAGATAGTAATGAATAGGTTTGAATTACATTAACCTGGTGGAGAAAAAGAAATATAAGAAGCTGTCTTTGAGTTCAAGGAATCTACAGGTTATAGAAGGGCGTCTTCCTTGAGAGCGAGAACAATTAGAGGACCATGCAGTCCTGATTGTTCATGTCATCTAATTTCAGTGCTTAAACCATATTTTTGTTGAATACTTTGAACATCATCTCTGCTTAAGGCAATGCATGGTGGCTGGTAAGATTTTCTGGCACTCCAGATGTTAACTTTTGACAATCTACTGTGGTTCTTTCAATGTGCCATGGCAGTATTGAAGCAAACACTTCAGGTGTGATTAGACAGTAGTACCTGTGGGTAAGGGTAGCCTTGCCTGAGAAAACAGCCCAGCTCAAGGTGCCTGCAACACTGGGTACTCTTTAATGCTCCTCAGATTGGGAGGTGGCTCAGTTCCTTAAGGTTTAAATCTTGGTTTCAATCAGTCACGCATAACCATTAGAATGCAGGGAATTACCCCACAAGACCTCTGAGGTTAGGTAAGAAGCAGCCTGTCTCTTGGAACACTTTCTCCAGGGAAGGTCCTTTTCAGAATCCAGCTACCTCACAGTGAGAAGCCCATGGGACTTTGGCATTTTCTGCAGGCAGTGGCTCACCTGAGATCCCTACAAAAACTAGCTTCAGTCCCCAGCCGTGTGAGAGCACCATTTTGGACACCCAACCTCATCAAACCCTCAGTAGCTGCAAGCTGGCTACAGGCTGAATACAGCTGCCTGAGTCTCAAGCTGATCCTGTTCCCAATTCCTGGTCCACAAAATTATGAATGAAAGAATTTAGTGACTGTGTTAAGTCACACAAAATGACTGTCATTGACAACTTTTGTCAGTAGCTTAAAATCTGAGTCTTGATTTGGGGTTCTACAGGGCATAGAGGTGGCTTTATCTTGCTTTAACTTAGGAAAATGATGCACTTTGCATGAGGCATTTAGGGTCAAAATTGTAGGCAATAATAAACGCCACTTTGCCCAAAGAGTTTTGTGTTGAAGTCTGGGTGGAGTGAGTACAAACTGTTTTCTGGTGTATATTTTTGTGGCATTTCACAGATATTTGGGATTGGACAGAGTCAGATGTTAGTGGGTTAAACTTATTTTATATTTTTGAGGCAGGGCCTCATGTTCCCAGGCTGGCTTTGAACTTACTATAGAGCCAAGGAAGACCGTAAATTTCTGATTTTCTTGCCTCACCTCCTGAGTGCTGGGATTACAGTCATGTTTACCACCTTGGTTTATGTGTGCTGGGGATTGAACCCAGGGCTACATGTATGCTAGATAAGCACTCTACCAACTAATTACACATTCTCAACCAATGAATGGGTTAAATTTAGAGGCCGTTGTCACTTATATCGTCAGGGGAAAAGGCAGCTCTTTCAATAAGATTTAAAATGTCTTTCCGTTATTTGTAGCCATGTTAAGGGGAAGAAAGTAAAGAGAGAAAAAAGAAAAAATCCTTACTTTTAAAAATTATTATTTTTTAAAATGTGTATTATTTTATGTGTATGCCCTGCATGTATGTAAGCACACTCATGTTGTGCAACACCCGTGGAGGTAAGAAGAGGGTGTTGGAGCTCCTGGAACTGGAGTTATAGACGGTTGTTAGTTACCATGTGGGTGCTGGGAATTGAACCGGGTCCTCTGCAAGAGCAGCCAGTGCTCTTAACTGTTGAACCATCTCTCCAGCTCTCCTTACATTCTTTAATAGAATCTTATGTTACTGTTTTTAAAACTTCTTGGCTAATAATACTGCTGAGATGTGGTATATGGGATTTGTGCCATATTTAGTTTATCATCCAAAAACCTTCCTTGAAACTCAGAGATTTGGAGGAAGATGAAAGAGAATTCCATCAAAAGTCTTCAGTGAGCCCTAAGTTGCCAGAAATGTTCAGGGGTTGAAGTTGAATTTCTAAATTTTCTTCCTTCATTTGTCCAAGATTGATAACCCAGAGTGGGAGTTAGGGATCCAAAGAAATGATCACATGGACAGAATTTATGTTCGGTTTTGTATAAACAGCATGCTTCAGGAAATTAATGAAACCAGTTGAGCTTTAAAACACAATGGGCCAAACTTCATGTGCTTTAAGATTTATTTGGAATGATCCTCTTGTAGGAGGTGCGGTTATTACCATGCTCTAACCGGTTGCTAAATTAGTGAGGTCATGTTTGTCTGATTTAACACATCCTCTGCAGGAGAGAAAGGTCACTGGTTCCTGAAGGTCCAGTATTTGGGCTTAAGGGAATGGGTTGTGGCTTGTGGGTTGCCTCTGATTCATTGAGTCCAGCTCTTCAAGGGCCAGTTTGCATTGTGCTTCTTGTGTTTCAGAAAGCGGGTCCTCCTACATGGTAGTCCCCACAGGGGGATGAAAGAAGGCCTGTAGGGATGCAGCAGGGGAACAGGGTGTGAATACAGATTTTCAGTCTTTTTTTGATGAGGAGAGTCCTGGCTTGGGGATTTACTTGGCGGTCTTGGTAAAGGCACGATGAACCCACAGGATCATCAGCTCAAGCCTTGTGAGCACACTCCAAGGTGGCCTGACCCTCGCCCCAGGTTGCCCCACCCAGTGAATTTTCCATTTCTTTGTTCTCGCTGTACAAAGCCTGCCCAGTCCCTTGTGGTGCAGTCTCAATAACGGTTGGCCTCACCTTTGAGGTGATTGGCTACGGTGGCACTCTGTGGAGCCTAGTGAGGTACCTATTCCCTATAAAGCCTGCTGCACTTCCTTATAAACTTTAGATCTGTGTCACAGAACCTGGTCTCCAGTGTCTGCATGTCGTCCCACTGACGCCATCGCCTCATCCCAATCCCTGAGGACCCCTGATATTGCAACATTTTGACTCTTGAGTTTCTTAGGGCAGCAGGGCACATGGGTCCCCTCTTAAACACTAGGTTGCATTCAATTGCTGTGACAAAACACTCTGACCAAAACCAACTTGGGGAGGAAAGTGTTTATTTGGCTTACATCTCCCTGGGCACAGTTCATCTGGGAGCCCGAGGTAGGAACTCAGGGCAGGAACCTGGAGGCAGGAGCTGAAGCACAGACCATGGAGGTACGCTGCTTACTGGTTTGCTCCCTGGCAGGTGCTCAGCCTACTTTCTTATACAACACAAGCCCACCTGCCCAGGGGTGGCCTTACCACATCACGCAACAATCAAGAAAATACCCCACAAACATGGCCCCACAGGGCAGTCAATGGAGGAAATTCTCCATTTGAAGCTCGTTCAAACCAGGTGTGTCAAACTGACAACTAAGGCTACCCAGCACACTAGGCGACAGGCGACTTTGGTCAAGTTTATCCCTAATTCACATTCCATCCCCTTTCCATCCTTCTGGGTTAGTTTAACAGAGACCTAGCTTTATGAATGGACACAGTTACCTCACGGAAGGGCCTTCAGCTTAGAGAATGGAGTTGTCAGCACAAGCTGGTCTGCTGTCGTGTTGGGATTCCCATGGAGTAGTCACTCAGATATTGATGTGGTTCCCAGCCCAGCTGAGTGGGCTTCTCACAGGTTGGTAGAAATTCTGAAGCTAGTCCTCTTGTCTACATCTTCCTGAAATCCCACCCTTATTATTTGGCCTCAAAAATGTCTGTTAGCAAACCCTTAGACTTGGGATTTATTTTTTAAAAATATTTTTATTATTTTCCTTTTATTTTAAGTGTATGAGTGTATTGCCTGCATGTAGGTGCATCCTTGTCATCCAGTGCCTGAAGAGGTCAGAAGAGGGTGTCGGATCCCCTGGAACTGGAGCTACAATTGTTTGCTAGCTGCCATGGGGGTACTGGGAAAGGAACTCAGGTCTTCTGCAAGATGGTCCAGTGCTCTTAACTGCTGAGCCATCTCTCCAGCCCCGAGACCTGGGATTTATTATCATGGCTCTAGGTATAAGGTCATACTGTGTAAGCACTGCCATATTCTTGCATTACTTACAAGCTACACTGTAAATAGAAATCATTTGTTCCTGGCAGTTCTGAGGTTATACAGAGACGCCCAACCTGTGACCATGCTCAGTCATTTACCTGCTGTGACACAAAGCAAGGAAGACTGAGCCCTTAAGGCCCAGCATGAACACACCACACTGACTTACCAACTGGTCAATATCTTCTGTAGAGAAAGATCTTTATTGGCTAATGAATAAATTAATAAGTGATCAAGTCAACCAGTTTGCAGATGTTTCTGAAGAGCTTATTGTGTCCTAGGCACTATGCTGGGCACAGGTGGTGAACAAGATGAATGTGACCCTTTGCCTCAAATAGTTGGGGGAGGGGTTGATCCTTATACCTAGCTTAGAGGGAGGTCATGAAGGACCTGCACAGGCAACCATGATCAAGGTTCACATTTAATTCCCTGGTTATATGGTTAGTGTAAAGGGCAGGATCTAGGGAAGGGGAATGATCTTAACAAGGAGTAGTCTTCCTTTTATAGTTAATGTTTGTAGGATAATTTATTTCATTTCCTTGATGTATTTACTGATTGAGCTTTAGCTCTCACAAAGAGATGATGGGTGTTGAGGCCACTGTTCATTGCTATAACAAAATACCAAAGGCTGGGTAATTTTTAAAGAAAAGAGGTTTATTTAGCTCACTGTTTTGGAGGCTGAAAGTCCAAGATCAGGTACTCCCCATTGATTTGGTGAGAGAATCTCATGATGAATGCCATCACGATATTGGGAACCCTGAAAGAGCAATCACATGGCAAGAGGGGGAGGCATAGAGAGACTCAGGGGTCAGGCTTACTCTTTTTCCTATTAAAATATATATTAAATATATTTGTTACTTTTATTTTATGTGTATGAGTGTATTGCCCGTGTGTATTTAAGTGTACCTGTGTGGCACAATGCCCATGGAGGTCAGAAGAGGGTGTCGGATTCCCTGAACTGTTGTTATGGACTGTTGCTAGCCACTATGCTGCTAACTGGGAATTGAATCCAGGTCCTCTGCAAGAGCAGCCAGTGCTCTTAACTGCTGAGCCATCTCTCTCTGGCCCCAGGCTTACTCATTTATAATAACTTCTTTTCATGAGAACTAACTGGGGTCCTATGAGAACGCTCTTAAAGCTTTCCTAGGGCAGAGCTCTCAGTGACGTTATCACCTTCCACCGGGTGCTACTTCTTAAGGATCCCACACCTTTAAACATGGCCACACCAGGGACCAAACTCCCAACATACCAACCTTTGGAGGAACTGAACCTATATCCAAACCACACAAACCGATCTGTTTTCTGAAGGGTTTCCAGGTTCAGTGGGCTAGGGAAAAGTATTTACACATGGAGAGCCCTTGTTCACAGTGCCTTTATAGGCAGTTAAACTTTGAGGGGGGGGGTCCCTTGAGAGTTCTTAGAATGAACCCATTCCCCTGCTACTTACTTTCTCCCACAGCCTGCTTGAAGGCCACTTACTACTCTATAGAAGAAAGAGGTCAAGAAAGTTTGGGGCCAATTGGTATGTGCTATACCCTGGGATACCAGGCTAGATGGGAGGGACTTGGCCTGGGCCATTCTGCTTCCCCAGAGCATGTGGACAGCACCCTACCTCCTTAGCAGTTCTGCTGGCTCTGTTCTCACCAGAACCACTCACTTCTCTTTCTTGGGTACCACACGTAAATGTACTTGCCAAGGAAGAGAGTGACAAGCTGTGTCCATAGCACATGCTCACTCATCAATCCAGTGAGGGTGGGGCAGACCCACTCTCTCTAAGCTTATTTAAAATCTTAAGAAAACTCTTCAATGCTTCCACTTATCTGTTAAAAGGTCATTTTGTTTTAGAGTTGTTTTGTGTCAAGTTTATTTACACAGAGTTTGCTTCAGGGAAGGGTATTACTCATCGAATAGAAAGAAAATTCACTTTGTAGTTTTATTCCCTCCCTTCTCAAAAGCATTGGAGACAACTCATTCTATCTTCTTGGAATCTGACTCTGAGTCATATGCCCCAGGTCTTCAGGTATAGTAACCTATAACCTGTGGCTCACTTGAATCCTTCATGTCTAGGGTTAAGCATGTTTTCATTGGTGGTTTGACCACTGGGGACTTATAAGGCTTCTTATTGTAAATATCAGATGAAATCGAGGGAATTTCACCAATTGTAAATTCCTTGAGATTTGGGGATTATTTCTATTTGCTTTTTCTCTTGGAATTATGTAATGGAGTTCCCTGGGCCTGGTTTAGTGAGATCTCAAACTAGAAAAAATTTTAAAAGTAATCCCAACACAAGCCAATTTTTTTTGAGTGTCTCTGTTAGCAAAAAGAATAAAATCTAGTTTCCTTCCCCTCATTCCAATAAATAAAACACCATCCAGTTCTCTTCCTACCCAAATTTGGAAGAGAACCAAGGGTTAGAACACGAGATTGGGGTCGTGGCTATTTTTCTTGCAAGTTCCTGGGATCCCCAAATCGTTATTAAACTCCATAGGATTTTTTGAGCTCCTGCTGTGTGCCGCACATGTGCTGTGCTGGGCCTCGGGGGGTGCAGTCCTGCTCAGCATGTAATCTTTCTTTTGGAGAAACCAAGATCTACCTTGGGAGCAAGACAGAGAATTAATCATAGGATGGTATGACAAAGGTGACGACAGGTGAGCTGTGCACACATGCCTATTACATGCATGTATTATGGCTACAGAAATGAGCCGAAAGAAAGCCCTCCTGCTCCATGGGATGTGGAACGCTGAGGCAGGGTTTGCTCTTGGAGGACATGTGGCAACATTTGGAGATATTTTGGTTGTACAACTGGAGGGGAAACATTTGCTGCCTGCATTGCCTGCTTCTAGAGGCCCAGACTGCTGGCAGTCAGCTTATAGCACAAGGCATCCTCCTCTAAAAGAGTATCTGGTTCCAGATGCTCAGAGTGCCAGGGTTGGGAAGCACTGCCATAGGGTATTGTTTGACTGGGACCCAAAGACAACTGGGTCTGCTGGCAGCAAATAGGGAGACCTCGTCCATTTAAAGGCCTTATTCCACATATAGCTTTGGGGGCCTGGGAGGAGGCAAGGGCAGAGGCTCTGGGTCTGGAGCATTAAGCCCAGTGATGGTGTCTCCGGGTGGCTCAGAGGGTTCCTGCAATCATCATGATGTATGTCAGAGTTGCCTGGGCAGGAGAATGCCATTTTAATGTTGGCAGTTCAAAAAGGAGAATTAGGAGTTCATCCTTCTTTGGGGTTGGAAGAGGGTGGGTAGCCAGGGTGCACAGGAAAGATTGGGAAGGTAACTGTGGCAAATGAGCATTACAGGAGGCCATGTTTCATAGCAAGCATTGGGCCCAACAGTCTAAGTTTAAAATCAAACTGCAGTTCTTTATGCTTCCCCCAAAGTTTATTATCACATTGAGACTACACTTCATCTGATCTTCTGAGAAACCAGGATCAGGGAAATTATAACTTAATTTCCCAAATGGGTCAGTTGCAGTTGCCTGATAAGTTCCTTCTGCCTTAATCTGTATATGGAAAAAGATGCCCTGAAATAACGAGTTAACTAGCAAGTTGTTTTTATTGTTCTATCTCCTTGTTCTTGCATTATAGGGAAAGTGACTTTGAAATGGACAGTCTGCTTTTTGTTTCTACTTTCTTCAGCCCTTTCTGTCTGTGAGCCAGCCTTGCGTGGCACATTGGAATACATATTCTATTTGATGGAATAAAGTGTTGCCTGACTGTCGAATGAAAAAAATTAAGCAATTGAGATCTTTAAGTAGTTGTAATTTTGTTTTCTGGTAGCTCTCACAGTCAGTGCATTAACTTGAGCCATTTCACCACAGTATGTGAGGTGGACAGACTACTGCACATGAACACTAAGAGTTAGGTAGAGGCTGGTCAGTTAGCCTGCTCCACCCCAAATGTTAGGTAGAGGGACTAAGCTATGCTCTGGATTCTGCTCATACAAAAATATTCTCAAGTGAGGTGAAAGAACATTATCTGAATGCTCTCAGTAATCAATGAGACCAGTCAAAGTTGCTGTGAAGTGGTATAAATGAAGCAAACAGAGCCAGAGTGATTAAGGTGCTACTTTGTCCAGAAGTGCTACTGAGGGCTGGAGTCCTGGTGGCTAGTAAACCGAGGCTGTGCCACTCTCTGGGGTCACCTTTGGTCCTTGATGGTCTCTACCCTCCTGTCCATTCCACTGCTCCTCACACCCATGCTGGCATGTTTTTGCTATATTTTTTTTCTGATTTCTTCTAACTTTATCATCACAATGAGAATACTCCAAAGGTATCAGAAGAATGAGCTCTCCCATGTGACCTCATCTTAAGACAAAGGTTTGTTTCCTGCATCATCCATATGGATCCATAGTTGTGAAAATAATGAAGGTGCAGTTGTGTCCTTTTTCATGTAACATGTGCCGGTTCATGGTCACACATAGGTTCCATGGATCATTTTAACAAGCCAATAGTATCTAACCCACTGATGTGCCATTATGTACCTGTCATTCCTGACTGGTCATTTTGGAGGGTTCCAAAGTTTCAATATTGCAAATAACATCAAAATGAACATTTTTGTGTAAATAGATTTTTTTTGCATTCTTTCACAGATTTCTTTAGGGTACATTTCCAACAATGGGATTAATGTGTCAAAGGGTATGAATAGCTTCACGGACCCTGATATATATTGTCAAATTGCTTCTCAGTAGAATGTAGCAATTTATATACCTGATGTGCATAAATGAGGTAGTGGCCTGGCAGATGATTCCCAGCGTTGAATATCATTTTATTTTCAAACTTGTTTTGTGGCTTTAATGAATACAAAACAATCCCAACTACATATTTATAATTTGCCTGGCACTGTGCTTGGCACATGGGAATTATTTCCTGTGTTTCTCTGGAATTTCTAATACTTATCTAAACCTTGGACTGCAGGCTAGGCCTGTGTCTTACAAACCCTCTGACCCTCTGACGTCACCTTGATTCTTACTAGTCTTGAAGAGTACTTGACTTTGGTTTGATTTAGCTTCTTGTGGTCTTAGCCATTAATGATGATACTGAGCTTCTAGATGGAGCCTGCCTTCAACATCATGTTTAAAAGGCTGCCTAAATTCATCTCTTGACTCCTTAACTTAATCAGGTATATGACTTTCAATAAATCACTTAATTTCTCTAAGCCTGTGAATTACCAAGATAATGTATGTTAAGCAAGCAACGTTGTGTCTGACATAGCATGACTAACATTCATCTTAATAACAATAATCTATTTTAATAAACCATATTAGCCTTTGAAATAGGTGCTAATATTATCCTCGCTGAAGAGGTGACATCAAGACTTCAAGAAGGGGAGTACTTTGCCTAGGATGGGCACCTAATAGCATATGAGTTCTGGTCCTTTCCCTGTGGCCTGGGTGGGTAGGAGCCAGCACAAACACCTCTATGTAGACATGACCACAAGCCACATCTAAACCCAGACTCTGAAAATTCCTAATTTCTCCTTACCAGGATTTCAAAAATGCAAGGAGCTACTGCTCCTGAGTCGGGGCGGGGGGGGGGGGGGGGGGTGGGGCCTCTTCACCTCTCCTGTGTCAGCTCAAAGTTCAGAGAGACCTTCCCTGACACTAGCTTAAAGTATGCAATCTGAGAACATCGCCTCCATCATATGTCTGCCCCTAGTTTTAATGTCTTGGTGAACGAGTTGGGCAGGAGAGAAGATAGAACAGAAAAAGATCAATATTAACTATTGTGGTTAAAATGTCCTATTTCTAAGACCAAGTGAACTTACTGCCCTGGGCCCTGAAGTTGAAGCCTCATTAGCATTGTGGCAAATCGGCCACCAGCCCAGACTCATGTCTCACAGTTACCCAGTAATGGGACTGTTGGCTAGTTACTCTTGATTGCTTGTCCCTTTTCTCTGAACTGAGACTTTGTCATTAGCATAGTTTCAGTCTGAGAGTTACTGCCAGGGTGGAATTACTCTAATTAAGAGGAAAAGAAAAATATGTTGGTAGTCATTAATTTTTCTTGATTAGAGGGTGACCTAGTTTGAGGTTAAATGAAGAGGACTGGGGTGGTAATTTAGCACTCTGGGGGGTTTGTAGGGATTTTTGTGAGCTGGAGAAGCAACAGCTGGATCTTGAGATTGCCTGTCTGATTTGAATTTTTACTGCTTGTAAAAAGGTTTGTAAGCAAGAACTTTCCAGTAATATCAGGCTCATGTTTTTAGAATAAACAAACGCAAAGATCAGGTTGTGGGTACAGTGCTAGAATTTGAAGGCTACCAAAGGCTGTATTAGGCGTTGATAAATAGATGAAATCTTTTTGCCTTAGATGTGAAAATATTACATACATTTTAAAAATTTGAGGCATAATTTCATAAAAAGAGCATACACTTGGAGCCTGAAGACATGCACGTAAGTTTTAACCCTGATTTGCTAGTCTTGTGACTTTGATGTTAACCTGAGTTCAACTTGTCTCCACCAGCAATGATTTGGAGCCTGGGGCATCTGTAGCCCACAGTGGTGGTGGCTCTGGTGCCTTCTAGGATTGGTAGACTGAAGTACAGTATGCCTCATAATACAAAGAGATAAACACGATGTGGAGATGCCACTGTGCCTGGGATCTGTTTAATCTTTTATAAGGAGTCAAACAGAATAAAGACTGAGGGCGTAGGCACTCTTTTGATCCTTAATCACATGATCTTGTGAGTGACCTCTGAATGGGTAGGTGCCACAGTAGTTTTCTGCATCATCTAACCATCTCTTCTTCACATAGACCCTCACCCAAGGACAAATGGAGCAATACTGGGGAGATAGTTCAGTCTGTAAAGTGCTTGCCTTGCAAGTATGAACACTTGAGCTTGAGCCCTAGAACCCATGTAAAAAAGCTGGGTGTGGTAGCAAACATTTGGTTTTTTAAAATGTTTTATTTTTATTTTATGTGTACGAATGCATTGCCTGCATGTATGTAAGTGCACCCATGTCATGCAATGCTCTTGGAGGTCAGAAGAGGGCATCAGATAGCCTGGAACTGGAGTTAGGACAGTTGTTAGCTACCATGTGGGTGCTGGGAATCAAACCCGGGTCCTCTGCAAGAGCAACCAGTGCTCTTAACCTCTGAGCCATCTCTCCAGCCCCGGTAGCAAACATTTGTAATGCCAGTGTTGGGGAGGTAGAGGCGAGAGGATTCCCGAGGTCTGCTGCCAGCTGCTCTTGCCTAATTGGTGAACTCCAGGCTGATGAGAGACCCTGTTTCAAAAGAGGTGGATGGTGTTCCTGAAGATGACACCTGAGGTTGTCCTCTGGCTTTCACATGCATGTGCACACATGCATGGGTACACACATGTGCATAGGTACATACAC
This sequence comes from Nannospalax galili, assembly GCF_000622305.1. Classification (NCBI taxonomy): domain Eukaryota; kingdom Metazoa; phylum Chordata; class Mammalia; order Rodentia; family Spalacidae; genus Nannospalax; species Nannospalax galili. The sequence goes on from NW_008360326.1 coordinate 5,971,045, forward strand.
GTGCCCTTGCACACATAAGTGCATGCATATACATAGACATTAAAATCAAAAGGGAAGCGATTGGTACCCTGATCTTGACTCACTGCCTGGCTGAAGTCCTTTCATACTGTGCCCCACCAGGAAGGAGGTAGGAGGACACAGAATCATTAAAGGTGTTTTATGTTTTACATAAGTTCTTCCTGTGATTATTCATTAAATAAAGGTTCACTGAGAGCCTGCTACATTCAGGTCCTCACTCAAGAGCTAGAGACTTTACAATAAATAAAATGGACAAAGGCCCTTTTCTTTTCAGAGTATATAAATGGGGGTGTGGTAGAGAAAATAAACAAAACTTATAGTCAAGTCATGTTTTAGATAGTGATGGTTCCTACTAGGAATGTCAGATAGTGTGTGTGTGTGTGTGTGTGTGATTCATGGGGGAAGTTGGAGACCACTGTTTTAAATGGAGTGGTGGTTGGGGAAAGACTCACCACACAAGTCAGGCAGCTTTTTCATCTCTGTGACAAAACACCTGTGATAAAGAATTTAATAAGGTAAAGGTTTACTTTGGCTCATGACTTCAGTCCATAATAACTTGGCCCTGCTCCCTTTAGGCTTGTATTGAGGCCACATATCATGGCAGGGAGCATGTGGTGGAGGTCTGTTCACTTCATGGTGGCCAGGAAGCTGAGAGAGAGAGAGAGAGAGAGAGAGAGAGAGAGAGAGAGAGAGAGAGAGCAATGATTTAGCCTACACTGCTGAATGACTCCCGCCTCCTTCACTCTTTTTATTCTTACTACTTTCTTATTTATTTTTGTTTTATGTATATTGGTGTTTTGCCTGCATGTATGTAAATGCACCCATGTCATGCAGTGCCTGTGGAGGACAGAAGAGGGTGTTGGATTCCTGGAGCTGGAGTTACTGACAGTTGTTAGCTACCATGTGGGTGCTGGGAACTAAATTGGGTCCTGTGCAAGAGCAGCCAGTGCTCTTTACTGCTGAGTCATCTCTCCAGCCTCATCGCTATTTACGTTTTTTTCTTAATCAAATAAGATTGCATTTTTATTAGCTTATGAAATAATATGCTTCTACATAGATGTTTTTCTTTTTTATTGAATTTTTGTGAGCTTCATATACTTTGATCATATTTAGCTCCGCCTCCCTTATCTGCACCCCTTATTGCCCCCCTGTTGTATTTCATGTACTGTCATATATATTAAGGCCTATCAAGTCAAGTTTGGGTCCTCAAATGTCCTTTGGTGTGTATCATCCACTGGAGCCTGCTTAACCTATTTATTGTCACACCTTTAAATATATTTTATTTATTATTTTTATTTTATGTGTACGAGTGTATTGTCTGCATGTATGTGAGTGCACCCGTGTCATGCAATGCCATGGAGGTCAGAAGAGGGCTTCAGATTACCCTGGAACTGGAGTTAAGGTTGGTTTGTAGCTGCCATGTGGGTGCTGGGAATCGAACCTGGGTCCTCTGCAAGAGCAGT
>NW_008360326.1:5973023-5979541 GCF_000622305.1 Nannospalax galili
TTGGGCACTCCACAAACACTTATTATCTGCTTTTGACCAGTTGTGAAAGTTTGGAATAGTCTCCATCTGTTGCAAAAAGATGCTTCTTTAATGAGTGGTGAGAGACATCACTACTTTCTTAATAGCACTGTTAGGTAAGAGCAAGCCACAGAGGGACATTTAAGATCTGATAACACAGACAGTGACATTTATGAAAAGATTTAGAAGAGAAAGGGACCCAGCTGGTATCGGGAGGAGCATACAGAGGAAATGGTCAGCCCCAACAGCCTCAAGCAGCAGTGTGCCTAGTGTAGTGTGCTCAGGGAATGGGAAAAGAACACGGCAGAGAGGTGAGGTCAGGGAGGTCATTGGTGAGGTGAATAGTGCAGGGATTCTGAGGCCACTCTGGGAAGTATTTGGGGGTTTCTTAGTCAGGTGGGGAGTATGGTAGTCTCTGGACAGGTTTTTCTCAAGCTCAGGACGGCTTCTCTGCCTCGGCTATTCTGAAGCACAAGACTAGCTGCTCACCGTTCTAACTAAAGCTGCTTCCCTAGGTTGTTGAAGTGGATCTGAAATCACCAACATGTGGAGAGTTGCCAGGTGGAAGTGACTGACTTCAGGCACTATTGTTAAAGCAGATTTGAGGGGCAAGGAGAGAGAGATGTATGCCATTACAGAGAGGGAAGGATAGGAGAGAGAGAGAGAGAGAGAGAGAGAGAGAGAGAGAGAGAGAGCTTCAAGGGACAAATGGATGCTGGTCTGTACCTCATATGTGGCTCGGAAAGTCATGCCTTATGCTGTATGCAACATTTCATTGCATGGAGAAGACCTTGACAAGTCAATGTTGAAAGAATGAGTACACGGATGGAATCCATGTTGGCTACGCTTGTATCTTAAACGATCTCAAAGGTCCATGTGGTAAAGGCTTCCTCCACTGTGTGGCATTATCGGGAGGTGGTAGAACCTTAGGAGGTGGGGCCTAGTGGAAAGTCTTTAGGTCATTGGGGAGGGGTATCCTTAAGAGGACTGTGGAACCTCCATCCCTTTCTATTGTTGCTCCTTGGCCATGAGGTGAGTTGTTTTGCTCCATCATGAACTCCTACTGGGATGTGTTGCCTTGGCACAGGCCAAAAGCCATGGGGGCTGAGCCATCTTTCCAGCCCCCACAACATCTAAAACCATAAACCAAAATAAATCTTCTCTCTTCATAAGTTGATTATCTCAGGACTTTTTTTTTCATACTGGTAGAAAGCAAACAGAGTGTTCCAGCTTCTTCAGTGAGTCTCCAGGTGCTCTGGGAGCCCTGTCTCTTCCCCTAAGTCATGGTGTCACCACTAAGTCAACAAGGACAGCTGGAAGAAGGCTGAGGTCTCTGGATCACATCTGAGTACAAGGAGCATGTGGGAACTGTTAGTGCACTCTTTCCCACTTTCCATCTGTGCATCTGTTGCTCTCTGCCAGGTTCTAAGTTTCAGTTTTTAAAAAATTGTTTGTGTTAAAAAAAAACACTGTATGTGTATGAGTGCTTTGCCTGCAAGTATATTAAGTGTGCTATATGGGTGCAATGCCCATGGAGGTCAGAAGAGGGCATCAGATCCCCTGGAACTGGAGTTATGGATCATTGTTAGCTGCTATGTTGATGCTGGGAACTGAACCTGGATTTTCTGCAAGAGCAACCAGTGCTCTTAATCTCTGAGCTATCTTTCCAGCCCCTAAGTTTCATTTTTTTTTAAAAAAAATTTACTGATCAATTATTTATTTGATAACCACATGATTCAAAGAAGCATTTCATTACATCTTTAACATATTCAATTAGAATTCCCAAAGCAAATATACATCTCTTTCAAAAGTGGCTATAAAATTTTTAGGTTTGCTGTTGAATTAATACAGTTATGCAATATTGAATTTAGTAGAAGCCCCATAAGGCATTGTTTCTTACAGAAAGACTCATTGTTTTTAAGATTCATTTTTTTAATTAAACAATCTTGGGTTGTACATATTTGTACGTTCACATGCATGTGGAAGCCAGGCGTCAACTTAAGGTATCTTTCCTCAGGAGCCGTCTGTTTTACTTTTTGAGACAAAGCGACTCACTGGGACCTGAGGTTTACCCATTCAGCTAAATTGGCTGGCCAGTGAGCCCCAGGGAGGTTCCAGTTTCTGTCTACCTAGCACTGGAATTAAAGCCACCATGTATAGCTTTTTACATGAACTCTGAGGCTCTAACTCAGGTCCTCATGCTTGTGAGGCCAGCACTATACAGACTGGGTCATCTCTCTAGCCTCATAAGTTTCAGTGAAGGACAAATTCTAAGAGTTACAGGATGGCAGCTTCTTGGAGGCTGGAGATAAAGGCTTCTGAAACCCCTGGGACCATACCTTGTCTCTGACTACTATGGCTCCCTTGGTCCTGAAGATTGGTGCATTTGGGAGAGATATGATTTTTTTTTTTTTTTTGGCTGATTTTAAAGAAGTGGCAGCTTGTTAAATTGTTATTTACGATGTCGTTTTCAGAACTCATTGTTCACAAGTACTGACAAGGATGAATTTATGAAAGTGAGGCTATTTTAATGTTATCCTCTCCTTTTAAAATGTTGCCCCTGAAGGGGATGTTGGAATTTTGTTACAGTGAATGGCATCCTGGGAGTGGCTTGTTCTCAATAAACACTTACCGAAACTATATTATCACCTGCAGTCGAAAGGCTAAATGCTGTGAGTTTAACTTGAACTTCACACCTAGATTTCAATTTGACTGAATAAAGTTTTGTTTTCCTGGATTTATCCTTAATTAGTAATTCGATTCAAGTTTAATTAGCACTGCTTAGTGAGATAGCTTGGGCCTCTTTAGCATTCTTTAACCTGTTAGCTTTGAAAGCGAACAAAGGACCAGTTTTTGTTTTTTTTTTTTTGTTTTCCTTAAGGGAAGTTCCTTCAGTGGGAAAGATTAGAATTCACAGTCATTTGTAATTGGTATCAACTAGGTTGAGGCAGAGGCTGGGAAGGTGGGGGCTCCCCCAGGTTCCCCAAGACCCTTGCTATGTGTCCCTTGGTAGAGACAGAAATGGACTCATCGAGCCTTGATCCAGTGAGCAGACATGAAAGACTGGTGTATTTTTGAAAGCTAAGCTGCCCTTTGCAAAGGACATCTTGCTTTTATTTATTTATTTATTTTAAGGTAAAGGCTGAGTATCTAGGAGGCAGGGAATTGACAGATCTTGTTAGAAAGATTCTGTGTGACAAGAGAAAAAGACTGTTATGCATTCAACTTTTTATGTATATATAAAACTTTGTGGAACTGTGTAGAGAACTATAGAGAATTATAAAGCAATCAGTAGTTTCTAGAACCAATGTTCTTTTAAATAGGGAGCATTCAAAACTAGAAACCTAGGAGTAACAATTCATCAAGAGGATTATCAGTTTCCCAAAATATGAAACATAGTATAGCAAAAATGTGAAATGACTCCTATGTGGAAAGGAACAGGTTTCCCAGTTGTCAGAACTTTTTGGGAACTGCTCTTAGGGGTCTGTCTACAGAAATGGAGGGAAACAGTGTAGGACTCCTAATATTAGTAGCTTTCAAAGACATGGATTCAACCAATGTCGATTGAAAATATTCAAGAAAAATATTTCATCTGTATTGAACATGTGCAGACCTTCTTTGGTTATTCCCTGAAATATTTACCTGGAGTTTGCATTGTATTAGACATTATAAACAATCTAGAGATGATTTAAAGTCTGAAGTAGATGGCCTGGCAGGCAAGTGCTCATGATGCCCAAGGGACTAGGAGAAGGCTGACAAGGGAAACTTGTGGAAACTAGAGTGCACTGGGTATCACCGAGGTCTTGGGTGGTCTGGGGTACAATGTGGTCTAGTCTGATGACCTTGCTATTCCTGAGAAGGTAAGAATAGTCCTATAAACTTCACTGCCTTATCTTATTCAGTTCAATTCAATTCTGTAATCTTTTGTTTTCAGCAACTATTATGTATTTATTTATTTTTTGCATTCTAGAGCTTGAACCCAAGATTTTGTACATTTTAGGCAAGTATTTAACCATCAAGCTACATTCCTAGTCCTTGTCTTCTCAATTCTAAAGGGGTGGGGGATTCCACCTCCCCAGTGACATTTTACCAATTGGGAATCCTCTTTAAGGGTTTCATGTGTTCCTGCTGGAGGTGTAACTATGCTCTATCCTAACGAAGCTGGTGGCTTAGTGTCAGTCCCCAATAGGACCATGGAGGCTCCATCTGGCTTTGTTGGTAGAGAGCAGAAGCACAATAGTATCAATTGAAATGAGTCAAATACATAGATACTTACTTTTTAATGATTTAAAAGATTGGAAAAAGGCACGACCTGCAGGCCTCTCTTCAGGGTAAGTCGATTGTACCCTCCTCACCTTGACTCCCCAAGCCTCATTCACCCTCCCATCTCCCCCTCCCTTCTCTCCTCCTAGCCTGGGACCTATCCCATTCTTTGTCTTGGTGCCCCAGACACCTGGGAACCACCACTGCTTCCTGATCCTTTGCATCCAGACCAACCCAGTTCCTTCTCAGGTCCCCAGGGGCACTCTGGGCCTGGCCCCACCCTCACCTCCCTCTGCTTTCCTGGGCTGCACAACCCACCAGCCTCTTTCCTGGACGCTGGGGCTGACCTTTTGGCTTCCTGATCCTTTGCAACCAGACCAACCCAGATTCTCAGTGCAGTCCCCAGAAGACCTTGGGGCTGCTTCCCACCCCCATCTCCCTTTGCGTCTCTGGGTGGCACAGCCACCAGCTGCCCTAGACCACTATCTTTCCTGGGCCCTGCTCCCAGGCCAGTCCAAACCCCAAATTCCTGAGGCCAAAGTCTTTCCTGGAGGGATCCAGACCTCAGGAGAAAGCCTGAGAGCATCTGATCCTCATCTGACTTGGGCCTCTGTGGGAACTCCTGAAGACAAAAGCAATCTGGCCACTCCAATATAAAATCAAAAGAGAAAACCTGAAGCTTAGACAAACGAGCTTTTCATGCCCCAAAAGTAAACCACAAAGACACATAAAGTTCACAAAAAGAAGCAGACCTAAACTTGAAGGCTTGAGTCTCACATAAGAATCAGAAACTACAAAAGAAATTCACATGTCAAAATCACAGAGAAAAAAATAATAACATGAAAAACCAAAATAACATATCCCCACCAAATACCAATAGTCCTCTAGAAGAGTACAATGAGAACCCCCTAGAGATAATGCAGGACATGGAACTCAAAAGAACAATTATAAACATGATAAAAGAATTCAGTGAATTTAAAGAACACATAAAGAAATCAAAGAACTGAAGGAAGATAGGGAAAAGCTTCTGAATGAATTCAGAAAAAAGCTAGATATATTGAAGACTATTCAAGCTGAAATGAAGAGGAAGTAAAACACTCAGTAAGCCAATTAGAAATGACAGGAGAAAGCCTCACCAATAGGATGAATGAAATGGCAAACAGAGTATCAAGACTGGAAGATAAAGTGGACAAACTAGACCACTCAAGCAAAGATTATGAAAAATTTAAGAAACCACAGAATTGAATATGCAGGAATTGTGTGACACCATAAAAAGACCAAAATTATGAATCATAGGCATATAGGAAGGAGAATACCAAGATAATGGCATAGACAAGATCTTCAACAGAATCATGGAAGAAAATTTCCCAAAATTAAAGAAAGACATGCCCATACAAATACAAGAAGCATATAGAACACCAAACAGACAGGACCAGAAAAGAAACTCTCCATGGCACATCATAGTAAAAACACTACATGTACAAAACAAAGAGACAATTCTGAAAGCTGCAAAAGAGAAACAACAAGTCACATATAAAAGAAAACCCATTAAGATTATGGCCTACTTTTCAGTGCAAACTATGAAAGCCAGAAGAGCCTGGACCAAAGTATTCCCAGTTTTAAATGACCATAGATGCCAACCCAGATTACTATACCCAGCCAAAATGTGTACTACAGTCAAAGGGGAAAGAAAAATCTTCCATGACATAAATAGGCTGAAGGGATTCATGTCCACAAAACCAGCCCTTCAGAGAGTTCTGGAAACAATACAAAGAGCTGAAGAAAGGAATGACTATACCCAAGGGGTTGCGGAAAGAAATTCAATGAAGGTATAACTGTGGAAAAGTACAGCTATATCAAGAATGTAAACAGAAATAAAAATGACAGGATTCAATATTCATCTTTCATTAATAACTTTAAGTATTAATGGACTGAACTCCCCAGTCCAGAGACACAGACTAGGTGAATGGATTAAGAAACAAAACCCAGCCTTTTGTTGTGTGCACAAAACCCATCTCACTTTCAGGGACAGACACTATCTTAAGGTGAAAGGATGGAGAAAAAATATACCAAGTAAATGGTACTAAGAAAAAAGCAGGCACTGCAATTCTAATACCTGGCAAAATAGACTTTAAACTACAACTAATCAGAAGAAACAAAGAGGGCCACTTCATTCTGATCAAAGGAACAATAAATCAAGAAGATATTACAATCATGAACATATATTCACCAAATTC
>NW_008360326.1:5979622-5980437 GCF_000622305.1 Nannospalax galili
ACACACATTAACTCCAACTCAGTAATAGTAGGGGACTTCAATACCCCACTGTCTCCATTAGATAGATGAACAGGACAGAGAATTAACAGAGAGACATCTGAATTAAACAATACCATGTATCAAATGGACCTAACATACATCTACTGAATATTCCACCCAAGCACCAAAGAATATACTTTCTATTCAATGTCCCATGGAACCTTCTTCAAAATCAACCCGATACTGGGGCACAAAACAAACCTCAACAAATACAAAAAGATTATAATAATTCCATGCATTCTATCAGACCACAATGCAATAAAGCTTAAAATCAACACTGGAAAAAACCCCAGTAACCACATGAACACACGGAGATTAAACAGCACACTCTTGAATGATGAATGGGTCAAACAAGAAATTAAGAAGGAAATAAAAGTATTCCTGGAACTAAATGAAAAGGACAGTACAACACAACAAAACCCCTGGGACATGCTGAACTCTGTCCTTAGAGGGAAGTTTATAGCTCTAAGTGCCTACATCAAAAAATAGGAAAGAACACAAATAAACAACTTAACATTGCAACTCAAGACACTTAAAAAGCAACAACAAATGAAACCCATACCCAGCAGACAAGAGGAAATAACAAAAATCAGGGCAGAAATTAATGAAATTGAAACAAAGAAAATGATACAAAGAATCAATGAATCCAAGAGCTGGTTCTTTGAAAAGATGAACAAGATTGACATTGATCATCCACCATGATCAAGCTGGCTTTATCCCAGAGATGCCCAGTTAACCAAAAGAAAGAAAGAGCACCTCCAAATCAACAAAATCAG
>NW_008360326.1:5980726-5981997 GCF_000622305.1 Nannospalax galili
TTACCTAATTTACTAAAAAAGATAGACAGGGAGGGAGAACTTCCAAATTCCTTCTAGGAAGCCAGCATCACTCTAATACCAAAGCCAGGTAAAGATACAACCAAAAAAGAAAACTTTAGGCCCATGCATAGTTACCTGGAGTAAAAACTATCCCCAGGTTTTTTCTATATGATATTTAGGCATTGTCTGGTAGTCGGATGATAGGAGCCCACTGCCACATGTAAATAAAGCATACTATGAGCACCTATCAGCTGAGGCATTGGCTACTGCCTCCACACTATATTTTCTCTAGTTCTCCCACTGAATAAACAGAGCTGTTTCACTGAATCTGGAGTTGTTTGCATCACTGAACCTGCCTCCCCAGAAGGGCTTTCTTCCATCAGTGCTCAATGGCAGTCCTGACCCTGCTCGTTGCATCTGCTCCCTTTGTCCTCGTGGACTGGTAGCCAATGACCCACGAGGAGAGGGAGCGACCCCATAACCAGACAAGGCTGTCCACTATCTCTACTTCTCTTTAGCATAGTGCTTGAAACTCTTGCAAGAGCAATTTTAAGACAAGAGCAGGAAATTAAAGGAGTAATAATTGGAAAAGAAGAGCTCAAATTATACCTTTTTTGCAGATGATATGATATTATCTCTAAGAGATGCCAAAAATTTCACCAGAAAACTCCTAGAAATTAACAAGTTCATTAAAATGGCAGGTTACAAAACTGACCTACAAAAGTGTGTAGCCTTTGTATATAACAATAAAAAGCAATCAGTGAAAGAGCACATGGAAACACTCCCCTTCACAATAGCTACAAAAAAAATAAATCTCAGAATAAACCTGACTAAAGACATTAAAGACTTCTACAATGAAAATTTCAAATCTTTAAAGAAGAGATTGAAGACATCAGAAGATAGAAGGACCTCCCATGCTCATGGATTGGAAGAATTAATATTGTGAAAATAACCATCCCACCAAAAGCCATTTATAGACTCAATGCAATACCAATCAAAATTCCTATGATATTTTTCGCAGAATTAGAAAAAACCATCCTAAGATTCATATGGAAGCACAAAAGACCTCGGATAGCCAAAGGAACCTTGAGCAGTAAGAGTAATGCCGGGGGGATTACTATACCAGATTTTAAGCTGTATTACAGAGCTATAGTCATGAAAATAACACGGTACTGGCACAAAAATAGACCCATAGATCAAAGGAACAAAATTGAAGATCCAAATATGAGTGCATGCAATTTCAGCCACCTGATATTTGACAAAGGGACCAA
>NW_008360326.1:5983310-5983812 GCF_000622305.1 Nannospalax galili
AGAACCTGAAAGAGAAGAACAGTAGGAAACAGGCCTTAATAAGGGAGATATGGATAAAAATTGGGTTAGTTTAAGGGAGTGGGGAGGGAAAGGTATAAAAGGAACCTAGGGGATAAAAGGAAAGAAGGAGCTCAAAGAGGTAGGACCATAGGAGAAGGGTATTATTAAGGGTGAAATGGGGAAAATGGGGGCACCTTAATTGCGGAAACCATGATGGAGGGGTAAGACAATACGAGAGATAAATAATGCCTAGTAGTTTTAAAAACCAGAGGGAAGAATATTAGTCCAACAACCTACTGACGAATTACACATAGCAGATCAAGAAATATATGTCTAGGTAAGGTTATCTGAGAACAACTGGTCTTTGCCCAAGATTTATCTACACGGCACACAGTAATTAAAAGTACCAGACCTGTGGAACTAACCTTCTTGGGTGTTTAACAGACATACTTTGAGGCCTATACTAATTTGTTCAGAGGGACATAAAGGACAGTTTTTGCTC
>NW_008360326.1:5983981-5984411 GCF_000622305.1 Nannospalax galili
GAGAGTTTTTGCTCCTTGCTCTCCTAGGTTGACTAGTTCCAGGGGATGGTGAGCATCTTTCAAAATGTCTTGTATTTGTGGTGGGTCACCTGTCCCCTTGATCAAGGAGGCTGAGGAGACCCCATAAGATGGACTTGAACCAGTGTCCAGTCTACAAAGGGGAGGGTCAACACAGAGGAATCATTTCCTCCGTGCTTCCAAGTGAAGCCAGCCATGGTTGAGTAGGACCTTTGACTTAGCTTCACAAAGGTGGAACTGGTGAAAGAAAGGATCCAGGGACTCCTCCCAAGCCATGTGACCCCTGAGGAAGAGATCCTCAAACAGCTTAAGAGTAAAAATACATTGGTTTATCTGGGCCAACTGTATGGCCTTAAACACTGAAAAGGAAAGTATAACCAAAGATTAAAGGGGCCAATATAATTTTTTTAAG
>NW_008360326.1:5984778-5986492 GCF_000622305.1 Nannospalax galili
AATATCACAGTATAAGGGCTCTAGTTGAGGGAGGGAGGCTATGGGAGGGTGCCATCTGGGAAGTGGGTGGATAGTTGAATAAGATGGTTTGGAATGTTCTGTGTGATATACACACACACACACACAAAAAAAAAACTAACAAATTTAAAGAAATGTATTATATTTGAGGAAGAAGCATGGAAATTTATGTCATGTTAATTAGTAGGGGTGATAAATATTACCAGTGAAATCTATCCGATGACTTTATAGACATACACAGGCGCCAAGGATCCAAGTGCAACCGATTATGACTAGTAATAATCAGATACATACAGATTAGAGATGCAGGTGCCAACATCTCAGGGTTAGTAGCAAAAACAATGAGTCTTTCTGCCTGGAACAATATATTCTAAAATGAAACAGAGGTTTTTTTTAAATACAAACTCATTCAGTTTTATGTCTTATAGGGCTTATACTGAGTTCAATATTGTATAACTAACTGTATTAATTCAACTGTGAACCTAGAAACTTACAGCCACTTGTGAAGGAGATGTACTCTTGCTCTGGAGTGTGTTACTGAATATGTTAAAGCTGTAATGAAATGCTTCTTCTAATCGTGTAGTTATTAAAAATTTTTTAAAAAATTGGAAAAAGATGATGATCGACCTTGTGGAGTGCTGGCCTACGTTTCCTGCTGTGCTTTGCTCTTTAATCCCTTTCATAAGTAGAGTCAAACAATTTTGGGATCCTTTCTACTTTGTATGATTTTTTTGTTGCCCCATATATTTAGATTTTTCTTTCAAAAGCAAAAGATGATTTCTGTTGGTGTTTCAATGGTAGAATTAAAAAAAAATTGGTTATTATTATTTTTTTATTTTATGTGTAGGAGTGTAGTGCCTGCATGTATGTAAGTGCACCCATGTTGTGCAGTGCCCCTGGAGGTCAGAAGAGGGTGTTGAATCCCCTGGAACTGGAGTTATAGATAGTTGTTAGTTCCCATGTGGGTGCTGGGAATTAAACCTGGGTCCTCTGCAAAAGCAGCTGGTGCTCTTAACCGTTGAGCCATCTCTCCTGCCCTCAATGGTAGAATTCTGCCTGCTGATAAAAGCAAGTGATGGATCCAAGGTACGTATGATCAGATTGTGTGCATGAATGTGTGTTTGTGTATGAGTACATGTGTGTCTGCATGGGTGTCTGTGTACCTGTGGATGTGCATACATGTGTGCATGTGTGTGTAAGATTGTAAGGACTGTGTGTGTCTATCTTCACAAAATGTGTGAAAATAGAGGTTGCAAACCTGTGTTCTATTACTGGGCACACTAAGAAGTGCCAAGTGTATGAAAGCTCAGATGTGGTTTTTATTTCATTGTCCCTTCTTTCCCTTCTCTGTTCTGGAAGGCCAATTTCTAAGACGCAGTCTAGGGGATGGTGAATCACAGCTGTCTCAATCCTATTCCACAAAACAACAAACTAAGGAAAGAGGGCAAAGAAAATGTTAGGATAACATGAGCTGCATGTGGGCTCATGCCCCTCTGCAGCCCAGACCCCTTCCCCTGTTCCCCCGAGGGTTTCTTGAGGCCCGGGAGGTGGGGAGTGTGGGATACACAGTTCTTGAAGGCTTTATGTTAAAAACCTTGACCTGTCCTTTGAAAATGGGAAATGATTTTAAAAGAAATCACTTTTTTTTTTTTTTTTTTTTTTTTGGTTTCAGAGAAGGAGAATTGAAACTTTAAAA
>NW_008360326.1:5986532-5987032 GCF_000622305.1 Nannospalax galili
CACGCTTTTAATCCCAGCACATGGGAGGCAGAGGCACGCAGATCTCTGAGATTGAGGGCAACCTAGTCTACATAGCAAGTTCCAGGCCAGCTGGAGACCCTGCCTCAAAAATACCTCAAATATTGACTATTTTTTTGTTTTTAGCATTTTTATTATAATTTTTTGTCTTTTTGAGACAGAGTCTCTCTATAGCCCCACCTGCCCTGAAATTCACTATGTAGACCAGGCTGACCTCAGCCTCACAGAGATCTGCCTGCCTCTGCCTCCAGAGTACTGGGATAAAAGGCATAAGCCACCATGCCCGGCCCGCATTTGTGGTGTGTGTGCGTGCGTGCGTGTGTGTGTGTGTGTGTGCATGTTTAGAGACTCTCTGTCTTTCATTGCCGCCAACCCCCTGCCCATAGGTGAAAATGGAAGTTTTTTCTTTTTCCTTTTTTTTTTTTTAGACTGGGTCTCCCTGTAGCCCCAGCTGGCCTGGAACTCTCTATGTAGACCAGGCT
>NW_008360326.1:5987658-6006336 GCF_000622305.1 Nannospalax galili
GGGTCTCCCTGTAGCCTCAGCTGTCCTGGAACTCACTATGTAGACCAGGCTGGCCTTGAACTCACAGAGATCCACCTGCTTCTGCCTCCCGAGTGCTGGGATTAAAGGTGTGTGCCATCACGCCCGGCCAAGACTCAGTTTTTTATAAGCTGAAATGCATTTATTACTATTAAATTTGCTAAGACTCTCTTTAAAATACATTTTTTAAAAAAGGTCTTCATCTGACAAGTAGTTTTCAGACCCCCAGCAAATTCACGCCCGGCCAAGACTCAGTTTTTTATAAGCTGAAATGCATTTATTACTATTAAATTTGCTAAGACTCTCTTTAAAATACATTTTTTAAAAAAGGTCTTCATCTGACAAGTAGTTTTCAGACCCCCAGCAAATTTTAAAATCTCAAGTACCATCTTAACAGCTAATGGCTTGCAAATTTCAATTTTCTGCTTGTCACTAAAAGTGACAACTCAGAAGAGACTATAGAAATTGATTCACCTAGTTAAACTTATTCAAAGTGGGGAAGCTAAATAAGGTCAATCAATGGAAAACAAAACCATGGTGTCTTTTTCCAAATGAAACAGCAAGAAATCCACACTGGAAGGAGCAGAATGCAGTGTCATGGTTCCCAAGGGATACTGAAAACAGCTCATCTTTATTTTAAACTATCTTCCTCCAGCTTACGTGAGCATGTGGGTTTGGAGGCGATCAGAAGTTGGCTTTAGAAGACAGTGCTTACTATACATGTTTAAGTTGTTGTTAAAGGAAAAATAGGTAGGCAAGCCATCAACTCACTTAAATAAAATTTTAAAGATTCTGATGAGAAAGAGTCTACTCTTTGAATCTCCCTGTATGAAATATGTAATCCACTAAGAGAAGTACATTAGAGTAAGACTTCAATTAACTGGAACCTAACTCGTCAGAGCTGCCAATTATTTATTATTATTATTATCATTATTATTATTATTAATCAATTAAACCTACTTAGATCATGGATGCAATAAAACAAATCATGTCCCAGACTTCGTCCTAGCTAACTTTTGATATTTACCTAGATCCACAGACTGGGCCAAATAGGGTTTAGAGCTGGCAGAACTTAAGAATGACCTAGCACAATGACTTACAACCTTGGCTTCAAATTATAATAGTTGGAGTGCTTTTAAAAATCCTGATGTCAGGGGGCTGGAGAGATGACTTAGTAGTTAAGAGCACGAGCTGCTCTTCCAGAGGACCTGGATTTGGTTCCCAGCACCTACATGGTGGTTAGCAACCATCTGTAACTCCAGTTCCAGGGATCTGACGCCCTCTTCTCACCTCTGCATGACACAGGTGCACTTACATACATGCAGGCAATATGCTCCTGTCCTGGGGTCACACATGGTTCACTGGAGCTTGCTGGCCAGGCAGTCTAGCTAATCCATGCTCTCCAGATTTAGTGAGTGACACTATCTCAAAAGAGAAGATGGAAAGTAACAATTGAAGGTACTTAATGTCAGACTCTGGCCTCCCTCTCTCTCTCTCTCTCTCTCTCTCTCTCTCTCTCTCTCTCTCTCTCTCTCACACACACACACACACACACACACACACATGCATGCATGTGTACCCTGATGATGAAAGCGAATCTCTGGGGATGGGACCTGTGCATCTGAATTAACATTTCTAGATGATTCTAAGGTATGGTCAAGTTGAAAGTCAGAGATCTTCCACAGCTGTCCAAGAAGTGAGGTGACTGATCCAGATTGCCAACTGGGAACAGAATCAGATCTGTAATCTGCAGCTTTCCAAAATAGTCAAGTCCTTCCCCACTGTGGTCCTTGGCTTCCAGCAGCTCAGGGCCAGCATCACCACCCACACTGACTCTTAAGCCAGTGCTCTCACTTTGATGTGCTGCCTAGTTGTCTGGAGGTCTTCTTAACCTGGCTTCTGATTCATAGGTCTTGGGCGGGACTGAGAATTTGCATTTTAAACAAGTTTTCAGGTACTGCTACTAGTGGCCTAAGTTCCATACTGAAGGACCACTGTTTTAAGCACTTGTGGGATTTAGTCTTTACCCACAATGCTCCTGCATAGCCCGGTGGTAGGTTTGGGTTGTTTCCATTCTCAGTCAGGGGCTCTATTGCTGTTTGTGGAGGTTTCTCTTCATTTCTTCAAAAGCTATTCTGTTCACTCAGAAGCTAAGAATTATTGTGGGCGAACTGTCTTTTTATGCAGAGGAATTCTGCAGTCATGTGCTTTGTGGATTAGCATTTGGCTGCATCATCCCTGGGAAGCTTTTTTAAAAAGCTTATCCCCAGAGAGTGACAGATGTGCTTCATAATGGGCAACACCAAGGAGGTTAAAGGTCACTGACAAGGACTATTCGTTAGGTAGGATGCATGTCTGAGCTGCGCTTATCAGCCTCCACATGTGGTTAGAGATGGAAAAGCTGACTGGCTGTGGAATGAAACCCGGGCACCTGAGGAAATCCAGGCCTAATCCTCTCCCATAAAACAAAGAGGAAGATAAGTGGAAACGGTTGAAATCTGAAAGCAGATGGCTGAGTTCCTCCACAAGGAGCTGTGAGGGGGGACCTTTGTGACAGAGTATTTATGGATTTGGGGTACCTGACAAGGTGTTGCTCTAAATGCCAAATGATACACAGAACAGTAATTTTGTGATCAGACCTTGTCTCATGACACCTAAAGCTAGTCTGGGGAAAGATAGCTGCGATGTGCATGTGTTTCATGTGTGTGCATGGGAGTGGTAAGATTTGTCCACACTGTTGGAGCAAGACTAAACTGGTGGGTGGAGGATAGGGCGGCTAAGTGAACTCCTTGTAAGGACTTTGGTTACGGACACGCTGGCCATTTGGTCAAGGAGGGAACTCTGTGTGGGCCTAGGAATGGGGGTGGAGAGCCTGGGCTCATGGCTGTTGCATCCCCTCCAAAGTGCTGTCCCCTACAACAAAGTTGGGTCCAAAGGGCTGCTGAGTGGAGAAGGTGTAAGTTTATCTGGCATTCCTGTTCTGGGAGATTCTATTTCTTTATGAGGGCCTCTATTTTTTTGCATGATGATCCTTTGTTGCACTGCTTCCTTTTTGTAGAGGTATCAAGTGGTTGCTAACATCTTTCACTGGACAGCCCACATTCCTGATTTTTAAGGTTCCATCCTTACTCTTGTTCTGACCCATACAATACCTTTGATGGATAAAAAGAATTCCTTAACACACAAAGACATAGCTAATTGGACTTTTGAAAGCTATTCTCTCTGGAAAGAAATACCATATGGACTATTTAGAAATCCATTTTTAAAATCCAAAGAGCCTTTTCTAATTGCAGTCTTGAAACAATCCCACAGAACTGTGTGGTTTGGGGGAAGGGATGGCCCTTTTGTCTCTAACTCTGAAGAACACGTGTTCTCTGTTTCAAAGTGGGTGAATCAAGCAGGAAGATTTTCAATTGTAGTTTAAGCAGAGTGGACCCTTCGGATTTTCCTGGAGCTTGTCGGAATTCTATTTCTGGGAAGCTGCATTGTGATAGAGACAAGGGGGAAGGGGTTGGGGGAGAGAATCAGAATGAGAAACATGCAAAGGGAAAACAGATGTCTCTTCAAGTCACGTGCAGAGCTCTCAACTGCAGTGTTCGGGTAAACACGGTTGCGGCGTCTGGAGGAACAGCTTCAGACGTGAACAGTGAACATAACCAAGAGGCAACTGGTGGCCCTGGAGCCCCACTGTGGGATTGTCCCACACCCACAGAGCCTGAAGCTTCCCAGAACCACTGCAGGCTGTCTGCATGCTTTGGAGGGAGCCAACAGTGTGCCCTCCTACAGGATTGGAGGCAAGGGTCCTTCCTAGAGTGTGCTAGCTCTGTTAGGTCTAGGACCAGGACTGGTGGGGATAGAGAAGTACATCTTCCATCTTCCCCCAGTCTGCCTTTTCTCAGCTTCCACTGTTGAAATTTACAACTCCAACTTCCTGTCCTTTTCAGTACTGGTGGCCAGTACAGTGTCTATCATGTAAGCCAGTGGATCTCAACATGTGGTCTCTGAACCAGAAGCATCAACACTGTCCAGAAACTTATAGAAATGAAAATTCTCCTAGGCTAAGAACTCTGGGATGGAGACCCAGGCCCTTGTAATTCACACATCTTCAAATGATCCTGCTGAATCCTGAGAACCACCCTATAGGATTGCACAGATAGAACTGAACTTCCTGGTGAAAACTTGGGGGCACTGCAGCAGGTCAGTGGAGGAGGTAAAATTTAAGGTAGTAGTGGGGTCCCCTTTTACTTCACTAGATGACTACATTTTGCCTGTATGTTAGACCCATTTGGTCACTGCTAGTGGAGTTGGCCTTGGGTAGTAGTGCTGAAAGTGAAGTTATATCCTTAGAGGGTCCCTTGAGGACCTTGCCAATGCTTCTATTCTGTCATATGGTTTAGATGTGTCCTTTAGGCTGTGTTATTTGGAGTTGTCCCAAATACACAATGTACACACACTATACATGCACATGATGTATGCAAAACACACGATTTCTTACACACACACACACACACACATTAACACACATTATCAAAGTCATAGAGGACATCTTGTATCCTTTTACTTTCTTTCCTCCTGGAAATGAGTCTAAGAGAGGCAGGCGGCAGAGAGTTCTTTGACAAAACTCTTAGCGCTCATGGAGCTGCTTTCCACATGTTTTGGCTGTAGAGCTTTCAGTTATAGATTAAATACTTTATGTGCGTACTTAAATTAAGTCCTCTTTACCCTCTGTCTTTGAGTTAGCCATACTGTGTCAGTGATCCACCCCGCCCCCCTCCCAGGAGCTGCCTGAATGCTGATATTCTGATTTAACATGGGATTAGTGAACACTTCTTCCTCCTTGGGTCTTGGGATTTGAGTCTGGCTTTTTGGTGGCAAACTTTTATTGGCTTGCCCATGCATCATGAGCCTTCTTTTAAATATAACTGGATGAAATTGTCTACACCCTCTCTATTCTCTGTCCCTCTTCTTGACAGGATAACAAATTTAATCCTGATCTTTCTGGAATGATCCATTATGGTAACCAAGGGGTAGTCATTAAAATGTAAGAGTCTTTTACTCCTGAGTTTGGTCTCTAAGGTGGAGCCAGAAATCATATTGAGAAGGAATCATATTGATTTTTTTGGATGATGTTGGGGAAATATTAAGTTATTAAGAACTTGAGCAGATTCTCTCCTGTGGCATTACCTTTTGCAACTTGTCTTAACTTTTCACAGCTTCCCAGATGTTTTCTGAGCTTGGTGTAGAGGTTTTGGAGGGAATGAAGGGACAGAATGCAAAAGGACAGAGGGACTTTCCTATCTCCTTTTCCTTGGTGACTTCTGTGGGATAGGAGAATACTTTCCATTGACTGTCCTACCATCCAGGAAAAAGATATCGAACCCCTTAAATGGTGACCACTAATCCACGGTGAGAGCTTAGAAACCATCACAGGGGAGAGGAGAGCTGCTGGCTGGGGAACTAGAGATAGGCTGTCATCAAGGTGACCGTATGTATCAATGACATCTTGGTACTGAAGGGGACAATACATTGGAAACAGAGTTAAGCCTTAACACGCACAGGATCAGAGCTAGGGAGTGGCCACTGCAGATGCAGTAATTGACATACAACTTTTTTGTGCTGCAATATACAAAGTATAAAACTTACTATTTTTACCGCCCTCTCTAGCTTTATAAAAATATAACTGATAAAAATTACCTATAGTGACTCTACATACTATTTATTGTGTGTGTATATGGTGGGCATATATGTATACGAGTGTATATACAGGTGCCCATGCTTATGTATTTGTATGTGGAGGTCAAATGTCTACTTTGGTGTCTTTCTCTATGGCTCTCCACCTTATTTTTTGAGTCAGGGTCTCTCACTGAGCCTGGCGATCACTCATTTGGTCAGCAAGTCCCTGGGATCCTCCTGTCTCTGTTTCAGCAGCAGCAGTGGAGTTACAGGTGCAAACCAGCATGCCCTGCTTTTAGGTGTGTTCTGAGTATCCAAACTCAAGTGCTCAGGCTTGCTCAGAAGGCACTTGACCCACTGAGCCATCTCTCCAGCCCATAGCTATGATATATAATGTGATGTTTTGATATGTGTACATATTGTGAAATAATTAAATCAAGCCCTAACATCCCACGGCTCCATATACTTACCATGTTTGTAGTGAGAACATGAAGAGCTACTCACTTAGCAATTTAGATATTTTTTATTGTTCACTAACATCATGATGCTCCACAATAGATCCTCATACTTATTTACCCTAACTGAAACTTTGGACCCTTTGACAGCATCTCCAGAAACTCCCCTCCCCTCCAGTCCCCACTAACTACTTTTGGATGCTCTGCATCTATGAGTTCAACTTTCTGTGCCTGGCTTATTTCTCTTGGCATAATATACCCCAGGTTTATCCATGTCCTTTCAAATGGCAGGATTGTCTTTAAAGGCAATCCATTGTTTATACCACATTCTTCTGTCAATGGACACATAGGATGTTTCTACATCTTGGCTATCATAAAAGTGCTGCAGCAAACATGGGCGTGCATGTCTTTTCCACATACTAATTTCATTTCCTTTTGATCCATATGCCTAGCAATGGGGTTGCTGGATCATATGTTGGCTGTATTTTTAATTTCTTGAGGCACCTCTGTACTTTTTTTCCACAGTGACTATACCAACATTCTTGTAAAATCTTTTGAGTTTTTTGAAAATAGTTGTTCTAATAGGCATAATCTGTGTCCTAATAGTTTTGGTCTGTGTTTCTCTGATGTTAGTGAGGCTGAGGATTTTTTCATACAATTGTTGGTCATTTTTATGCATTCTTTTGAGAAATGTCTATCTTGGCCATTCATTTAAAAAATCATGCTGGTTAATTTTTGTCCACTTGACACAAATTAGGAAGAGGGAACCTCAGCTGAGGAATTTCCTCTATCAGGTTGGCCTGTGAGCATGTCTGTGGGGCATTTTCTTAATTACTAATTGATGTAGGAGGGCCCAGCTAGTTGTGGGTAGTGCCATCCCTAGGCTGGATGTTTAAGAAAGGTAGCTGAAGCCGGGCATGGTGGTGCACGCCTTTAATCCCAGCACTCGGGAGGCAGAGGCAGGCGGATCTCTGTGAGTTCAAGGCCAGCCTGGTCTACATAGTGAGTTCCAGGACAGCTGGGGCTACAGGGAGACCCTGTCTCAAGAAGACAAAAAAAAAAAAAAAAAAAAAAAAAAAGGTAGCTGAGAAAGCCAGTAAGCAGCGTTCCTTCATGGTCTTTGCTTTGGTCCTTGCCTCCAGGTTTCTGCCTTGACTTTCTGCTTTGACTTCCCTCCATGATGGACTATAACCTGTAAGTCAAATAAATCTTCCCGTCTTCTGTCATTGGTTTTTGTCAGTGTTTTATCACAACACAAAGCCACCTATAACAATAGGGTTGTTTTCTTTCTGGCTCTTGAGTGTCTTGAATTCCTTCATATTTTGCATATTAACCCCTGATCAGTTTTATGATATGAAAACATTTCTTCTCATACTTTAGGTTGTCTTTCACTTTTACGTTTCCTTGACTGTACGGAAGTTCAGTCTGATGTAACCCAATTTGTCTATTTTTGGTTTTGCTTCCAGTGCTTTTGGAATCATATTAAAAAAACAAAACAACAACAAAAAAACATTGCCCAGACCGATCTTGAGACAATTTTTTCCTTGTTTTTGTTCTGGCAGTTTTACAGGTTCAGGCCTTATGCTTAAGCCTTTAATCCATGTAGAGTTGATGTTAACACGCAGTATGGAGATAAAGGGTGCAATTCCATTCTTCTGCATGTGGAAATCTGATTTTCTCCACATGAGTTATTGAAGACCATCCTTTTCACATTTTGTACTCTTGGAACTTTTGTCAATGATCCATTTACTGTGAATGTGTAGATTTATTTCTGGGTCCTCTATTACATCTTACTGGTCTGCACATATGCTTTTACGCTAGTACTAGGCTATGTGGAATACCAGTGCTCTGTGATATGAGATGGAATCGGGGAATACGATGCCACTGGCATTATTCTTTTTGTTTAATATTGCTGTTGCTATTCAGGTCTATACAAATATTTGTAGTTCCATGAGCTTTGGGATTTTTTTTTCAGTTCTAATCACTTTAAGTGTCTGGTGATATTAAAGGCACTTGTGCTGTGCAGCCATCACAATTATTAATTTCCAGAGCTCAAAAAAAAACCCATCTCAAACAGAAACTGTGCACTTTTTAAAATTAATTTTTATTTTATGTCTATGTGTGTATTGCCTGCATGTATGTAAGTGCACCCATGTTGT
This sequence comes from Nannospalax galili, assembly GCF_000622305.1. NCBI lineage: Eukaryota > Metazoa > Chordata > Mammalia > Rodentia > Spalacidae > Nannospalax > Nannospalax galili. The sequence goes on from NW_008360326.1 coordinate 5,995,964, forward strand.
GTAATGCCTGCAGAAGACAGAAGAGGGCACTGGATTCCCTGTAACTGGAGTTACAGATGATTGTTAGCCATCATGTAGGTGCTGGGATTCGAACCCAGGTCTTCTATAAGATCAGACAGTGCTTTCAACCACTGAACCATCTCTCCAGCCTCAAAACTCTACACTTTTAATGAATGAATTTAATACAGTAACTGCCAAACATCCCTCCTCCTAGTCCCTGGTAACCTATATGCTACTTCCTATTTTTAGGAATTTGCCTTTTTTAGGTTTTTTTTTTTTTTTTTTTTTTTTTTTTAGTGGGGGGAACAGGGTCTTCTTGTAGCCCCAGCTGGCCTGGAACATACTATGTAGATCAGGCTAGCCTTGAACTCACAGAGATTCACCTGTCTCTGCCTCCTGAATGCTGGGATCAAAGATGTGTGTCACCATGCCCAGCTGGATTTGCCGCTTAAATATCCATATAAGTGAAATCATGTAATAGTCCTTTTGTGTCTAATTATTTCATTTAGCATTATGTCCTTGAGGTTTATCCATGTTTAGCATATATCTGAATTGCATTCTTTTTTTAGGCTGATAATATTCCATTACATGTATATATCATGTTTTGTATATCTATTTGCCTATTTATGGACATTTGGTTTGCTTTCACCATTTGGCTATTGCGAGCAGTGCTACCATAAACACTGGTGTACAAGATACATAACTTTGAATTCAAATCTGTTTCTCTCCCTGACGTCCTTGCATCTTCTAAAATGCAGAGCTAGTTCTTTCCCCTGGGGTGTTTGGGGAGTGTGGGTGAGTGAGGCACCCCTTCCAGAGGGTCAGCAGGCTGTCTGGTTCAGTTTACAAAGGAGGAGAAATGGCTTTGGAAACTGCCTATTCACATTACCTTTTCAATTCCTGTAATGCCACAATCATCTTTCCCAGTGTTGGATCCAATTTCTCCCCTCTCTGAAGCAATTTTGTTTTCACTCAGTCCTGCATCAGTGAGCGGGTGAGCTGACAGGGCTGGAGGAGGCTGCTGAGTTTGCCTTCCTTGTGTCCAGGTGCCCTTGTACCATACACTAAAGGGGCGGTTGTGTAGAGTTCATGTTTACTCTGAGCCAGCCCTGAGCCGCTGCCAAAGACTTCCCTTATGAAAAGAAGCTGAAGCTGGCATGCACTCTGTACTATCAGTTTTAGGTGCTTTCTAGCAGTCTGCCAAGGATATTTCTTCTAATTTGCTCTGAAGCCCTATGATGTCAGTATTACTGTCTCCATTCTACAGGTGGAGAAATGGAGGCTCACAGAGGTTAAGTACCTTGTCCAAATCCAATGGCATGACCAGGGCTTGGACTCTTGACCAAGCCTTTTCCATATCCAATTGGCTACATTGCAAACTCCTAAGGTGGTAATGGTACCACCCCATCGGTGACTGGTCCTCCACTCTCATCTTCAAGGAAGACTAGAAGAGTTCTCAGGGCCTTCTATCTATCATTCAGACTTCACTGGGTGGTTTGGAGAAACACGCATTTTTCCCTACATACCCTTCAGTGCTTAGCACATAGTAGGTGTTCAGTAAACACAGAAAAGTTGAACTGCAAATGCAATAATTGGCAATAGTTTTGATTAGGTCATTTCTTTTCAAGCGAGAGCAGAGTAAAGGAGAAATGTCTATAAAATAATTTATCATGCCTATCATTCCCATATTGTTTCTCACTTTTCATTTTTTGTGTGTGACTCTTATAGGAGTAGACGTTTGATGGTCCCCGTAAGCTCGAATCCAATCAAAGCACTGCAAGGCTCGGCCCTTTGATATCTTCTCGGCAGACTGTAATTTGGAGAATTGCTTTCTTGATTGGCTCTTGTGGATGGGTAAGAAGAGAGGCCTGTGCTCAGGTAGGGCTACAGAGGTGTTTCTGGAATTCCAATGGAGGTCTGCTTTGAATGTTTGGTACTTATTCATGAGAACTCTTTCATATGGAATCACACTTCCTTGCAAATGAAAATATTTAGATGATGGTATTTGTGTAATTTGAAAAAAAAGTTGCAGCCAGCAGTGCTTCCCTTTCCTCTGTCTGGCATCCCAGAATATTCTCAGTCCTTCCCCAATATTAATAAAAAAGAAATCAAACTTCTGCAGGCTTCACTTAGTTCCTGACTGTCAATCAGATAAATTTGTGACCTGAATATTTCCTTCTGTTCTCTCAGCATTCGAAGGATTGTTTGTGGCTATGCTGGTGGATTTTAGCATTTGTCTAGTTCAGGAAAGACAGATTTATTCTTTGGGAGTCATGTGTAACTTACAACCTACATATTTCTTGCCCCTCCCCTGCCGTCCGCATCCTTTTTTCTGTCTTTGACTTTAGAAGGCTTCATTTTTTTTCTGGTTTGCTGTTAGTACAAAGTTAAGGAGTTAGGTCTTAAAATATCGATCCTGCTTCTCTACAGAGATTTTGGTTTCTGGGTTCTGCATTTTGATATGGCTGATTGAAAGTGGTCTGGGTTGAATATGCTTAATAGGATGTTGCACTCCCCTCCTGAGTCAATTTTTATCCACTTTATCAAGTTACTTATTGATTACAGCTCTTGCCATACTCACATTAGTTTGCTGGGAAACTTAAAAGATATGTTCTCTTTCTTGCTTAGAGTAGGGTAGGAACACCATGCAGTCTGGCTCACCATGGACTCCAGATGCCTCACTATTTTAAAGTGACTCCATTTTCTCCTAGGCACTTAGTTCACAGCTGTGAGAATACTGGTTGCTTTGAATAGGGTCCCGTATAAAAGGTTTGCCCTTCTTTTTCCTTCCCTTTACTTTATTTTCTGGGAATGCGTAGAAGCAATCTCATGCTTGAGTAAAAGGAATCAAATGAGAAGAATGGGACAGTCATTTCGGCTTCCCCCAAAGAAATGAGCCTGGTTAAGTTGCCAGGTCCAGGAGAGGTTGGGCAGGTGTTCTCTTGCCTAAGCAGAAGGTGAAGGGGGAAAGGGAGAACGTGTTCGTGCTTCTGTGCCGTGGGTCCAGGCCAAACTTTTTAGCATCTTCGTTCTCCTTAATTTACAATCAGATATGGAAAAATTCAGTATGAGGGTAGTAGGCTGTAATGAACTTGATTTGGAAGACTTAGAACCCTTAGATGGTCAGGAACCTGCCACCCCTCATTATTATGACTATTGAGATGCTGAATAGAGAAAAATATTCGCTTTGCTACCAAATTGCCATTTTGGTTATTTTTAGAAGCATATAGAGTTGTGATACTGAATGTGTGCAATTTGATATTTATATTATACTGAGAAAACATTATATATAGAGTTTTTTTTTTTTTTTTTTTTTTTTTTTTTTGAGACAGGGTATCATGTAACCCAAGCTGGCCTTGAGCTCACTATGTAGCTAAGGATGACCTTGAACTTCTGATTCTCTTGGCTCTACCACTCTAGTGCTGGGATTATAGGCTGTGTTATAACACTTGGTTTAGTCAGTGCTAGGTAGCAAACCCAGGGCTTGGTGTATGCTAGGCATCTGAGCTGCGTCCTAATCCTACTTTTTTTCTATGGAATTACCAACAGTGTCGGAAGCTGATTTGATAACTAGGACCTGCAGTGGACATTAACTGTATAGACGGCCCAGTCCTTTAATGCCTTTTCTTGATTTAGAGACCCTCAAGTTTAACAGCCATCCTCTCAGACAGCCACTACTTATCACTAGCCCCTGTCTTTAAGCCCTTGTGTTACCATAGTGTGTCAGGTTTCTTTTGTCTAGCCAATAGACCATGACAGAAATGATATGTTCCGAGGCTACAGCATAAAAGAAGATTCTGTGGTTCCTGTGTTGCTCTGTCCTAGATCCCTTGCTTTGGGGGCAGCCAGCTATCATGCTGTGAATACATTTAAGTGGCAGGGCAGAGAGCTCTATGTGGTGAGGCGCTGAGGTGTGAGGGGGTGGAGGGTGGAGTGTTGAATGCTCAGCCTTTTTCTTTCTCTGAATCCATTGATCAGCTTTACTCCCTGAGGAGCCTTGTAGGACAGGTTATGGTAGTCAGCATTTTACTCAAGCCCAGAAGATAAAGTGCTGCCCAAGCAAGGAAGGAGGTAGTGAGAAAAAGAGCCCCTTGGTTTCCGTTGCTGCTGATTCCCCGGCTCTGATCTGTAAATCACTTACCTGTGGACGGCTTTACTCATTTCCTTATTAGAGACAGTGGCAGATGTGGACTCTGGTCCCAGCTTGCCACCTAGTCCCTGTTCTTCCTGTTGGCCTTGCTGTCCTAGTTTGTGGAGTGAGGAAGCAGGAATAGAGGACCTCTTCAGTTCTCCCAAGTGTCAGTGTTCTTGGCATGCCCCTGCTGGTCTGCTTTCTAGAAGGCAGCATGGTGCAACGAAAAGGGCTCTGCATTTTTAGGTAGAAACCCTTGCTGTGGTGCTTGGTTCTGTCATATACTAGCCATGTGACTCTCGGGTAAGTTACCCAATTTATTTGGCCTTTAGTTTTGCCATTTGTAAAATCAAAAACTCCTATCAGCTCCATAGAGCTTGCCGAGGATGAATACACAAACATGGTTCTTTGTGTAGGCTTATAGAAGGCACTTGTTAAATATTGGTTTAGCATTTTATGGTGATTTGGAGGTAATATTTGATGCTAATATAAAAGGGATTTAAACATTAAAAACTGGATTCTGACATAATGACTTTGATGTGTAGAAAGCAAAAAGGATTGTGACTAATGGTAAGTACCGGACCAGAGTATACACACTAACCTGCTAAGCTCTGTCTAGTATGAAATAGTGTAATATTCCGTTTGTTTATTCTGTTGGCTGCTGGTGTTTGGATTTCTGGCATTCTTTGAACATCCCACCCACCTACTAGGAGGAATTGGTTTGTGCAATTGTGAAGGCTAAGAAGACCAGATGATCTGGTGATGACGTTCAGTGTGAAACTCCTAAGAACCGGGAGAGCTGATGGTACATGTTTTCTGTGAAGAGTGGAAGACCCACATCCTAGCTCAGCCATCAGGTGCCAGAAGGAGTGAATTCTACCTTTCTCTGACTTTTGTTCTACTGGGGCCCTCCATAGATTTGCTGATGCTACCCACATCAAATATTAACAGCATCTAGAAACAATCTTACAGACACACACAGACCAAGAAATAATTATTTAGCTCACTATCTGGGTACCTGGTAATCCAGTCAAGTTGACACATAAAATTAACCTTCATACTGTGTGAAGACACACGATGAAGATGGCTACCTTTAAGCCAAGGAGAGGGGCCAAAGAAGAAAACAACCCTGCTGACGCTTGGGTCTCAGCATGCAGAACTGTGAGAAGACAGCTTTGTGGTGTTTAACCCATGCCACCATCTGTGATAGTGCATGATGGTAGCTCAGCAAAATCAGCATAGCACCCAGTTTCCTTTAAGGTAGAAACCTGAAAAGTCCTTGACAGTCTATCCAAGTCAAATGACCTTAATGGCACCCACAAAGATAGACTTTGGCTCAGACGTGAGCAGCATGAAGACACAGGCTCAGTGTAGATTCTTTTTGTCTTGGAGAGTGACCGTTAGAGAAATGGGCTATTGGCGGTGGCAGTGGCTGTAAGTCAAACTGGTAGGGCAAACCTGAGTGGCCTTTGCCCTGGCAGCGAATGCTGCTACAGAATCGCTCAGCCAATGTGTGTGTGCCTGACTCAGGGCTAAGTGGCAGCAGTGTGTTACATTCATGACCTAAAAGGATGAATATACACGTAATTGTATATCTGCACGGCAAATTGCTTGATGTAGTGATTTCTGGGAAGACTCACTTTAAAGAACCATTCGTGTATCATCTTTCGAGAAATGTCTCTCTGGATTATTTGTCCATTTTTAGACTAGATTATTCATTTCCTTAATATTTTCTTTAGTTCCCTGTATGTTTTGGACATTGGGCTATTGATGAAAGAAACAGCTCTCCTCACAAAGGAACAAAAGGAGTGGCTTATGCTATAGCTAAGTATGTGTGATTATGGTCTGGGAACTCAAATTCTGGTTTCCCCAAATACCATGTTCCAACCTGGTAAAAGTTCCATGAAGTTTTTATAGTAATAGACCCAAGAAAGGTACAAATGAAGATGTTTTTCAAATACATTGGTGGGTATATCAGGTAGGCGGGTTGAAATGTCTGTTATAGGCCTCATATGCTATTTAATGGCATTCTTAGCTTTTGGGTTGGTGGAAACTAGAGGTCCATTCATATATCCCAAATGATTTACCATATTGTCACATCCAGAGGAGGGTGAAAAATGACTATTCAAGGGGCAAAAGATGGCACAAGATAATTTGAATGTAGAGTTGCAACATTCCAACTACTCCATGTAACTAAAGTTCTCATCGGTCAGTCAGTCTTTGTAGTCATGCTTCTTTCCAGGAATTCCCACTCACAAGCCCCAGGTTGGATGAAGAATTAGAAAATATCTTCTTACCATGCAAGTTGTCTCTTCTCTTCTGTTTTGTTTTTTAACCAGTCAAGTCCTATGTCATGATGCACCGGGTTGAATATCATCTCTTAAACCTTACCCTAGAACTGCTTTAGCCTTCCCAAAAGATTCTGTAAGATATCCACTGTCCTCTTAAGAAGCTCCTTTTCTGCTTACTGCTGACTATGACAGAACTGTACTCTGATGCCCTGCGCAGGTCCCATCTCCATGACTTATCTCTCTTTGCACTTGACTCGGCCTGCAGCTGATGGATGTCATGGTGTCCTTAGAGCATGTAACTGGCTCAGCTGATTCACCACCCAATTGGGTCTTCTTCCAGTTAGTCCCGCTCAGACTCCAGGCTCTATTTGTAGTAACCTTCTTCTCTTTCATAATCAAGTCTCTACTCTGTGCTCCAAGTCCTTGGTTCTAGGCCCTTTTCATTCCTGTATCTCTTCCTTTGTAACCTGAGGGTGATATATAAGAAAGTAGATTTATAACTGATATAACTATAATTTAATTCCAAACTGGATCTCACGTAGTCTGGTGTTGCTAGCACAGAATTACATTCCAAGGAACATGGTCTAGTGACCAAAAGCAATTAAATGAAATTAAAACTTAGTGTCACTGGGAAGAACATTGAAGGAAGTAAATAAAATTTTAAATGTTTAATAAGACTTATTAAACTTTTCCCCATCTCAAATATTTCATATTCATCCCACCCTTTACCCACCAAAACTTCTCACTCTGCGTCTAAGCCCCAAACGCCCCTCATCACCTTGCCTTAGTCGGTTCCTTATTTATTCTCCCACTTTGGTGTCTACATGAATCATTTTTCATCCCTTGAGAGATTGCTAATAACCAGAGCTACTCAATGATGGGGTTGGCTATCTTATTAGGTAGTGATTCTCCTGTCATTGTGATAATTCAGGGATGTCAGGAATAGGTTCTGGTAATGGTGAATCTGATGATTTACAAACTCCCACTATATATAAGAACTTAGGCTCACATTTGTGTTCCTGTTTTAAACTATGCTGTGACACCAGTGTTGAATCATGTTGGTTTCTGCCCCTCTTTGGGAATCGCTACATCAGTGATGGAGACCCTTGGACCCCGAGCTGGATCTGACTTTTGTCTTGAGAAAAGTTGCCTCAATGATCTTTTTAGGGCCCCTGTCTTTTCCATAACAAGGACAGTTGTGTGTACTCTTCAATAGCCTAGATTCTCCATGTGTCAGTTCTACGACCCAGCTATGCTCAGACTTGGCTCTGTGACTCTAAGTCTTTTTTGGAGGATGAATAGGCACTGACAGATGTGAGAGTGGTAGGAGCCAGCAGCCAGGCATGTGGAGTTCCCAAGTGAGGGGATGGGGCAGGAGGGCAGCTGGCCAGTTCTACCATGCTCCAGGGAAGGAGAGGGCTGGGTGGGAAAGGGAGAGGAAGCACATTGGGTCTGGTGGGTCTGAATCAGCTGCTTACACACAAGGAATATAAGTCAGGAATCCTTGTATTTCATTTCAGGTGTCAGAAAACTTGGAGAGAGAGAGAGAGAGAGAGAGAGAGAGAGAGAGAGAGAGAGAATGAATTGGTTCCTCAAACTGGAAAGTAAAGTACAGCCACAACCACATCTAAGAGCTCAAGGTCTTGTGAGGACTTGCCTTTCCTTACTCTTTCTTTCTGTTTCCCCACACTTAGCTCCCTCATCTTCTGTCACTTCCCTTTTAATATCAATGGAGAGAGTTTTCCTTTTTGAATATTTTGAACTAATTTTCAGAATTCAATTCCACTGCCCTGGATAAAGTCACATGTTCACTTCCAAATCTGACTAGGGGGCAGATTATGCTAACAGGCCTGAAGTGTGCTTTCTTTTTTTTTAATAAAATAAAAAACTGATTATTTTTATTTTATGTGTATGAGTGTATTGCCTGCGTGTATGTAAGTCCATCTATGTCATGCAATGCCCATGGAGGTTAGAAGAGAGCATCAGATAGCCTGGAACTGGAGTTACAGATGGTTGTTAGCTGCCATGTGGGTGCTGGGAATTGAACCTGGGTCCTCTGCGAGAGCAGCCAGTGCTCCTAATCCCCGCGCCATCTCTCCAGCTCCTTTCTTAAAAGGCAAGTGAAGCTTTGTGACTAAGAAGGGGTATACTTACATACATATAGGCAATATATTCACACACATAAAATAAAAATAAAAGAAGGGGATGTTGTACCAGTGAAAACAGTTTGCATCTACTCCATGGAGATACTAGCAATCTTGTGATGCCTCTGAACCCAGTACCTTCACAGGTGAAATTTCTACTTCACAGACCTGCTGTGAAAACTGTAAATAATAAATGCCCAGAACCTGTCAGATAGCAGGCTTTCAATAATTAGCAGTAATTCTTATTGTTAAATGTAGAGAACCAGATACTGAGAGGGAGAATTTTACCCAGTGGGAAGATGTGTGTTCTATGCATGTACACACTTATTTGTGTGTGCATATAAGCCTTCCTGTGTTAGCTATTGTGGAAGGACAGACTAATAAGATTTAGTTTTTAATATCTCAACCTGGTTTTCTTTTCATTCTCTTTCTTTGTGTGCATGAGTGCATGAGTGTGGTATATGTACTTCTTTGCATATGAATGTGTGCATGCAGGTGTGTGTGTGCAAATGTGTAAGTGAGCATGTGGAGACCAGAGATTGACTTTGGGCATTTATTTCCCTCAATTGCTGTCCATTTAAAATTTCTTTTTCATTCTTTTCTTTTTTTTCCACTTCAATTGGGCCTTTATTTTGGATATTTTTATTTTTTTTAAATTTTGAAATGTTTCCTTCATTCTTGGCATTTTCATACATCTAAACAATGAAATATGAGCTCTGCCTCCATTTACCCTGTCACCTCCCTCATACCTTCCCAACACATTCCCTTCTCAACTTAATGTCTTTTTTTTTTGATAACCCACAAGTCCAATTAGTGCTGCCTATACCTGCCTGGGTGTGGGGCTATCTACTGGAGCACAGGAAGCCTACCAGTGGTCACACCTCCCAAGGAAGAATGATCTCCCTCCCCCAGCAGCTATCAGCTGCCTTAGCTCCTCAATAAGGGGTGGGGCCTGGAGAGTACCTCTCCCATTTGTGCCAGCATTTTGGCTGGCTTGTTCTTATGCAAGTCTTGTACCAGTAACCTCAGCTGGTATGAGTTCATGAGTGCAGCAGTCCTGGCAAGTCTAGAAGACAGCATTTCACAGCACTCCTCCTCACCCTTCTACTCTTGCTTCATTTCTGCCTGATGTTCCCTGAACCCTGAGATGTTCCCTGAACCTTGTATTGTTTAAGTCAGGGTCTCTCACTGAACCCGGAGCTTATCGATTTGGCTAGGCTGGCTGGCCAATGAACTTGAGGGATTGGGCTGTCTCTGCACTGGGGTCACAGACATGTACTGCTGCACCTGCCTCTCATGTGAATCTGAACTTTGATCTGTATGCTTGTGTAGCTGGTGCTTCACTGACTATGCCATTGTGACAGTAGTACTGAGCCCATTAAGGGAATGCTTCTGATCAAGAGATTAGAATCTCGAGCCTGGGTAGAGACCTAACATTCCAGCGGGGGGACCACCAGTCAGAAAGGTGGATTCACCTTAAGCAATGCTAAAGGGATAGACAGAATAATTATTGTTTTAATGAGATACTATACTTTGCCTTCCCAGAATTCCTGACCCGAGAGCAGTTTCTTACAGAGCTGTAGTATTGCAGCTTTGTAAGTTTGCCTGCTTCTCTGAATTACTTAGTATAGCTTTTCTTTTTCTTTTTTCTATCTCTGTTCTAAGCATGCTTTCCCTAGTACTTAGTCTTCACTCAGTCTCTAAAGCTCCCCTCCCTGCCATGTGGCTGCTTGTCTGCTATGTGGTTGACCTCCATGCCCAACTCAAATAGCTTTCTCTCCCTACCCCCCCCCCCCCCCCCCCCCA
>NW_008360326.1:6006750-6035104 GCF_000622305.1 Nannospalax galili
TCAAGTGTCAGTCATCTGGTCACAGGACCACCCCTAGGAAGGTGGGTTCACCTTAAGTCATGCTAAAGAGATGGGCTGGATACCTAGTGTGTTAATGAGATAGTGAACTTTTCCTGTCTGGAATCCCAGCCCTTCATGCAATGCTTATGGACTAAGCAACAAATATCTAGTTTTCCATAAGTCTAGCTGCTTTTCTGAAGATTCAGAAAAGCGTAAGTCTTCTTTCCTCATTTCTTTCTCTTTTCTAAGCATGCTTTGCCTAACTCCTTGGGCTGCCCCAACATTTTCAACTTTGTTACTCTTTCTTTAAAATTCCCCGCAATGAAGTTGCTAGTCTGCCACACGTCTGACCTCCATGCTGGCTCTAAATAGGCAAGACATTATGCCGCACCCCACTTCCCACTTTATTCTCCTCCTCTGGGCAGCTACTGAGATTTACAGCTTGCCTGCTTTGGAATTTTTCCAGTGAAATTGTCTTTCCTGTTGAGTCCATTCTTAAATTTCTTTATTAATGAGACTAACAACTCTAATTATTATTTTAATGAGATACTGTACTTTGCCTTCCAAGAATTCCTAATCTGGGACTCTAAGAGGAGGGACTCCAATTTCCTGGGTAGCATGTGGCAACTCTGCTGGGACTCCCCCAAATTTCCAGTAACACCATCTCCCCAGCTCCTGCTTTCCTCCTTTTGTGCCTTCTGACTGCCTCACTGTTTATTTTCTTCCTCTCTTCCTTTCACTGATTCTCTAATATACATATATATTATTAAAATGCAGGATTTCTTATTGTTTGTGACATGAATTGGATTTATGAAAATTTTCCGTCTTGACTTAAAAAATGGTTTGAGATATACACCCAAATATGTGCCACAGAATAATAGAAGCAGCTGTGCAAATTGGAATGGAGGTAATAAGAGAAAGTCAAATTAGAAAGCAAAATGTATGTTGCCCATCTCACGTGACTGCTAGAGGTGGGTTCTGTTTATTGGAAATGAAGCTTCACATTCCTTATTCTTAATTTAAAAACCAAGTCAGCCGAACATTTTCTATTTTTCCCCAAAACAAGCCAAGCAATGAAGTTAAAGGTATATGACTATGCGTGTGTGGCCCTTGATCTCAACCATGGGCTGGTAGCTCTTATAATAAAGCGGTTCCACCCAGGTTTATTGGGACCAGAGAGGGTCTTAAAAACAAATCGACAGGCCACCAGGCAGGCAGGAGGAGGGAAATTCTAGATTTATCTTCTGAGGTCCATAAACTATAGAGAGGAAGAGCTTATTAGTACAATAGATAAGTGTAAATAAAGATGAAGTAGAAAAACCACCTTGTTAAAATCCAGCTCCTGAAGGACTAGGCACACAGATTTGCTCTATGCTGGGCCCATCTATACCCACCAGGTTGGCTGTTTTCTGTCCTGTGCTTTGGGGGAATGTTATTGTTGCTGGGAAAGGTGGTTCAATGTCAGAGCAGTTAATGGAATGTGGTGGCCATCTGGACAATTGTGTGCAAACCAACTTCTTTAAATCCATCGATGTACATGACCACCTGTCCTTTCTCATTTGAAGGGGCACTAGCGGTACTAGGAAGATGGGAAACACAGGGCACATTATGTGAGAGATGAATTTGGCCTTTTTTTCATGTACTGAGTAGAGAAGGAAGCTGTTGAACTTGAGCCGTTGACACTGCCTGATAGAGAAAGGATATGTTCAGACAGGAAGAGAAAGTTTGAGTATCACAGAGCTATAAAGTTATAAGATTGCAAGGAATCCTAGCTGGATTCTTAACGTGGTGCCGGAGATCAGGAGAACACATGAAGATGTAGCCTTTGATCTACTGTAATGTCACCAGAGGGCAATGAAAGAAGGTTGGCTCCCTCTCAAAACTCATCCAATCCCTGGAGCTCTGGCTGAGTCTAGGGGAACTTCTGTGGGCTCTGCCCTTCTAGGGACTCTAATCATCGTCTTATATCCTTCCTGGGACCATTGTAGGGATTCCCTCATTTGGAAAGAATTCATGGAGTTTGACCACACATTCAGCACTGGGTGAGACACTTTGGGGAATAGGGAAGAAGGTTAATTCTCAGGCGTTATCCTTAAAGAACTAACAGATGTGGAGCGAATTTAAAGAGCAGTTAGGAGTGTTTGTAGATGAGTTATGCAGACTGAGGTAGGTAACCAGCTCAGCCCAGCCTGAGGCTGAGTTCCACTGTGCCCCTCAGTGACTGGGGCCAGATATTCCCTGGAACTCACCTACAAAATAAGTTGTGGGGAGTAATTGCTCTAAGGGAGCAGGGAAGGTCTTGTTCAAATGTGGCCAACATAGATGTGGCCGTTCAGACCCTTTGCTTGTGAGGCCTGGAGTAGCAACAATAACGGACCAACCTAGGCGCTAGGTCTTATCCATAGCTAAATTGAGGCAGGTCTCCATAACCCAAAATTTCAGCCTAAACGTGCAATGACCTGCAAAGTTCAGGCTGTATGAAAGCATGGTTCTGACTGTGACTTCAGCATGAGAGGTGCTGGGTCTGTGCTAAGTGAGGGGCAGGAGCCAGGCCTGCTGGCTTCACTTCAGAATGACAGGGGACTGGTGAGCATCCTTGCTTGGTGTCATGTGGAAGGTCTCAGTGTGCCTCTGCCCTCCCTACATCCCTGTTTTTTTTTTTTCCTTCTTAAGGGCCAGATCACAGCAGCTGGAGGCTCAGAAAGTCTTTGCACAGCCAAATGTTTTCAGGTTTTTTTTTTCCCCTTGGCTAGATTCCTGGTGCTGTCACTCAGCAGTCACGGCGGGCTTGTGCTCCAGGAGCGTTCTGCTTTCCTCATGGGTCTTGTCCAAAGGCTGCCTATGTGGACAGTGGAGGCCATTCCCCAACCTGGAATCCATACTGATACCAGCCCACAGGCCAGAGGCCAGTCTGGCCTTGACCACTACCAACTCTGCTGTCTGGTGAAGACAGAAGCTCCCCAGGCCTCAGCACTTTAAGAAAGTATAAAGCAAAACCGGTGCCCTCTGGTCTAGCCACATCCCCATTAAACAGTTGGAGTCTCTACTTTTTGTGGGAAAACAGCAGAGGGGGGTTGGACTAATTAGTTTCCTCACAGGAATATGATTAAGGGAAGGTTGAGCAGGGTGGGAAAGGAAGGAGGGCTGGCAGGGAGAACTGTCACTGAGAGCCATTGAATGTGGAAAGGCTGCCCAGAGGCACAGTGAGCATCCTGGCTGTCCCCATGTTCCAGCAGGGGCTAGACGGCCACCTGGGGAGGAAGGGGCACAAAGGTGACTCATGACCTTGGGCAGAAGTTGCAGGAGAGGACCCTGAGATTTGCCTTGATTCTCAAACTGCTTGCAAAGCAGAAACATGGGAGAGAGGATGGCTTTTCCTCCAACTTGCTGTTCCTGTTACTAGCTGGACAGACACCAAAATTTTGTCTCTTAAGTGCCTCTACTCTTCTGGTTTTTAGTATCTTTAAGCTGTGGTGAAATGGACATAGCATAAAATTTGTCATTTTCACCGCAAAGGTGTACAGTTCAGAGGCATTAGGTATCTTCTCTACAAATCTAGCTCCAGACCATGTTCATCTGCTAAAATTGTGTCTGGGGGCTGGGGAAATGGCTCAGTGGGGAAGAGTATTTGCTCCACAAGCATGAGAGCCCAAGTTCAAATCCTCAGAAGCCACATAAAAAGCCATAGTTACTGCATGTGCCTGTGCCGCATGCGCATGTGTGTGTGTGTGTGTGTGTGTGTGTGTGTGTGTTGGAAACGAGGAGGGTCGTTGGGGCTTGCTGGTTACCAGCCTACCTCCAGGTTCAGTGAGAGACTGTCTTAATAGAATGAATCAGAAAATGATGAGCAGAATACTCCACATACACCTCTGGCCTTGACATGCGCACACAGATTAATTTACCTGCATTCACGTGTGTATACACCACACATACACTTATACATATACAAATAAAATTTTAAAAATTGAGTTCATACCCAGTAAAAGTTCCTCAACTCCTAGCCCCTGGCAACCATCATTTTACTTTCTGTTTTTATTTTTTCTAGTTTAGATACCTCATATAAGTGGAATTATATGACTTCATTCTTTTATGGCTGGCTTATTTCACGAAGCATGCTGTCTTTAAGGGTCATCATGTTGTAGATGTGTCAGAATAGTGTCACGTTATGTTTTTTCAGTACACTTTGCTTCTCCATTCATCCATTGATGGACATTTGAATTGCTCCTGCTTCTTAGATACTGTGAATAATGCTCATATGATCATGAGCTTATGGAGAGCTATTTGACCCCCACTCTCAATTCTGCTGGCCTTAGAAACACTGGATCATGTGGCCATTCTAAGCTCAGATATTTAGAGGCACTATATTATTTTCTATAGTAGCTGTACCATCTTCTTTTACTATATGCATGTATATTCCTGGACTGGGTGTGTGTGTATGTGTGTGTGTGTGTGTGTGTGTGTGCTCAGCTCACATGTGGAGGCCAGAGGATAACCTTCTGTGTCTGTCCTCAGGTACCTTCTAGCTTTTTTGTTTGCGACAAGGTTTCTCATTGGCCTGGAACGTCACTGTTAGTCAGCCAACAAGTTTCCAGGAGTCTGTCTCTCTCTGCCTCTACCATTCCGTTGCTGGGATTGTAGGCATATACCACTGCACCTAGTTTTTTATGTGGGTACTGGGGACCGGAACTCAGGTCCTCATACACATGAAGCAGGCACCGTTCTGACTAAGCCATCTCCCCAGCCCTCGCTGCATCATTTCATATTTTCCCATCAATGCATAAAATTTCAGTGCCTCTGGTCTTGACAAACACCTCTGTTTAGTTTCTTGACACTCCCTGGAGGCCTGATGAAAGATGTGTCATTGCTCTTGCCTCAACCAGGACTATCAAAAGAGAGAAGGACGTGGGATCAGCTCTGTCTAGTCTCCAGTGACAGGAGGCTGGACAGTGAATAATAACCTTAGAGGTTCTGGTAGCTGGAACAAAGATAGAAGAACATGGATTTGGGTATTTGTTCCTGTTTAAAATAGTGTTGAGGAGTGTCCCTGGATCTTGAAGGTAAGGTCTGCTCATTTCACATGTAGGCACCCATGTTTGTGTTTCCTTCTATCTCTGACCTTGGCAGGGTCAAAGACATCTTTAGGACCTGATAGCTTTAGTCCCTGCTATGCCCAGGCATCTGAAAGGCTTATGTCCTGCGAATAGTCAAATTAAAAAATGTGCTCTGGTTTGAATGTGTCTCAACAAATTCATGTGTTGGGAACTTAATTCCCAGTGCAACAGTGTTGGCCAATAGAGCCTTGTGGTCACTGGGGCTCTGCCTCATGGACGGATTCATTTTCTTATCACAGGAGTGTTTCTGTTACCTTGAGAGTGGGTTATGAGTTCAAGCTCCCCCTTGCTGTCCCTCTCTTGCCTCTTCATCTTCCCACTATAGATGATGCAACAAAAAGTCACCCAGTGGATACCCACACCTTGATGGTGGGCTTCCCAACCTCAGAGCCTTTGCAAATAAATTTCGATTGATCAAAAATCACTCAGGGTTGGGGGTGGGGCTGGAGAGATGGTTCAGCGGTTAAGATCACTGTCTTCTCTTGCAGAGGACCTGGGTTCATTTCCCAGCACCCACGTGGGGGCTAACAACCATCTGTAACTCCAGTTCCAGGGGATCTGACACCGTTTTCTGGCCTCTGTGGGTACTGCATGACATGGGTGCACTTACATACATGCAAGAAAAATATTCATATACATAAAATGGAAAATAATAGACAATATATATTTTTTAAAATCACTCAGGGTTTGGTATCTGTTCTAGCAACACAAATCAGAGTAAGACAATTGCCTAACTCCTCCCCCCATAAAATGTAATAGACTGTGACCAAAAATTCAAGTGAGCATTGAAGACCTTCCACAAGCACTCCTGGCACTGAGACACGAGCGGGACAACAGATTCAATGAAGATTTGGAGGCTGAGCCCTGGGTGCCGATCCTAAGCTTTGTACCTTTTATTTTGGTGTTTAAAAAAATCTGTATTAGAGCTGGAGAGATGGCTCAGCAGTTAAGAGCACTGGTTGCTCTTGCAAAGGACCTGGGTTTGGTTCCCAGCACCCATGTGGCAGTTAATAACCCTCTTTAACTCCAGTTCTAAGAGAATTCAATGCCCCCTTTTGACCTCCACAGGCATTGCATGACACAGATGCACTTACACACATGCAGGCAATATACTCATGCACATAAAATAAGAATAATAAATAAAATGAAAAAAAATCTATATTAGTTGGGACTGGAGAGATGGTTTGGCAGTTAAGAGCACTTGCTCTTTAACTGAGTTTGGTTCCCAGTACCCACATCAGGCAGCTCACAACTGCCTGTAATTCTAGGTCTAGGGGATCTGACACCCTTTTGTGGCCTCCATGGGCACCTATACACATATGGCACACACACACACACACACACACACACACACACACACACACGTGCGTGCACACGTGCACTAAAAAAGAATATTAGTTATCTTGCTCCTGAAGTGACTCAAAGTCATGTCCAGTAGCTGTTTCCTAGCCAGTCTTCTGCCTAGCTGTCAACTCAAGAGAAAGATGTACGTAATGTGTGGCTGCTTCTGAGTCATAAGAAGACATTGAGCTACCTTTACAGACTCAGAAGACATCGATCTTGTTATGGAAAATCAGACAGTTGAGAAATCAAGCACTTCACCCAGGAGGTTGGAGAGATCTGCTTTTATTTATTGCTAGTGGTCCCACATGAACTAATGCTCTGAGGTTCTGGGCCCCAACCCAGTTTAGTTTCATGCCATCTTTTAGCAACCATTTCATTGGTGGGTTCAAACTACAAATTCCCATAATTTACAACTCAGGTTACCTATATGTCACAAGATAAGACAATTTCAGGAAATTCATTTTGTGATGAAGCAGTTAAAAGCTGACTACAAAGGCAGATTTACTGGAAGCTCCTGAAACATTTTCGTAACAGGATTTAGTAAACAGGACAATTGCAGTCTAGGTCCCAACAGATAACTGTGGTATGTTTGGTCTCCTGAATCCTCCATTGTTACTTCTACTTCTCCAATCGGCTGTGGTTAAGCAATTACTAAGTAAAGCAGCACATGGCAATCAGTATGTCCTAAAACATAGAAATATTAAGTAAGAGGAGTTGGGCATACAAATCACATGGTGAACAGTATTAAATGTACACACAAGCACACACACACACACACACACACACACACACACACAGCTTTCCTTTTCATTCTGGTCTACATGGCATATGGATGTAGATTTTGTTATCACTTCTTTCCTAGCTCTGTCTTTCATATTATCTCTAACTGGATCTCATAAGGGCACCTGGTCTCCTAATCATCGTACCTGCATCCAGATCATCCTGACTTCCCAAGCCTTCAACCTTGGGTTCACCTCTGACTGTCTCTTCTCTTGGTCTGCCCCTTTCAGAACGGGCTGTTAATTCTGTCTCTGCAATCTGACCTTGAGCCACTGACACAGCCAAGCCTCCTCCTGAGTCTAGGCTCTGATGACCTCTCATGCTGACTTCTGCACGCAGCCTTCTTTCTGGCGGGCATTTCCACCTGCAGCCTCACCCCTCTCTGTACATTCCATACCCAACAGCTAGGCTAATTTTCACAGAGTGCTATTTTGATTTTGTTACTTGTCCATTCAGAAATCGGCGGGAGCTCCCATTTGCCTCCCACCTGTAATCTAAACTCCTCAGCATGTGTTTCAAGGCTTTGGCAAACTCACATTTAGCCACCCTCATCTTCTGCAACCTCCTGACTTCTCTTAGCTCTGGCCCAACACCACCAGCATAAGTTGCTGGCTTTGGGGCATAACTCTGCTCTTGGCTCACTTAGTCATGTCTGTATCAAGACAAAACAAAGAACATGTAAGCAGGAATCCCACTGGGTTTGTTTGGATATTCCTAGCTTGCCTGCAATGCCTGTCACATAATAAGTACTCAGTAAATATTTGTCAAATGAATGTTAAAGAGTTTTACCTTTCAATACCACTACTTGGGGTAATCAATTCACATATAAAAGACTTTAAGTGTTTAGGACACAGAATCAATTAACTTTTCTAGACCTGTAAGTCTATACTACACTCTCTTGATAATAATATGGATTGATTATAAGGTATAAGGTTAATTTAAAAAAAAAGGGGCATGGGGGTGGCTGAAAACCACCACCACTTTAGTTATATGCAATGCATGTTGAGGCTTGGCTTCAGAAACTTTGGGATGAGAAAATATGTACTTCATAGAACAGAAAAAAAAAAAGTCTGGGTCATTAGGCGCTGTCATAGAGAAGGGTCCTTTATCTGAGCTGGGACTCAGCTGGATTCCCAGGCAGACTGGGACAGGAAGTAGGTGTCAGTGAGCCTTGAAGACTTGTATTTCTGGCCCTAAGTGGCCTGAGAGAAATAACTTGACTTCTTTCAGCCCTACTTTCTTAACAGATCACTGGAAATCACCATTTACTAAGCACCTGCTGTATGCCCAGTCAGGGTCAAATGCTTGAAATATGTTTAATTTTTCAGTTGTAACAACTTCAGCTTGACTGGGAGTGGTGTTACACACTGATCCCATTCCTTGGGAAGCAGAGGTAGGTAGAGAGAGATTGAGGCCAGCCTGGTTTCCATAGCACGTTCCAGGCCAGTAATGAACCTATAGGCTGCTTACTGGTAAGACCATGTCTTACATATCGCCAGGATCTGAGAGAATAAAGTGGTTTAGACACACACACACACACACACACACACACACACACACACACACAGGCTACAGGGAGAATTTGTCTCAACGCCCCCCCCCCCCAAAAAAAAACCGAAACAAAACACCCTGCAACCTAACCCTGGGCCCACAGTAAGCACTTACCAAGTGGATGTATTTAGTGCTGTTATTTTGGTTTATTGATATGTGTCTGCCTGCTCTGTGTTCTTTCATCTTTTTCTGGTAGTGGCATTAGGATTCCTTTTCAGGATTACCTGCCAGCATCAGTCTATATTAGTGGGGTTACTCTCTCTATCTTTCTAGTGGGATCTAGGAGTGGAATTGTGACCCAATCTTGGCCAAAGAGATCATTAAATCCTTTGAGCAGTGATTGGCTCAGAAAGAGAGCCTGACCCAGCCCACTGGGACTTCTCAAAAGTCTCCTTTCTGTATTGAAGTTGTCAGATTGCTGGGACATGAGCTTGAAGGAGCAGGTGGGCATCTTGCTATGACATCATGAGCACCCATCTGAGTGTAAGGCTGCAGGAAGGAGGTGGATACCCTTTGAACATTGAGGTCCAGGTGGACCTGTTTATTTATCATTAGGTATTTCAGTTTCTGAGGACTATTCAGTTGAGTCAATATATGCCTCTAACTTTTTTTTTTGATGCTTAAAATTCTTTTGGTCAGAATTGTATTATTATAATGATACCTAGTGTATTGAAAAGCTCTCTGTAGCTGGAACATGGTGTATGTGTGTGTGTGTGTGTGTGTGTGTGTGTGTGTGTGCATGTACACATATGTATCTAAACCACATTAGTCTCTCAGATCTTGGCAATATGGAAGACATGGTCCTACCAGTAAACTACCTATAAATTCATAACTAAGTGCAGAGGATTGCAAGTTCAGAGTGGGATTTGTAGTAGGTGCTGGGGAGACTTTGGGGCAGAAGGAGCTTCTGCCTAGGTATGTTTGCTGAGAGATCTGGAAGGCAAGGCTTGAGTGTTCTGGGGAGGACATGGCCAGGCAAAGAGGAGGGGCTAGGGTGCAGGCAGGTGGGGAGCATGGACAGAGGACAGCACAGTATGTTCCTAAGGGGAGCAGATAGCTGGGCTGCTTATGTTAGAGGAGAGGAAGGTACAGTGCAGGCAGGCCTGTCTGGGCACTGCCCCTGGCCTGGATGATGGGATCAGCTCCCACCTCAGCAGCAACCTTGTGACCCAGTACTGCGTTTTACTGTGTCAAGCAGGATGGCTAAGCAGTTACTTGCCTGTTTCTCTGGTCTTCCCATATGTCTTGGCAGGAAGCAGCTGCCTCCTTGGCTCTGGACCAGTTTAGCCCTGTGATAGCACACTCAGCCTATGGAGTGGTCTGCTGGGTTTTAGTCCTGGCCCAGCAATTGTCAGCCTGGACCTCTTAGATAAATTATACATTTGTTCCATCCCTCAGTTTTCTCATCTTTAAGATGAGAATATGAACTTCTTCCCCTGAGGTCTGGCTGCTGGGAACACCGAAGGAGTCATACCAGGCCCATGGTTAGGCTACATAGTATATGCCTTTCATCATATACCTCTTTGGGTTTCGTTGTTGGCATTACACTCTGGGATCTCGCACCCTTGACTGGCACATCAGTAAAACTCCTTGTGGCTGTGATCTGGCATCAAGTTTCTTCTTACTCAGACTCCTCAGACTCTTCTTTCCTTTTGGAGGTCAGGAGCATCTGCTCGCAGGATTTCCTGTACTACTGGCCTCTCACAGCAATGGGGTCTCACGATGCACAGTCCCTCCGTTCCTATATCGAAAGACGATTTACCTAACAGATGGGCTCTTTTGAATATTTATGTCTGGGCACATCTGTTCTGGACTTGAAAGTTTAATAAAGCTTTTCATTTTCTGGAGCGCTGGTGAAGCCTGTCTGTGGTTAGCTGACAGCCCCCTGGGGTCAGCTTCTCCACAGTGACTCTGGGGCATAGGGGTTCAGCTTGGGTCACCCCATTTGGCAGGTAGCCATGCCCTTCAAATCCTTCCTCTTTTTTCCTTGCAAGCAATAGAGAGAATGACCAAGAGACCAGAGGCAGGTGGGGGGTGCACACAGCATGGACCAATTGAGTATGTTTACAGAGAGAAAAGTAGCAACAGCTGTTTGCAAAGGGGAAACTGTGTTTTTTTGTACTCTGTTGTCCCCACTGGGAGATGAGTTCTTCAGTTTGTGTGAAGGGTAGAGCAGTCTAGCCTTAGTCTTTGCACCACAGCGTGCTGGGGCTTTGGCAGGGTAAATTCTAGATGTGTACTGAATACTTTTCTCTTTGCTGTGACAAAACACCTGGCAAAAGCAACTTAGGGAAGGAAAGATTTGTTTTGGAAGGCAGCTGTGCTCACCACTACTATACCACCAATGCAACACAGGAATGGTTTGTTTTGGCTCAAAACAGAAAGTCAGAGGCCAGGGCAGTACCAGACTCATAACAATTTACTCTCTCAAGAATTACCTTACTCTACAAGTCCAGCATTAATTCCTTCCAAGGTTGATGTTGCCATGATGTAATTATATTAGGTCCCCCTTCAAACTTCTACCACTGCCCATTAGAACTGCTTTGGTGACCAAGCCTCTCGCACAGAAACCCTTAAGGCACAAGCAAGCATCTAATCCATGGTAATGTTAATGTGTTCAACGAAAATTCCCCAGCAGTCCATCACGGTAGGGAAGGCATGGTGGCAGCTGGTCACGTTGCATCTGTAGTCCAGAGAGAGATGAACGGTGGTGCTCAGCTTGCTTTCTTCTTTTCATTCAGTCTGGATCCCCAGTGCATGAAATGGTGCTCCCCACATTCAGAGGGGGCCTTCCCACTTCGACTAGTCCAAATTCCCTCTCAGCTAGGCTCTGGGGGTTTTGGGGGTTGATTCTAGATCCTGTCAATTTAACAAGCTGTAGTAACCACCACAGGATGGGTGTGTTAAGGAGAGGGCTTGGGCAGCAATACTCTCAAAGTTGCAAAGTTGGAGGAATTTTTGTTGAACACATTAACATTACCATGGATTAGATGCTTGCTTGTGCCTCAAGGGTTTCTGTGCGAGAGGCTTGGTCAACAAAGCAGTTCTAATGGGCAGTGGTAGAAGTTTGAAGGGGGACCTAATGTAATTACATCATGGCAACATCAACGTTGGAAGAAATTAGTGCTGGTCTTGTAGAGTAAGGTAATTCTTGAGAGAGTAAATTGTTATGAGTCTGGTACTGCCCTGGCCTCTGGCTTTCTGTCTCACAGTGTGATCTGTTCTGCATGGACTACTGCTCTGATGTCATCTGCCTTGAGACCCTTGCTAGAGATAGCACTAATGGGGCTCTCTGATCTTGAGCTTTCCTCCTTTAAAACAGCAAATGAAACCCCCTTTCTTTATAAAGTATCCAGGCTCAGGTATTTTGCTATTGCAACAGAAAATTGACTAATGCAAACTTCTTAGTTCTTGATACCCATTTCCTTCTTGCTCAACCGTGGTGGCATTGTCTAATGTTTGTCCATGCAGGCTGTGTTCTAACCTAGAGGCTCACAAGAATGAATAGCAGTAACAGGAATCACAATAACACATGCTGCCAAGATGCACAGAATCTTCACACATGCCAACAATTGTGCTATCATTTTTATCTACATCATGTCTGATTTCCCCCCCCCCCCATACCCAACTAAGGCTTTTATTTCAGTTTTCCAGATGAGTTAACTGAGGCACAGTACATTCACTTCATGGACTTGCTCAGGGCTATACAGTTACCAAGTGGGGCAGCCAGGATTTGAATGCAGACCATCTCACCTCAGATCTAAACTCTTCATTCTGTCTTGCACACTTGTATGGAATATGTCAGTCAGCATTTCCAAAATGGCTTGTTTTGGAACCTATCCTGTGATGATCAAATAAAGCCACATGCCACTTCCCCTGAGATCAATGTAAAACACACAGCAACTTCATGGATGTTCTGAGGAATCCTGCAATAAACCTTATGTAACTCAATGTTTCCCAAACTTCCTTAACCACAGAATTTTCTCTTCTTTGATATCTATTCACAAACATCTCATGGATTGAATACACTGTGAGTTATTTGAGAAACATTTCTGAGAATGAACATTGGCTTAAAGTGTCCACTCTCCCAGGGCTGCTCGTCCTTAACAAAGTTTAAGACAGTCTCAGAGGGCATCAGAGTAGGACTGGGGAGAAGTCACACTGGAATTTTAGCTACGGTTAGAGAGGCTTTCTTAAGAGACGGAACTGTAGAAAGCACTGGATTACTGTCTACATGAAATATTTTATTTTGAAACTGTTTCAAAAGCACAGAAATTTGTAAAAGTAGTACAAAGAACTCCTGTCTGCTTTCTGCCCTAAGACCTCACTCAAATGTTGCCAGTGTCCCCATGACTCCTTTAGAGCAGCTGGTCTGCTTCAGGGTCACATGTAGCATCCATTGTCACATCCCTGTAGATACTTTTATTTTGAAACTATTTGTTTTTCTTTCTTAATTATTTTTAAAGAATTTTATGTATGTAAATATTTTGCCTACATAATGAGTTTGAGGCCAGCCTGGGATATACAAGACCATCTCTAAACAAACAAACAAACAATAATGACAAAAAACAAAAATTAGAAATTATACATTAATTTTAGATACCAAAGAGACAATCTATTTCTGTGCATTGAAAATCTTGATCTCATTTGAATGCTTCCCACTGCAATATGATGTCATGGGGGTGTGTTTTGGGTTTATCTCTTTCTATATTTGAACCTCCTCTATGGAAGCCTAGCTCCACCCCTCTAATGTAGCAAAAGCTCACATTTGACCCCTTTGACCCCTATTCCTGGATAATGGCCCTGACTTCAGTGTTGGCCTGCCTTCCCTGGGATTCCTATTTCATTTGGGCCTGCCTAGTGATATTTTCATGAACAAAGGAAAAAAGGAAGGCAGAATGGAGGAGGGAGGCAGAGAGAGAGAGAGAGAGAGAGAGAGAGAGAGAGAGAGAGGGAGAGAGAGAGAGAAGAAAAAGGAAGCTGGTGAATATGTTTTTAAGAGGGGAAGGAAGGGAAAAAAGAGAGCTTTGCATTTTGTAACCTGGTTTTTGTAACTGAAATGAAAATTTGGATATTTGTAGAAAATAATATTATTTTATCTATCAAGGTATTAAATTACTGTGCTCTTAGTATTCCGATGTGCAGAATTAAGACCAGTAAATGGAAATTATATAGTGTTTTTTCTTTTCCTCTCCTCTCCTTTCCCTTCTCCCCTCTCCTTCCCTTCCCTTCCCTTCCCTTCCCTTCCCTTCCCTTCCCTTCCCCTTCCCTTCCCTTCCCTCCCCTCCCCTCCCGCCTCGCCCCCTTCTTCCTTTCTTTCTTTTGCAAAATCTCTCTATGGAGCTCAGGCTGGTCTTGAACTCAAGAACCTCTCGCCTGAGTGTCCCAAGTACTGGGATTCTGTATGTGCCACCATGCCTGGCTTGGGGACATCTTGCATCTCATTATGAAAAATATTCTCCATCTAGAGTTGCTCTTTGCTAGAATGTTCTTGGCTACAAGGGAATGAGTTCCTGGCAACAGACTGTCAGATTATCAGTCGTGACTGGGAAAGGATTTTCTTGCTTGGGGTGAGGATTTGGGTTGAATCCAGAGTTCCATAATGACTTGGTGATAGTGGTGTAGTTGAAACTTGAATTTGATCAGGATCCCAAGGAGCTGTGGCCCCAGGACCCCCACAAGTGACTGAGGAGATGGCAGGGTTCCAGGGGGATGGGAGTCAGCAGTGAGAAGGCTCCATAAGGCATCTGAGGACACACCATGTGCAGGCTGTGCAGTCGCATGATGAATTTGCATCTCTAGATAAAACATCCTGCAGATCGAGACAGCCGTTAGTTCCAGTGCCAGCAATCCAGCACTAGCTTCAAAGGAGAAACTAAAAATGTTCTCCTTGGAGCAGGTTTTGGCCCTCAGAGTTCTTTTATTGTTCCCAAATGGACCACATATGAGGGAGCTTTTGTGATTGCTTGACAACAGTAACCTGTCAATCACAACAAGCAAAACCCTAAATGGTCTCTGCCAGGAGCAGATTCAAAGATCGGAGGTTTCTGTGCTCCTGTCTCTTCACTTTTAAAGCTCCTGCCCAACCAATCCACCCACAACTTTACCCCAAAGAAGCTGGAGTTTTAGTATCTTTTAAAATCTTGAAACAAACTCGTTTTGAAATTGTATATATTGCTAGCAAACATGCCTTCAGCTGCCTGGGACCAGTGGCATGTTCAACAGACATTCTTTGGGCCAGCAACTGAGACAGCTCTGAAGTACACAGCAGCTTAGCAGGGCGCCTGCATGCCCATGTTACAGGTGAGAATGCCGAGATGGAATTGAAGCAAGAGCAAATGCCAGCGTCAGGATGCCTTCCCTCCACTTCCATGCAGTGGAGCGTAGAGTGATAGCCTTGGTGCCTGCGAGGAGTGGGGAGTGACTCACTCACTTTCCCAAGTGGCAACGAGTGTCAGCCTTCATGACTGCTTCATTTTCTAGATAAAGGTGCTGTAAGTGAGAACTGGTTTTGACCAGTAGTCAAATCCTGATGGCACCTTGTATCTGGACGCTTCCTTAACATTGTTCTCAAAGCTGGATGCTTTACTGGATGGTTGTCTTAATATGTTTATAAACTTTTGTGCATTTACTTTTCAATATGAGTGACTTTTCTGTTGCTATGATAAAATATCGTGACAAAAAGCACATTAAGGAAGGAGTTTATTTTGGTGTGATTCCAGAGATAGAGTACATCATGGCAGAGAAGATTTGGTAACAGTCAGGGAAAGCACAGTGACAGGAACAGGAAGCTGGCTGGTCACATTTTTATCCCCACACAGGAAACAGAGAGAACGGGAAATGAAGTGAAGCCATAAACCTTCAAGGCCCAGTCCTTGTGATGGACTTCTTTTGGCAAGGCTCTACCACCTAAAGGTTCCTTAACCTTCCCAAACAGTGCCTCCAACGGGAGACCTAAAGTGTTCAAATGCAGGAGTCTATGGAGGACATTGCACATTCAAACCACCACAGCATGCTAGTGTTTTGGGGGTGTCTTTGGTAGGTAACTGTTTTAGTCATCACAGATTCTGAAGAGCAACATGGGCCACCACAGAATAGGAATCATTTAACAGTGACTGTTTACAGAGTAGCTTGCTGTGTGCAAGTCCCCATAAACACAGAATCCCCTTAAATCTTGGTTAACAATGGAGTGAGGAAGGCTAATTTCCAAAGGAGACTGAGAGTGGTCGTTGGGTATTCCATTCAAAGGCCCACAACTAGGGAGTGGCAAAGTCAGATTTTAAGCTCAAAATTGTCCCACTTCAAAGGAGCAATGCCTACCCCACCGTACTGCCTCTGACAGGGTATTTCCCCTGATGCCAGGTAAGTATCAGGTGGCAGCTGGACAAAGGAGCAGTGGGCCTGAACACATAGATTATATGAGCTAAAAAATTCTACTAGGGAAGTTTTTCACATGTCTTTTTCAAAGGCCAGAGTTCAG
The DNA here is from genome assembly GCF_000622305.1 of Nannospalax galili. NCBI lineage: Eukaryota > Metazoa > Chordata > Mammalia > Rodentia > Spalacidae > Nannospalax > Nannospalax galili. The sequence goes on from NW_008360326.1 coordinate 6,023,017, forward strand.
ATTTATGATACTGGAATATTCATGTGCTGCTGCAGCGTGCACTACCATACCACCAGGAAGAAAGGTTTCCTGTAATTGAAATTAACCTAAGGTGAGGGCTCCTCTGAGCTCAGGTTCAGACATTACAGATGTGATTAAAGCAGCACACAATCCACTTGGAAGGCTGTGAATTCCCAACTTAAAATTACATTTAATAATTTGGAACATGGAAGTACCCATTTCCATCCATCCACACATCTATCTGTCCATCCATCCATCCATCCATCCATCCATCCATCCATCCACTCACATATCCATTTGTCTATCCATCCATGCAATCCACACACTTATTCGCATACCCATCTACACATACCTGCATGTATGCATGTGTCCATTGATCTCTCCATCCCTCTATTGATCTGTCCATCCACACAGCTATCTTTCCACCCATCTACCCATCCATTTGATTTGTATACCCATCCACATACTCACCTGTACCCACATCCATTCATCCATCAATTGATTGATTTATTCATCTACACACCCATCCACATACCCATCCCCACATTCATCCATATTTATCTCTCCATCTATCAATCCTTCTATACATTTACACATCCATCTATTGACCCATCCAGTGCACATAATCATTTATATACACATCCATTGACCCATTGACCCATTGACCCACATCCATCAATCCATCCATCCATCCATCCATCCATCCATCCATCCATCCAATTCATTCCATTTATTTCCTAATATTTCAAAATATTTGTGTCTAAATAGGTGTCCAAAACCAAACCAAATCAACCAAATTAAGCCAAATAAAACCCTATTCTGTAGTCTGGATCCTGAACGCCCCTCAAAGGCAATGTATTGAAGGACTGAGCCTAGCTTAGCCTATGATATTATTGGGAATGTGCAGAAACTTTAGGCAGTGATATCTAGTGGAAAGAAATCAGGTCACTGGGGCTATGCTTTTGAAGGAATATTGGGACCTTGGCTGTCTCTTTGTTGCGTTTCTCTCTTTCCTGGCCAGGATGATGTGAACAGGTCTCTTCTATTACGCACTCCTGCCATCATAATGTGCTGTGTTCTCTCAGGTCCAAAGTGACAGTGCTGAGCAACTGTAGACCTAAAGCTCTGACTGTGAGCTGAAATAAACCTTTCCTCCTAATACGTTGATTATTTCAGATAGATATATTTTTTTTTCCAGAGCGTTGAAGAGCTGGCTAGTAAACTTTGTAAGTGGTATCGGGTCAAGTTAGAGAGAAATAGACTTAAGAACAGACAGACCACAGGGTGAAGACCCGCCAGATAATCAAAATGAGAGATCCAGAGAGTAGTGTTTTGCAGGGACCTAGACAAGGAAGACATTTAGGACATGGGGTGATCATTCTAGCCATTGTGGTTGCTGCCCGGGATGATGGTGGCACCTGCCAGGAATCCAATTAGTTTGCATTTTGATACTTGAGCTGAAAAATTGGATGTATGATCTGCCTACTGCTGAGATACCATGTGGGTCTCTTTAGCTCTCTGGAAATGGGATGTGACTTTTAATCTTGAATGCCAGTAGGATGTTCCCATAGGATTAAAAGAAGATGAGATCAGCAGGAATCCATTTGAGGAAGGATGGTTACCCTTTATCCCCTAGTTTCACTCTCCCTAAGGAGAGGTTGTACATCCAAACCTAGAAAACTCAGTTACCAATCAGCTCTCCAGCAGCAGATTCCCCTGAGTTTTATGACCTCAAGGGCTGCAGGTTGACAGTAGGGGACCCAGACTCTGAGGGGCCCTGAATGTGAGGTGCAGACATATGTGACATAATTAGGCAGCCTTTATGAGCAAAGCAGGGAAAAGTCATTAGGGTTGCTGTTTCACAAAGGGAAACTTCCTGCTCCTACCCGCCTATTAAGGAGCTGCTTTTCAACTGGGCTGCACTTCTTTGATCCCTGAGGCCCCCGATGCTTTGCTCACATCCTGTCATGATATTTAATGACATCTCACGCATGCAGCTGGAGCACGGCCCAACTTAGCATCCTTTGTGAAAGGCACTGTAACACGACAAGTTTTTGATGTGGTTCCTCACACAGCAAGGTTAGCAAGGCAACTATGCAGGCATCAACGAGTGGCCTGATGTCGCTCGGCAGTGAAACGGGTTGAAAAGAATGATCAAGAGATCCAACCATTGCCAAGTTCTTTGGCAGAAGCGTTGTTTATTATGGGATCCACAGCCGCAGCTGATACACTGCTCGGGAGAAGAAAGAAAAAATTTGGTTTTGGATGGTTTTTCAAAAGACTGGAGAGTGTTTCTTAGCAATGGATCTTTCAACTCGAGTTCAACCGTGATCACATCCATGAACAGCCGCTAAAAGGAAGATTAATAGGTCCTTAGGAATCATCCATCCCATAGCAGATATGCGAATCCCACACAATTCTTGGTTGGCAGAATTCCCCTGTCTGTTTAAAGATCTCTGTGTACAAGGAGCTCACCCTCTAGGCAGCATGGCCTCTGTGGCTTCTGTGATGGTTCAAAAGCTCTTTCTGCACCCAGCTGCTGCTTCCAATGTGAGTCAGAGGTTGGCTCTGGGCAGCTACAGAACAAGATGTCCTTTGTCAGGGTTCTTCAAAAATCTCAAAGGCAGTTGCCGGGTATCTCCTGAGCATTCCTTTTGAGGCCCATCACCCCTGTTTCTCCTGTGGTTCTTGCCATGCTCTGGTTTCTGTACCCTGGTCTGTACATTTTTTTGTGTGTGTGTGATGGGAGAGCCTTACCACCCTTGTTCTTTTAACATTGGTTAACCTGACTTGGCTACTTAAGTAGATGCTAAACCCAGGTCTCTGAAATGGGTCAGTAATTTCTACATATGAAGGCAATAATTTGACTTTCCTATGAATTTTCATATGAATCCAAGTTCGTATTCCAACTATGGATGTGTCTAACCATGCTTTTCCTTCTCTGACTGTTTGGATTAAAAGCATGTCAAGGGGATAACTGCTTAGTCTGTGCCCCTTGGGGATTTCACCCAGACAACTGTCTGACTACCCCACACTGATGGAAGCAAAGTGTCCCTAGCTGCCTCTTAGAGAAGCTGCTTCTCAGTTCATCCATTTGTCTGTGTCATTACCACTGTGCCTAAGCTTTCATTTCTACCTTGGATTATAGCTCCTTATGATCTTTCTGTGCTTGCTCCTGCTCCTTTCCAGTATGTTCCCTACACAGCCCCAGAGAACCTTTTTAATTTTTGCTTTAACAGAATTTGCTAAAACCATTTCAGCAGCTTCTCACTGTACATTTGATAAAACCCAGACATGCAGTCATGGCCTTCAAGGCCCTGCAAGATCTGGCCCCTACTTAGTTCTCCAGGGACATTTTGCATTATTTTTTTCCAGGCCCATGTTGTATCCGTACTAGCTAGCTTTCAGGTCCTTGGACACACTGGCTTTTCATGCTGGACTTTTACATGTGCTTCTCTTTGCCTAGACTGTGCCCTCTTCCGGGCCACCTGGTAGCTCTTTGCTAAGAGACTATATATATCTGGACCTTACATATTTAGAGGCTTGTATTAGTTAACTTTTCTCATTGCTGTGATAAAAATACCTGGCAAAAGCAACTTAAGAAGGAAGGGTTTCTCCATGTGTGGTGGCATACGCCTTAAATCCTAGCACTCAGGAGGCAAAGGCAGGTGGATCTCTCTGAGATCCATTCCAGTCATTGTCTACATAGTGAGTTCCAGGCCAGCTGAGGCTACAGGGAGACCCTGTCTCAGAAAAACAAAAATCCCCCCCCCCAAAAAATTGGAAGGGTTTACCAAGTGCCAGGCATGGGAAACCTGCCTTTGAGTGGTCGGTCAGGATAGTCCAAGAGATGCCCAAAACAATATGGGCTATTGCCATTGCCCTTGGTTGCCTCCCAGAAGTTGAAGGTAAGACTCTTGTTGAAAACACCACACATTTTTTCGACACAGGACTTGGAAGAATCGAGCTGGAACTGACAAGCCTCTGGCTGAGGATCAGTGTCATTTTATTGGAAGGTGCTATGCAAGCTGCCAAGGGAGAAAAGCAATCAATAGTCCCACCCAGCTGTAAAGCCTACGAACCACAACAATGACCAGCCTGGCAAGATACATGCAAAAGTGCAGTAGTGGCAGTTACATCTTGGGGGAAACCAATAACTGTTTAATTGGACTTAAGGCTCATTCAATAGGAGGGAACTTATGCCTAGTGCTATAAACCTAGCCAAACTGACAAGAGAGGTCAAAGACACAAGAGGAAAACATGCTACTGCCGTTTTTTTTCCTAAGTCAAAATAATTTCTATCTGTATTCTAAATACTTATCCTTATACCTATAGATAGATGACTGTAGCTCTCACCTCTCATCAAAGTGTGATAAGGTACCTTCTTGACCATAGTTATGTCATATTGAAGTCTAGGCTGAATTTAGCCTCTAAAACTAAAAGGCAGTTGGCTGAGGGTATGGGAGCAGAGAGGTGTGACTCAACTGCAAGCACGTCATCAGGTTGCTGTGAGAACAGGTCAGCATGTCCTTACTCCTGTTAACTGCAGACTTATAGCTTCTGTACCATATGCTTGGCTTGCTTTTGCAAAATAGGAATTGTTAGGGGACTCTCCACCCCTAAGCTATGGAAATGCTTGGACACTTAGACGTCTAACCCCAAATGTAGTTTTTTTTGTATAAAAGCCTACCCTAACAATGACAGCCACTGCACTCAGGTTCTGACACTCTTGTGTAGTCACTGGCCAGCTAATAAAAGACTTTCATTTGGCAAAACTTTGTCTAAAACACCTTCTCTGGTGAAACACCTCACAACAAAAGAAGCTTGTTTTTACAACAGACTATTTCAGAAGTCCACAACTGGTCAAAATACAGAGAATGAGTGTTCACGGGATGCCCAGCCTCAGTTGACACATCTGCAATGCAACTCCTATACCTAAGGCTCAGGGAACATTTCTGACAGGGAATGGAAAGATTGTAAGAGCCAGAGGACCAGGATACTTATTGCTAGTTAGTGTCTTCTAGACATGACAGGAGGCTGTACCCATGAAATCTCAACAATGTGGTTGCCTAAGCAAGACCTGCATAGTGATACCACCAGTTGACATGCCAATGTGGACAGGGAATAATTTCCAAGGTCTCACCCCCCTAGATGAAGAACTACAGGCAGTCAATGACTGCTGAGGGAGAGACATTCAGTTTTCTCCAGGGACAAGCCTGATAGGTTATCCAATTTCAGGGGTCAGTCTTCAACACATGTACATATGAGCAACATCGAATGGACTTATTAGGATATAGATATACATATACACATACACTCACACTTGTATGTATGCAATAATAATGAAGAGGTTACAATTTGAGAGGGAGTAGGGGACATGCAAGTTGTAGGGGGAATAAGAAGGGTTGGAAATGACTGGGTGTGGTGGTGCACATCTTTAATCTTAGCTTTTGGGAGGCAGAGGCAGACAAATACCTATAAATTCAAGGACAACCTGGTCTACATATGATGTAAATACAGTACCACATGAAATTCTCCTAAAATTAAGAAAATTAAATGCAAATAAACATTCCTATTTCTAGTAATATAAAAGGGAAAGATTTATTATTTTGTCTCATGGTTTAAGGAGATAGAGTCCATCATGGTGGACAGGGCATGGCAGCAGACTGATTACATTGTGCCCACAGTTTGGCAACAGAGTGAACTGATGCTGCTGTTGGCTGACTTTCCCCTTTCCCCTCTCTATTCAGTCTGAGATTCCAGCCACGGGAGAGTGCCACCTCCACAGACAGTCGGTCTTCAGTTGTCCTCTCTGGAAACACGTGCTGGTATTTTCAAAGTTGTTCTCACTAATGCCTCAGCATTTCTTAATCCAATCAAGCTGACAATCAAAATTAGCCATCACAAGGCTTAAATACTCCAGCCCCAGAGAAGAGTTCCGGTATCTCCAGTTCTCCACTGCCATTGTTGGATCTTGTACTTCTTCTCTATAAAACCCATCACAATTTGTATTTATATACTTGCTGGTTGTGTTGGCAAGCTTTAGTCACACCTGGATAGAGGGAGCCTTAATTGGGGAACTTCCTCCATTGGACTAGCCTGTGGTCATGTCTATAGGGTATTTTCTTGATTTTTGAGTGATGTGGGAGGGCCAGCCCACTGCGGGTGGTGTCACTCCTGGGCAGGTGGTCCTGTATTGTATAAGAAATCAGGCTGAGCATGGGCCAGGGGAGCAAGCCAGTAAGTGGTGTTCTTCCATAACCCCTGTTTTAGCTCCTGCCTCCAGGTTCCTGGCCTGAGTTACTACCTTGGGTTCCCTGATGAACCCAGGAGATGCATGTCAAATAAACCTTTCTTCCACAATTTGGTATTGATCAGAGTGTTTTGTCACAGAAACTGAAGGCAAACTAGAACATTGGTTAATGCTTGTTTTATGTCTCCTTTACCTATCTCCAGACTGTCAATCCAATCAGCCCAAATTACTGTTTATTCTAATCCCTATGAAAGGCCTGAAGTGTAATGAAGATTCAGCATTTGCTTGTAGGGCTTGGGATGTAGCTCAGGGCTTACCTAGCACGTATGAAGTCCTGGGTTTGATCATCAGTACCACATAAGCTGAGTGTGGTGGTACATGGAATTTTTCTGGAGTTTAATCACAATGTAAATGCATGTTCCAACTTGTCCTGGACAAGTACCATATCTTCCTTTTAGATTTGTATTGCTTTTGTTTTTGACAGACTGAGAATATTAAAATATTAACATTTTTATTTATTTTATGTATGGTGCATATGTGTGTACACAGGGGCCACAACATGCATGTTGGGGGTTGGAGGACAGTTTGTGGGAATTGATTCTGTCCATCTACCATGTAGGTCACGTTGTCAGGCTTGTTGGCAAGTGGCCTTGCAGGCTAAGCCATCTTGTTGGTTGAATATTATTTTATTATTTGAAGCTTGAATACCATTTTATTAGAATTTGAAAGAAAAACCACCAGATATGGGACTGGCAGAGATGACTCAGCAAATAGGAGTGCTTGCTGTATAAACACATGGACCTGAGTTTGGCTCCTAGCATTAATGTAAAAAGCTGGGTATGGCCTCATATACCTGTAACCCCAGAACTGTGGGGACAGGAGGATCCCTGAGTCTTGCTGGCCACCATTTCAAAGTCAGAGCAATAGAATGGAACACCCAGTGTCCTCCTCTGCCCTCTGCACAGGTGTACAAAGATTAGGTCAGCAATGGGGAGTCTTCAGAGAAAACAGTGGGAAAATCCAGAATGAAAGGGCAGACACGCTTAGGATTTTGGTTGGTATCTAAATGATTCTTTCTGTAATGTTTCAGTGTCTCAACTCAGGGAAGGAGTCTAAGGTCATACTACTCTAGATGCACCAGATTTTAGATAAAAAAGGAAATAAAAAGGACTTTATACTTTAGCCCTCCCCAAATCCAGGAGACCATGTGTGATTAGGGCCAAATTACACACAGTAAGCTGGGAAGAGGAGAAGGCTTGACCCATCCTGGGTAAAGGCTTTCCAGTGTGCATACCCTCAGGTCGTTAATACACCTGAGCAACCCCTCAGTTCTCTTGGTAAGTAAGCTCAGTAAATTCATTGGTTCCCCAGTAAAACTTTAATCAAACATTGGTTTGACACTAGAACCTTAAAAGGGAATAAGCACTGCTTAGTATCCCCAGAAAAAGAATTCTTGTAACAGATGCAAAATTTATTTGTTAATGTTATTATGTCTCATAATTATTACAAAAAGAAAATGAGAATGCAAAAGATGTTAAAAGCATATGGGAATTGAGATATTTTCCAAAATAGAAAAAAATGAGAAAGTCCAAGCAAGTGATGAAGGTCTGTGTAGGTTTGTTATGATATATAAAGGATGAGACAAAAATAATATACACATAATCTTAAATTTTCTAAGGTCATAGTCAAATAGTTTATGGAACAAAAATATATATCTAATTCAACTGTGAACCTAGAAACTTGCACCCACCTGTAAAAGAGATGTACTCTTGCTCTGGAGCGTGTTACTGAATATGTTAAAGCTGTAGTGAAATGCTTCTTCTAATCATGTAGTTATTAAAAATTAAAAAATATATATCTAGTCAATGTTTATCTGAGAACATTTGGCTTTTTACCCAAGCTTTATTTCAATAGCACATGGTAATTAAAAGTATCAGACTGGTGGAACTAACCTTATTGGATGTTTAACAGCCATACTTTGAGGCTTATACTAATCTGGTAAGAGGGACTTAAAGGACAATTTTTGCCCCTTGCCATCCAAGGTCGACTTAGTTCCAGGGGACTATAGAATGTCTCTCAAGATGTCCTGTAACAGTGGTGACTCACCTGTCCTCTTGTTCAGGGAGGCCATGGAGACCCCACCAGATGGATTTGAACCAGTGTCCAGTCTACAAAGAGGAGAGTCAACTCAGAGGAAACATTTCCTCCATGCTTCCAAGTGAAGCCAGCCATGGTTGAGTAGGACCTTTGACTTAGCTTCATATAGATAGAACTGGTAAAAGAAAGGAGCCAGGGGCTCCCAAGCCCATGTGACCCCTGAGGATCAGATCCTTAAACGGACTTAAGAATAAAAATAAATTGATTTATCTTGGCCAACTGTATGACCTTAAACACCCAAAAGGAAAGTATAACCAAAGAGTAAAGGGGCCAATATTTTTTTAAGAGTCCATATGTATAGCTAAAGGCTACATAACAAGCAACAGTGCCAGACAGACAATTATTTCTCACTGGTGATTTTGTTCTGAATCAGAAAGTGTTACTCAGATGTAAGACTTCAAATCTTGGTCTGCAATACTTACCTGTAGCTAAGGGAGACAACCCACTATAGTTCTAAAATGATGGCCAAATTTGTTTTCTCCTCCTATCTAGAAGCCTTTGAGATGGAAATGGCACTGATTCTAACCACTCCAACAGCTACCAAAATGCCTGAAAGCAAATCCTGAATCCATCACTCTCGAGTCCAGCCTTGGCAGACAAAAGAAAAATGAGGAGGAACCCAATAGAGGGATGCTTTTGGAAGCTCTCATCAAGAAATTCCAATGGACTCTGATATGAACATTTGAAATTTTCCCTGTTCTTTTTTTTAGTTTCCTGTCTAGAACTTGTAATGCTAATTACTCTTGCCTTTACTTCTCCTTCACTTCTCCTATTTGCTAGTCAAGTACTTTCTTTTCCCCCTACAGATAAGAGTTATGCAATTTGGGAGTCTTTTAGATAGACCCACTGAAGGGGTACTCCTCAGTTGCCTCACCCTGCATCCCTGTTCAGCATGGAAGAAGCCAGAGTGGTCTGTGTTCCTATTCCCTAACTGCAAATTGGGTAACCTCTTCATAGGATGCTGTGATAAGAATAGGAGGTAGGAATTGGCTAGGCAGTTAGTGTAAAAAACCCCAAAGGAAAGTAGCCAGTTTCTGAGATAAAAGTCAAAATGTCACCTTGGGCCTCTTAGCAACATACTCCATTCCAAAGGCCAAAAATGTCAAAAGTATTTGGGAGTTCTTATCTAATCCTTAAAAGATTTTAGGGTTACTTCTTTGGGGGGTGGGGGGGGGAATGTTAGAGTAGCAAAAAACCCCATAAGAAAAAAGAAGAAATAATACATGAAATTATCAGAAAAAAGCGATAGGGAGTTATGGGAGAAGTTGGAGGGGAGGGAGTGGGCATGGATTTGATCAAAACACTTTATATGCCTGTATGAAACTCTCAATACATTTTTTTAAAAAGGACTTTAAAAGAATTCTTTTTATTTTATGTGTATGAGTATGCATGTAAGTGCACCCATGTTATACAATGTCTGCAGAGGTCAGAAGAGGGCATTGAATTCCCCTGGAACTGGAGTTACGGATAGTTGTTTGCTGCCATGTGGGTGCTAGAAACTGAACCCAGGTCCTCTGTAAGAGCAGCCAGTGCTCTTAACTGCTGAGCCATCTCTCTAGTCCCACCATTCCTTACTTTAATTCCCAAAGGATTGAAATAGGCCATTTTAATGTAAATTTAATTTCTCCAGCAACTTCACCCAAATTTTCAGGATGAATACAGCTGACTATAATCAAAGCCGTGTTTTCGGGTTTATCTCTGAATTGGAAAATCTGTATTGGTTTTGAGGGCTGTTCTAACCAAGTACTGCAAAGTAGGTAGCTTCAGTCACCAAGACCTCATTTATTCAGTACTACAGACTAAAAGTCTTAAGTCAAAGTCTCATGATGATGGCTTCCTTCTGGATGCTCTGATGGGATTCTTCCCTGCGCTCCCAGCCTTCTGTGACTGCTGGTCCTTGGCATTCTCACAAATGTGAGTGCAATCTTTGTCTCCATCATCTCCAATGTACCACTGTGTCTGTGTCAGCTTCTCCTTTCTTCAGTAAGGACACTAGTAATTAGACTTAAGCCTCATTGTAAATCTGGGGGATCTTCTGTTGAGATTCTTGCCTTTATTATATTTGAAAGACAGTTTTCAAATTTACATCCACAGGTGCCAAGAACTAGGACTTGAATGTGTCTTTGTGGAGGACCAATAGTAACTGATGAGATCTAAGAGGCAGAGGTGATATGCCCAAGACACACAGCTGCTTATGGATGCAATCAGAACCACAATGTGTCTTTAGGTCCTTGATAAATGCTCTGCACTCTACTATATTATCTCTCAGAAAAAGAAACTCCGAGGGCTGAGGAAATGGAGCTTCGGAGCCCCGGTTACACATAGTATTTCTATTTTAGAATTCCTTTCATACTAATTTGGGAATCGACTCTTTAGGTCACATTATTCAATCTAGTCTGAGTGATCATTGAAAGTTTGCAATAGTGATTTTTTTTTTCTATTTGGTAAAGACGATAAAAGATCACATTATTTTTACTGTTGTTGAGCTGTCTGGCGTAATTGTATTGGTTGATGATCAATGACAACTACTCAAGCTCTTATTAATTAAAACCTAATTTCTGAAACTCTGACTTAAAAGGCTAGAAACTTTGGGTGCTTCTATAGTAGATGGAGCTCAGTTGGCAGTAGACAAGGTTGCTGGTCATTTTGATCACAGAGCTGTGGTCTTTGACTGTGTTCTGCTCCCCCACACCCATGTCATCATCATGACACTTTGATTTCAGACCTGTAGTCTGTTGTACATAGCATATGAGTACACCCAGATTTTCACTGAATTCATAGCACTTTGCAACAAAATAGAGCAAATCTAACCACAAGCATTTCCTTGTTCTTTTCCTTTTGGTGGGGGATAGTGTGAAGGATTTGATATTCATGAGAGCATTTTACAAGCATGTGAATAATGAAATCCATCTTTTAAAGATGTAATGCATTTTACAGGTTTTCTTAATCTGTCCTTGCTTTCCTTCTTCCTTATAAAAAATTTAGTGATGATTAAATTAAAATGAAAATGGAAGTCATAATAAAATAGAAACTCACAAGCTCCTTGGTAATTTGTAAATGTCACAAATATTAATGGGACATCCATACTTGGCACTCGCTACTCCTGTGGCCTACAAAGGACAGGTATGAATGCCTGTAAATTCTTTATATCTGTCTGCACTGTCAACCTTTCTTCTCCCATTCAAGACAGTATTTGGAAGCTACATGACTGAATAGCTATAAATAATCCATTCCTAAGCTGTAAGGTTAAACCTCATCATTATATAGCCATGCAACTGAAAAAAAACAAAAAACAAAAAACAGGTTGAGATTCCTTTAACAAACAACACTCACCAACCTCAGCTCACCAACCTCAGCTCACTACCCTTCATAACTGCAAGATGGCTACCATAGCTCTCTATAAGAGACGTCTAAGCATGAGGGTATTCAGTAGAGAGTGAATGTGTATCTTTCCTTATATCTTGTCTTTTTCCTAAAACAAGAAATCTTTCCTAAGAGCATCCAAAAGACCTCTACTTCCATTCTTTGGATGGTTTGGGTCCTATTTATACTCTAGACCAATCCTTGATGAGGAAATGAAACTACAGTCTTGCTTTGTGATGGTCTTGTTCTAAGACATGTGTCTTTATGTGATTTTATTATTGTACAAACATCAGAGTGTACAATCTATGGCATATA
>NW_008360326.1:6035136-6067019 GCF_000622305.1 Nannospalax galili
TTGACAGAAACATTGTTTGTGGCATGTGGCTGTGTCACTGAACTTAATTATTTTTGGAATTGCGTTACCTAAACAAAATTGGCATTTTTCCCCAAAGGACCAGGGAGTATATCATGGCAATTCTGTTTACAAGTTTTAGAACATCCAAATAAAAATGATCTAAAGAATAAGGATTTAATTATCTTACATAACAAGATCTGTAGTGGGTGTTTCCAGAGTTGGTGAATTCAGCAACCAAGAATGTCAGGATGCTACTGTCTTCTTTATGCTTTATGACCATTTGTCTTTATATGCTTGGTTTTACCTGTAGATACTGTGGGGACCTAAAGGCCCCATCTTGCCAAGGTGGCACTCAGAGGAAGTTTCTGGGGCACAGCCTGACTTGTTTTGAAAGTCTGATGGATACTTCTGCACTGCTGAGGAGTGCATGATCAGCGTGTGATCATCTTTAAGATACACCCTTGGGGGAGGGGGATTTCCAGATGCCTTTATAAGCTTTGTAATGCCTGCAATAAATGATTTCCTGCTTGACTAGACTCCTGGTTGTGTCTGATTGTTCCCGGTGCTTGGGGCTGCAAGGGCTGGCGAATGGTGTGCTTACTCATCCTTGCGTGGGGGTCTCAGGCTCGCACGCCCCACAGAGGGTGAGGTCCTTGGCATGCATTCTTTTTTTGAATACTGGAGATTTTCCTGAGAACCTACAACAATCTTTCCCTCAGATCTTACAGGCCAGTGCTGTATATATGCTTTCACCTAAGTATGTCACTGACAAGTAGGTAGAATCACATGGTTGGCTTAAACTATCAACATTTCACATTTACCCTTGGGATGGGAGGGGGCATCCTTGGCTGAAGGCACAGCCTAAGGGAGGGTTGCTGTGAACATCTAGAGAAGAATAGACATCTGTCCACAAGGAAAGAAAGGGCTTGGAATGCCTCTTGAGTAGAGCACCACCCATCAAAGAATTCCTCTAATCAGAAGTATGAACCTTGTATGTAATATAAATAAAGGCTGTCCATGTTTGATTAGAAAGATTCAAGGACCACACAATTTTCAGTGAGGAAGAGAGGGAACGCAGTAGCTGTCTCTAACACATGGGAGCACAAACAGCAATACTTTTAAAAATGATTTCTTCTTCTTTGGTCTAGAAACAGAAAGGAACAGGACTGTTTAGAAAATAGGCATTAGTAAGAGCTTCCCTGCTGGACCACTGGCATGACGGGCCTGGGAGGGGCACAGGCCTCCTCCTCTAGCCGTTCCTGATTTTCAGGATGGAAGGGTTGTTCATCTCTGGCTCTTGCCAGGCTGCTGGTGCAGGGCTCCTTCTTTCTCCATTACCACCAACTCTTCCAGAAATATCTTTCTAAGACAAGCAGGTCTCAGAGGCATTTCTGTGTGAAGTGTGATGTGTAATTTGAGCTATTGGAATGAAAAGACCTGTGATGTCCAGTGACCATGCCCACCAAGTGAACTCAGCAATTCTTGGTGAATTGAAGGTGACAGAATTGACACAGCTTGTGAATTTATTACTAGTCAATAAATGCTGCTATTGTGGAAAGCCACAGATGTGTCCGATCATGTCTCTCACATGGTACACTCATACATAAAGCAAATAGGAGTTTTTTTTTTTTTTTTTTTTTTTTTTTTTTTTTTTTTTTTACTTTTTGTTTTTCTTTCCTGTTCCATTTTCAATGTCCCTGATATTGCCTTACATACTTTTTTTCAGCAACTGAGACTCACATTTGAAGGGGACCACCTGTGCTCTTTCAAACCCTCTGAAGATGTAGTAACTGAGTCAGACAGCACAGAGTCTGACAGGAGGTAGATTGATGGGAGAAAAGGCATGAGAGCCTATTGTGTGCATGGGACATCTCAGGAAAGTGAGTATCTGATACCTGTATGAGAGTTAGAAGCTCAGAGACCATTGTTCATAGGGAACAGGGAAGTAGGGGCTGTAGGAAACTTTAGTAAATAAATTTTAAGGGACATGAATGTGTCTAAAGAACAGCAATGGGGCTGGGTAGATGACTCCGTTGATAAAGTGCTGGTTTCATATGCTTGAGTTCATGAATTGCGATTCCCAGCACCCATGTAAAAATCCCAGAGCTGTGGTGTACTCCTGTAATGCAGTGCTGAGGAAGCAGGATGGCAGAATTGCTGGGGATTGCTAGACAACTAGCCTAGCTCAATCAGCAAGCTCCAGGTTAAAAAAAAAAATCAGGTAGAGAACGATTGAGGAAAACACCTCATGGCAACCTAGGATCCTCACATGAATGGTCACACATGTATACACATGCATAGATCATGGACAGAGAGACATACAGACATATATACACATATATACACACAGCATACTCCCCCACTCCAAAGAACAGACAGTAGTAGCCTAGGACGAAGTCCTTCTGTGTCCTGGTGTGCTGTGATCTCTCATTTTCCTCCCTGTTTGAGGAGGTTGCATCCAACACAGTTGTGTCTCTTCTTTAGGAACTTGCATTAGTCAGGAAGAGAATATCAGAGAAAATCCTTCCTTATTCTTCTAGAAAGCCAGAGCGACGAGAGCTGGAGGTAGACGCTGAAGGGTAGAGGGAGAAGGTCAGAGAGACACTGACTCTAATATTGCTTTTTAAAAAATGTATCTGTTATTTTTATTTATGTATATGACTGGATTGCCTATAAGTGTGTAAATTCACCTGTGTCATGCAATGCCCAAGGAGGTCAGAAGAGGGCATCGGATTCCCCTGGAACTGGAGTTATGGACAGTTGTTAGCCACCATGTGCATGCAAGGAATCAAACCTGGGTCCTCTACAAGAACAGCCAGTGCTCTTAATCACTGAGTCATCTCTCCAGCCCTTAAGATTGCTTTTAATTCAAGGTTCTCTTCACACCAAAGCACAATCTTTTGAAATACTGTTTTCTGAGTCCCAGCACCACCTTGTTTGTTAACTCCAGAAGTTGAATCTAATTTGGTTACCCAGCATTGTCACAGTCTGGCCCGTGTGCTTCAGTGGGGTCAAACTTTGTCACTGAGGAGGGAGCCAGTCCTGAATAAACTTCTTCACAGTTATGAGGCCTAAATTCCTTGTCTCTGAAATGGGGACACAAAATTATCCTTGGCTTGATAGAAGCAATACACACTAGCTATGGAAGACAGTCTCCCGGAACGAGAGGCTTTTTCTTTTCTCTGAGGCTTTGCTCTCTTTTGTTTGTGCTTTTCAATCTCTCTGCTTGTCTGGATGGTTATTTATTTTATGATAGTGTAAGCTGGGCCCCTTTACCTGATGGCTAGGTCCAAAAACAACTCCTCCCAGGACTCCTCCTTCATTAATATTCCCCGGGCACAGTGAGGATGGTTCTGCAGGCCTCTCCTGTGGCAGTTATGAAAGTGGCTCAGATGACGCTCCATTAGCATAATAACAAGGCCTTAGGTACATGGTTATCATCCTCAAAGGAAATCGCTGGAGTGGTCACCAAGCCTTTTTAACAGGTACCACTTTAGGGTAAAGAAGTACAGGGTGGGAAATGGTGGATGGCAAATGTGGAACACGGAGGAGGAAGTCCTGGGGTGGGGGACCAGCAGGATCTGAGCTGATGGATGCTTCCTTGCTGCCTCTTTGTCTTGTTCTTTGTATCATGGGTGACTATAGAACTTCCATTAATAGTGACCCATTGGAAGTGAACAGGTGTCTACGTCTCCAGAAAAATCTAATGTCAGTATCTCTTTTCGCTGTAGAAGAAAAAGCAAACAGCCTGCAGTAACACTAAGCTATTTCATATGTTTAACAACCCCTGAAAATAGGTTGAGTAGGAACCACTATATCCCTTTTATAGATGAATGTCCATCCATGCATCCACCATCTTCCATATTACCCCAGGAATGAGTTTAGGCAGTTTAAAGACGATGGTCTCAAAGTTGTAATGCTAGGGCAGTGCTCACTCTTGGACTTGGATATGCTGTCATTCTTCCTCCACGCAGTGGCCCTTATAATTACTTCAAAATCAAGACCAAGGACCACATGTCTGAAGTCTTACAGTTGTCAAGAATCAGGCATAGCTGAATTCTTGTGGTAGCTGCATGTTTACTACTTCTTTACAGTCATGTGCCATTTGAGGGATCCTCACCCGAGTGTGCCTCCGTGGGGCCACTAGATTGACCGCTGGCCCAATCTGAGTCAGTGTGATAGCTTTAATTTGCACATTTAAGTTATTGGTTATTTTGCTGGACTTCTAAGAACCGGGGAATGGCTGTTTGCTCACAACATAGTCATGTGGAAGCAAGCACTAAACAGAAGGAGCAGTCTGGGTGATTCAGGAAAATCTTGTTAGTCCCCAGCCTCCTTACTGGCTTAAAAGACTAGAGCATGAAGAAAGAAAATCTCTACAGCAAGGATGGAGGGGCAGCTGAGATGCTGTGATAAGCCAGACACACAGTCACATTAGGGGAGAGAGCTCTCTGTTCAGGAACCTACCCAAATGGCCTAGGGGTTGGGGGTTTTAAAGTATCTGTGGTACTGTGATATAACTTCTACAATCCCCAATCTTTAGTAAAAGCCTACCTCCATTCATGGCTTCAATGTGACTGGCATTGTTGGAGGTTTATTAGGAAAAGTTCATTCATGCTGATATAGGACAGAAAGAAGTGTGACCGCAGAGGGGAGAGATGTGACAGTCTGTGAGACCACCAGCAACAGCAAACATGAACATGGGGTATCAGCCCAAACCCTTCAAAACATAGACATTCTTTCTGGATTTAAGACCCCAGAGGTTTCCCTAGGCAATATTTCTTTCTGTTTTCTTGAAGTTTTGATAGATGTCTGAATTCAGATGATGGCTCCTTCAGACCTCCATCTTTCTGCAGTCTGTGGTCAGAGGTCAACTGCCAGAGATGTCCCACGCATTTAGTTATTTAATATTTGTGGCCATTTTGGTTGGAAGTTGAAAACCCAGATGGCCCTGAGAATATAGATCTATTGCCGTTGACTTAGTTTGCTCCCCCAAAATGGTTTACCTAGTCTTATGGCTTTGATCTAAAGTGCTCCCCAAAGACCCAGGAGTTGAAGGCTTGGTCTTTGGCCTGTGGTGCTCTTAGGAGGTAGTTAAAAACCCTAAGAAGTGGGGTATAGTTGGAGGAAGTTATGTCATTGGGGATGTGTCCTTGAAAAGTCTTTGGGAACCTGGCCGTCTCATGAGGTGATCGGTTTCCTTTGCCACTGCTTTTGCCATGATTACTACATCACCACAGGGCTGAGCAGCTGCAGGCAGAAACCTCTGAACCATGATCCAAAGAAAATCTTTCCCCCTTTTAAGATGATTATTTCATGCATTCTAGACATGATAGGGAAGCTAAACCAATGAAATTCTCATAGTATAATTATATATTTGTAATAATATGTAATGAAATTCTCATAGTATGGTAGTCTAACAAGATCTGCATAATGACAAAACCAGTTATCAGGCATGCACATACATGCAGGCAAAACACTGAAACGCATAAAAAATAAATTAAATAAATCATTTAAAAAGTTTCCCAGTTTCTTTTCTAATTGCTTTATACATTTTATGACCGAGCCGAGCTACTTAACACATGTAGCCTTACTCAAGTGGTGACCACACGTGGCTTAGATTCTACTTTAGAGTCAAAGGAATAACCAGGAACCAAAAGTCAGTTTTATAATGTTCCCAGTTTTTCTACTGTTTTCAAACTCATGAATTAGATGCAAAAGCCCTAGCAGTGCTTCTGCACGTTTGCCTTTCATTTGAGTCATTCACATTCCCTTGGTTCTCCAGAGCGGCTCTCCTTTAAATTTCTCAAACCACCTTCTCAGGACTAGCCTGGAGACCTCTGCTGCTTCTGTCCTTCGGTCTCTCATGCGTTCTCTTAGTTTGATCTTTCAAAAGCTCCGAAGAAACACCCAGCAAAGGCAGAGACCTCCTTGAAAGGAAAGGGGAGGGGAAACTGAGTCAAGGAAATTTAAAACTGTTTTTGCAGTAGTAAAAAGAGAGGCTAAGCATATTAATGATATCTTTGTCCCATTTCATTTACATAAACATTTCAGGGTTGTAATAAATAAATGTTAAAATTTAATCTGGCAATAATATTCACGATTATTGTTTTGCTGTATATTAATTAGGTGATAAATGGTAATGGTTTATGCAAATGATGGTACTCATTATTTCTAATGCAAAAATTGTGTTTTTATAGTTGTTATTTTCTGACTTTGCAAGTTGTTTGGTACTTTTGGATAATACCAAATTTTTTTGGTGTTAATGTGTATCTCTTTGTGTGTGTATAAATGTGTGTGTGTGTGTGTGTGTGTGTGTGTGTGTGTGTATATATATATATAGGTGTGTGTGTATACCAGAGGTCGACCTTGGGTGTTGTTTCTTAGGTGCTGAGTACCTTGTTTTTTGAGTTACAGATTCTTAGTGGCCTGAAACTCAGGCCCTCATGCTTGGGTCTTTTTAAAATATTTTATTTATTATTTTTATTTTATGGGTATGCATGTGTTGCCTGCGTGTAGGTAAGTACACTCGTGTCGTGCAATGCCTGCAGAGGACAGAAGAGGCTGCTGGATCCCCTGGAACTGGAGTTATGGACAGTTGTTGGCTGCCATGTGGGTGCTGGGATTTGAACCCAGGTCCTCTGCAAGAACAGTGTTCTTAACTGCTGAGCCATCTCTCCGGCCCCCTGGCCCTCCTATTTGTAAGGCAAACACTTCACCAACTAAGTCATCTCTTCTGCTCCCCCAAATAGTTATCTTACTGACTTTTAACTTTCCACATGGACTTAGTTCATTTCTCATCTCAGGGACCCCAAACCAAGTACATAATTAATTAAAAGACAAATTTTACAATCAAACCCCTTAGTGATATTGGTTCCCGTAATTCTACTGGTCGCTTATGACTAAGGTTTACTGTGCAAACATTTCTTTTACTTTCAGAACTTCTGAAAATAATTAAAGTTGGTTTGCCTTCAAGGTCAACCTTAGGAGCTGGTTGTGGTGGCATGTATCTGTGATTCTAGCACTCAGGAGGCTGAGGCAAGAGGATTATGAGTTCAGAGGACTTTGAATTCCAGGCCAGACTATAGATAGCAAATTTTTGTCTCAAAAAACGAACAAACAAGCAATGCAGAAAAGATCAGCCAGTGGTGGTCTACAGACATGATGTGATTTGAGGGTTAGCAGGAATGCTCTCCCCCTGCCCCCTCCCCACTGCCAGCTCCTATTTGACAAAACTCTTCTACTATTCTAAGCAACTGTTCTCTGAATTCAAGGGAAGGTATCACTTTGGTGTCATTCTTACATCTCAAAAATCATATGGGTACGGAGGCATTTTAGATGACCACATCCAGTTTCCAGGGAACCATGTGCTGGCACGGTGATGCCTGACTTTTTAGGAACTGAGAGTACTCATGCTGCATGGGGGCATGCAGGTAGTCTGATCTAAATACACAGGTATGAGAATTTGGGTGGGGCTTGTAAACACACAGGTATGAGAATTTGGGTGGGGCTTGTCAGAGAGGCATTTGGGATCTGATGTGGGTATCGTGCAGACCTGGTGACTGTTTTTGTCCCCTTGCTGCACTCCAGGGAGCTTGCAGTCCCCTTCCAGGTTAGGGGCAATGTCCATTTAACATGATGTGGTGGGGCTTTGGGTCCATGGTAGTTTTCAGCAAGCTGAAGAACAGAGAGGAAGAAAAAGCATTGACAGTCTTCCCAGAGCCCGATTTGGCTGTGATGCTCTTGTGCTCTCTTCCATCCTTAGCTCTTCTTTCTTCCCTGCAGGTGATCCATAGCCACTTTTCTCCCCAACCTTCTCCCTCTCCCTGGAACTCACTATGTAGACCAGACTGGCCTTGAACTCACAGAGATTTGCCTGCCTCTGCCTCCTGAGTGCTGGGATTAAAGGCGTGCGCCACAACGCTGGGCCTCCCTAGTTATTTTTAAAGTCCAAGGGCTTTTTGCCTCTGAGCTGCAGGGAGGGTGGGCAGGGATCATGGGAGTAGGTGCTTGCTGTCACTCTTCCTGACAAGGTGGGGCAGGCTTTCTCCTCCAAAGCATCATTACAGTGGCTGATTCACAGCCATGAAGTCAAGTGTTTTCTGCCAGAATGGTCCCCTGATCCTCCTGACAGTGAGAAGTGTGCATCTTAGATGGGTACCAAGCAGAGGTGGCATGGGAGGGAAAACTGTTAGAAGTTGCACTAGTCAATTAATTAACATCATACATAATCAAAGGGAGGGGGAGCTCTTGGACTTGATATGTAAACTTATGTTTACTCTGGGTTCAGAATGGAGAATTCTGGAGGTCTGATGGTTTTTCTTAAATAGGAATTCAGTGCTGATGAACCATAAGAACAGAGGGTGGAAATTTTTTTTTTTTCTCTTTTGAGACAGGGTCCCCCTATAGCCCCAGCTGGGCTGGAACTCACTTTGTAGACCAGACTGGCCTTGAACTCACAGAGATCTGCCTGCCTCTGCCTCCTGAGTGCTGGTATTAAAGGCACGTGCTACCACACCCAGCCAATATTTTAAACTGAATAGTTAAGTCCTTCATCGTTCAGCTCTACAATAATATCTACTACTTGAAATTTGGTGAAGCTAAGGAAGGCACGCTCCATTTGTTATATCACTCTGTTCTCCAGAAATTTCAGTCTTGAGGGTTCCACTGACGTCGCAGGCATTACGGTATGTTTGGCATAGCCAGCCTCTGTGTGTCTTTAATTTAGGGAGTAACAAGCAGCCATGCAATATATTATAAGGCGAAGGATTGCTGAAGTAAGCTTGACATTGGATCCTGATCCTGGGAAAAGTTACATAGTCTTAATGAGTCTTAATTATCTCTTCTGCAAAATGGAGACAGTAACTCTATCAGGATTCTTGCTATTGTCCATTGAGATACTGTGTCTGAACTATTCAGGATGCTGAAGAGGAGCACATAGTAAGCTCTGATCAGTACCCAAACGTGAGGCAAATTGGGAGGCCCAGTTGATTCCTACTTCCTTTATGAAAATTTTCATTTCCACCACAGCTTGAAGTCATATTTTCATTCTCTTGAGGTATTAGCTGTGCGATTCATCTGGAAATTAAAAATGCATTGCTTTCTGACTGGTCTTTTGTTGTTGATTTATTAACTAACCCCGTGTTGTTATTTAATTAACTCTTCTAATCTTCACTGTCTTCTCAATTTGACTTTCAGTCTTTGAGAATGGAAACTCTGCCTTAATGTTTTTAGCTTCCCAAAATGTTGAGAATTCATCTTTGCAACAAACACTTGACCAGACTCCACAGGCTAAGAACTAGAAGATGTGCCATCAGCATGTAGACGTGGTCATCTAGACCCCAACATGCATCTTCTCAGAAGCTTATATTCTAACACGAAGTTCCCCTGGTCTGTGCTTTCTTGTTTACTCTTACCCACACTCTTTCTTAATGAGGAACAATAAAGCCCTGTGTAGCCACAGTGTCAAGTTGAAGTTAATAGCCATAGGTTCAAAACTCTTGGAAAAACAGATGAAGATGAGGAAAGTCTCCTTAATTAGAGCCTTGTTGAAAAGTGTGACATCAGGAATACAAAGAGGTGCCCTTGACCTTGCCCCCTCCTCTGATCTTATCAAGTTTGGCCGAATGAGCTGGGGCTCAACCACTGCAGCCCCTTCTGAGAACTCAGGTCCCAGGTTGTACGTATGAGCCATGTCATGGGAAAGTCCTGCTTTCTCCTGAAATAAACCACATGATTTCAGTTGTAAAGATGAGGATATTAGTTATTGAGTGAAGTACCTTGATATGTTGCTTAGTGTTCTGGAAAAATCTTAGGGAACATATTAAAAAGTTTATATAAAACTGTTTAGCATTTTAAAAAGTTTTACTTTTATTTTTTATATGTATTAATGTTTTGCCTGCATGGATGTTAGTGCACCTGTGTGTGCAATGCCTGTGGAAGCAAAAGAAGGCTTTGGATCCCCTAGAACTAGAGTTACAGACAGTGGTGAGCTACCTACCATGTGCATGATGGGAACTGAATCCAGGTCCTCTATAAGAGCAGTCCTCTTAACTGCTGAGCCATATATCCAGTTCCCTGTTTAATGCTTTAAAATGCACCCAGGGCACACACATTCCCCTTCCTAACATTATGGAAAGCAGAATTATCTTGTGGTTAAAATGATACAGTCTCTATTTATTTAGGGGCATGCTTATTGGTAGGCCTCTGATTTTCTACTAGTTCCAACACGAGACTGCAAAATATGAACAATTACAAGAGTTTCCAAGAGTTTTATGTTTCTCCCAAGTTCATTGTGAGAAAGAATGAAATGTGCTGGGATATCAGTTTCTTATTCTTGGTAGAAACAGCTGAATGGAGAAAACGGGCCCAGAAAGTGCTTTTGAATACACGGGTAATGCTAAATACTCCACACGCAGTAGTTATATTTACATGTAAAACTGATTTGTCTGAGGGTGGGGTGCTTGCAGGAATTCAGATCCAATAACAAGGGGTGCTAGCTAACCCAGGGGTCCTCCACACCTTGTCATTGTGCCCTCATCCATCCTGAGGCGGGATGGGATGGGCACCAATGCTCAGTCTGTTGCCTGAAGGGACCATTTCTCCCTTTCCTTTTGATGTTTTTCTCCTTTGGTTCTTGATTATCATTTTCTACATATCATTTTCATTCTACCAGTAAAAACACCAGTGAGTTATACATTGTGTGATACAGTGGCTGTTCCTTATTTTTCCGAAAAAAAGCTCTAGGGAGCTGGGGTACAGCTTAGAGGTATAGCAATTTGTAGCAAACCTGGGTGTGATTATCAGCAGCGCACACACACACACACACACACACACACACACACACACACACACACAGACAGAGACAGAGAGACAGAGAAAGACAGAGAGAGATATTTGAATATAAAAAATTAAAAAATAGGAGTAAAAAGAAAAAATGAAACAAACTCCAACATTGATGAAGATTATCTTGTTTGCCAAATTTTAGTAAAGTTTCCCAAATGCTTTTTTGGTTAAAAGTCACCGCATTGTCTGTGTGTATGTGGTGGGTGGGTGGGTTAGGATGTGTATGTTTATGTGTTTGCTTGTGCGTGTGTATGCAAAGGCCAGAGGTTGACATCTGATGTCTTTATTGCTTTCCACTGTATTTTTTGAGACAGTCTCTTACTGAACCTGGAGCTCACTGATTGGCTCAGTGAGTGCCAGAGGTCCACTTGTCTCAGCCTCCCCTACTCCTCTTCCCCAGCTCTTTGGTTACAGCTGTGTGCTACCATGCCCAGCTTTATATGTAGGTGCTGGGGGCTGTGAACTCAGGTTCTTATGCTTGTGTACCAAGCACATTATTACTTAGCCACCTCTCTTGCCTTGCCCTAATTTTACCAAGACTCTTTCCACTATAGTTTGACCAGACCCCTTCTACCCACCCTCCACATCTGGTTACTGTCAGTATCTAGCATCTAATTGGATTACTCATCTTTTACCATCCCTGGGTGATGGGTGATCGGACATCACCCTGGACTGCCCTCAGTGAGGATCATGTTGGGTTGGTTGAGGCAGAACCTTCCTTCTTCCTGAAACTGACTTCCCATCCTTCTTCTTGGCTATGAATTCCCACTTGCCCATGTATATTCAGAGTGAAGCCCAGTGTAATCCTGGTGTGTTTCTCACGTGATGCCTATCACAATAGTCCTAAAGAAATTGGTTTAGCCACTTTACTGCCTTGCTCTGATTTTCCTTGATGACTTCTAGACACAAACTATTCACACACTTCTTGTTAGTAGTTAGTTGATTCCCTGTCCATACAGTCTTAATGATCTGATGAAAGTCTCTATCTTATAATTTAAATTTTGAGTGTATTTGTTGTAGTAGTACTAGTAGAGGTTGAATAAGTCTTGTGTCTGGATTTTCTGTTTGTTTTCATTATCCATTTTTAACTTGGATTTTTATTCTTCATTTTGTTTTTGCTTATCTGGTTATTTTTTAAAAGATTAAAAATTAAAAAATATGCTTGTATGTGTGTGTCTGAGTGTGGGTTTGTGTCTGTGAGTGCAGTGCACTTGGAAGCCAGAAGGCAGCTTTGGATCCCCTGGAGTTAGAATTACATGTGGTTGTGAGCTGCTCTATGTGAGTGCTGGGAACTGAACACTAGACTTTGCAAGAACAGCAAACACTTTGAACTGATGATCCATCTCTCCAGTTCTTCTCTGGTTATTTTTGATTGCATGTTGGTCATTCTACATAAAAAAATCTGCTAAGGCAGTTTGAGGCTGTGGGTCGTGTTTATTCCAAAGAATATAATTTCTTTTCTTTGAGTAACACGCTAAAAGGAAGAAGTCTTAACGCAGTCAGAGATTTTGTTGATTTCTACTTCATTCTTTGTGAGAGGTGGTCTCATTCTGATTTATTTTTTGCATTCGCCACAGCCTATCTATTTGTGCTATTTGAGTCCATTATGTATTGCTATAAAAATATTACAGGATGGGTATTTTATAAAGAAGAGAGATTTGTTTAATTCACAGGTCTAGAGATTGAAGAGCACTGGGCTGGTATTGGTTAAGCTCTGGTGGGGGACTTTTAGAGGGTATCGCTAGAATGGCGGGAGTGCGTAAAGCAGAGGTCAGATGATGAAACAGAAGCAAGAGAGCAAGGAGGGGCCGAGCTCACCCTGTCAGAAACCCACTCTTGCGAGAATGAGTCTATTTCTGTAAGTTGCACATTCTTGCAAGATGGCATCTGTTCTTGAAGGCTCCTGACCTATTTTACCTTCAAGTAGCCCTCACCTTTTAAAAGCTCTACTACCTTAACACTGGGGACCAAGATCTACCATAAGAACCATATGCAAAGCAAATTTTTGACCCTCCTTTTTGACTTGTGGGACTGTGGATTTCTCTTACTTTCTTGACCTATCAGCCTTTTTACCTTCAGAACTAGCAATTGACCTCAAATTCTGTCTTGAAAACTCTCCAATGCTGTGAAATTGATTTTCCTTTTGAAAAATATTTTACTCAATTTTTTTTGATTCATCTTAGTGGGAATGTTGGTCCCAAACAACCCAGTTTGTCATTTCTAGAAATGAAACTCTAATAGACACATATGGTTATCTCAGTTATTCACCACAGCAACTCTATAAAGAAGATGTTATTATTATTATTATTATCCTATTCCTATAGGTGAGGAAAATGCTCAGAGCGTGTTAGGTAAATAGTCAAGGTCACTTGATGAGGAAGTCCTAGGGCTGGGGATTGAATTTGGGAAGTCTGGTTTGAGAACTTCCTTCTTAATCAGTTTAAAACATTCTGTCAGTGGCTGGAGAGATGGCTCAGCAGTTAAGAGCACTTATTGCTCTTGCAGAGGACCTAGGTTCAGTTCCCAGCACCCATATGGCAGCATACAACCACCTGTAACTCCAGTGCCAGGGGATCCAACACCCTCTTTGGGTCTTCTCGGGCTCCTGCATGAACATGGTACACATAAACTCACACAGGCATACACGTTTTAAAAAGCTGCTGTATCTATATCCTGTAACTAACAAATTATTTATATTTGCGTCACTTGCTTTATTTTACCTTTTACTTTATCAATACCAGTATTGCTTGCCCTATCTAAGACGTCTAAATGATACACATTGTTTGGAATTAAACCAATGTCAGATAAAATATACTAATCAGATTCTGATCTTTTCCTTTCCAACCTTGTTCTTGTTCTCCTTCTTTGCTCTCTCTTTCCTTTCCCGTCTTCCTCTCCCTCCCCATTTCCCTCCTTCCTTCTCTTCTAGTACATATCAACTTTCATTCTGGAGGTACAAATCTGTATCTGTAGTGTTGGGTGTTGTGTTAGTTACCTTTCCTGTTGCTTTGATAAAATACCCTGACAAAAGCAATTTAAAGGGAGCGAGGGTTTGTTTTGGCTCACAGTTTGAGGGGATAGTCTCTCATGAGGGAAGTCAAGGTGGCTGGGGCTTGAGGCAGTTAGCCATGTTGCGTCCATCATCAGGAAGCAGAGAGGGCTTTGTTCATTCCCAGCTAGTTTTTTTTCTTTTGCATGTAGTCTGATTCCCCTGCTAGTCCATGGAATGATCCCACTCATACTTAGGGTGAATTGTCTGACCTCAATTAACCTGATTTAGATAATCCTTCGCAAGCATGCTCACAGTCTAACCTAATGTAGACAGCCTCTCATGCATGCCCAGAGGCTTGTCTCCTAAGTGATTCTACAGCCTGTCAATGACAGTCAATGTTAACCATTGCAGGGGTCAGTTCGGTCTACAATAGAAAGTCATTGGTTCAAGCCTGCATTCCTGGTGCTTCCGGGATGCTATCTGGGATTTCTGCAGATTCCCAAAGGGCTTGTGTTCCTGTGCTTGCTCCTTACTCTGACTTCCTGGTCCTGATGGAAATCTTGTTCTAATGAGTATCTAGTCATCTTTGTGTCTTTTTTTATTCCTGCCCCACATCATCTTGAATGTTGTAGGAGTTCATTATTCCCATTCACAAAGTTCCGGCAGCTCAAAGATCTTGAACATAGCAGATGTTACCAAAGATTTAGGATCATATTACAGACTACAGACAATATTTTGCTGACTGTTATACCAGCCTTGGCCTTTCTAGTATGGAAATTTCTCTCTAACTTTTCTCCTAAGTCCCCAGTCTCTCTTATTCTGGTCTCTCTTCTCTTTTTTTCTTTGTTTCATGTCCATCGAATCTTTTCCTTCAGTGATTACCAAGCAACCACCAACAAACTCCTTAAGCCCTGTTATTTCCTTAGCTAAAGCAATTCCCCTTCTCTTTAAGGTATTTCCATGGGCCCTGTTCTGAAACCAGATACTTTGATGCTTTTTTTTTTTAAACCCAAAGAAAAGTTTTCTAAGAGAAAACTATGTTTCCTGGCTCAAAATATGCTTTGCTTATAAAAATAGCAGTTTTCTTCCTTCCCATTGCATCATTTATATGAGACTCTTATCCATGCTGTATCTTTTTGCTTTTATTTCCTGTTGGCCTCTGGAAGTAAGATGACATACAGTATAAACTCACAGCAGCGCAGTTGGCATTTGTAATAAGAGCTGCTCTGCCTTTAACAGAACAAATGAATGAAGTCATTTCTATCTTTTTTCCTTGCAAATAAGGAAGTGTGTGTGTGTGTGTGTGTGTGTGTGTGTGTGTACCTACAGGTGCATGTGCCTGTGCACATGTATATGCTTGTGGAGGCCAGAGAATAACCTTGTCTGTTGTTCCTCAGTCATTCTCCACCTCATTTTTTGAGACAGGGTCTCTCTGGCCGTGAATTCACCCACTAGGCTTGGCTGGCTGTCCAGTGAGCCCCAGGATCCACCTGTCTCTGCTTCCTTTGCACTGGGATTACCTGTTTTTGTCACTGTGCTCAACTTTTTACACAGAGTCTGCAGATGGAACTCAAGACCTTGTGCTTGCAAGACAGCCACATTATTGACTGAGCCATCTCCTGAGTCCCTAACACAGGTGTTTTATTTGTGACTATTAACACTCTGAATCATAAACAGATTCTCGCACTGGTGGCTCCTACCTATACTATGTTATACGTTAGTGCCTGTCTTGTCCCCAGTAGATTTTTGAGAATGATTACCCTCCATCATAAAGTTGCATGGATTGTTCCAATTCATACTTGGGCTCCTTCAGCATTTTAATTTTTCTAATTAAGGAATCACGAAGAAGATTAACAGACTACCTGGCCATTGCAATGTCTCTTTGCTGTCTGGAGTCAATTTATTGACCACTTCTTTCAAATCATCTGTCTGTACCTCTCAGGTTATGATTTCCTCCCATCACTATCTTCCAGATTTGGGTGGCTCATTGGTGTGGAGCATAGGAGGTCTAATATCTTAGTGTTGAGTTTTGTAATAAAATCAACATGGATCAGGCAACACAAATACCCATCAGCAGCCCTGACGTCAACATGAGCTTCAATCATGGTCTGCTGTTCTTTGATCATGGAACATATTTTGTCATGGGTAGGAGCCATGCCAAGGAAGTTAGCCAGGCAGGCAGTTTCTTCCCTCACTAATCAGCTTGAGTTTTCGAAATGCAACTTCATCATTCCGTAGATCAGCAAGTGCTACAGAGTGCTGTTTTTTTTTTTTTTTTTTTTTTTAGATCTTTAAAACACATTTTATTTATTATTTTTATTTTATGTGTATGTGTGTATTACTCACATGTAGGTAAGTGCACCATGTCGTGCAATGCCTGTAGGGGACAGAAGAGACTGTTGGATCCACTGGAACTAGAGTTATGGCAGTTGTTAGCTGCTATGTGGGTGCTGGGATTCGAACCCAGGTCTTCTGCAAGAACAGGCAGTGTTCTTTTTTTGGTCTTTTTGAGACAGGGTCTCCCTATAGTCCCAGCTGTTCTGGAACTCATTATGTAGACCAGGCTGCCCTTGAATTTACAGAGATCCGCCTGCCTCTGCCTCCTGAGTGCTGGGATTAAAGGTGTGCGCCACCACACCCCGCTTACAGGCAGTGTTCTTAACCGCTGAGCCATCTCTCCAGCTCCCAGAATGCTGTTCTTTAAGCAGAACAGACACTGTCTTCATTAGATCAATTGTGCCTGCTTACAAGAAACCATCAGGATTGGGCTTGTTAACTGTTGACACACCCTCATAGGAGGAGGATGTGTCTCCTCCTCCTTGAACCCTCACCTGAGATTCTAGCCATTTGTATGTAATTCTGCTCTAATGTGGACCCGGAGGTGCTAGAATATAAAGACCAGGCAAGGTTAAGGGAAAGGGCCTCCGTCTATGAGGGTACAGGGAAGCCATCATTCATGCTGGATGAAGACTTCCCAGTGTGGTTTTGGGATCACCCATGCTCCTGACGGTAACCCTTCCTCACTCGGGCTCTGTAAGTAAGAACTTTGGTGGATTCATACTTTGGTTTGTTGTTTGTTGTTAGGAGGGCTTAACAATTGCTTATATCTCTCCAGGGAAAGAATTCTCAAAACATCAAGGCTCACTTCAAGCACACAACCCGTAAAGGTCCCCAGATGCAATTTTGGTTCCCTGAGTCCTTGCAACCTGTGCTCTTCCAATATTTCTTATATTGAACATAGCCATTGCTTTTATACCATATTAATCTTTCTGAGAAAACAGATCAACGACTGTCATCCTGGCTCCCTTTCTGTTGCCTTTTGTAAAATGTTCTTGCAAGCTGCCAAGGTGCTGCTCAGAGAGCCCAGAGGGTCGCTTCTTCCCTTAATATTGGGTTGAGGTCTTTACCATCCATCCTTTAGCTGACTCCAAGATGAAGCCATGAACGGAAAGATCAGGTCAAAGCCATTTTATTCAGTGTACATTTATGCTCCCCCAAGTTTGGAAAAGATTATAGGGATAACTATAACAATTTCATCTGATTACATACCCAGGCAGAGTCCAGAGTTTCAGAACATTCCTTCCTCATCAGCAGCTTGTTCAGTTCATGTCAACTGATACTGGACGAGCTCCCTCTGCCCTCCTGGTTTCCTTCTTCACTTTCCTCTGCTACTCTCAAGTTCCTTCTCAGCCCCAGGGTCTTCGCATCATCTTGGTTTCCTGGAAGATAGAGGCTTTATGGAGTTTACTGCTTGCTCACTCCTTGAATTATGGCTCTGCATAATCTACCAAAAGGGGGAGAATACAGCAGGTTAGTGAGAGGGATGATCTTTTCCAGAACTGCATCCATTCACAAGCATGCTTTTAGAGAAGGGCCATGCTGGGCTAATGGAAGAGGTGACACAAAAGCCAAGGTATGGTTTTAAAGGGATTTTGTCAGTAGGAGGAGCTCACGGTCTAGTGTGCATTGATAACATTCATTTTAGAGTTATGTAGAATGGGAGAGCCTTTGCATTTGTTGGGGTGTTTACATTCATCAAGCTGTGATTTTTGTACCATCCTAACACATTTCCTCTCTCCCTGGTAATTACTGTGTAGGGTCCTAATTTTGCCTGTTGTCCAGACTGGCTTCTCCCCCTGGGCAATGTCTATGCTTGCTGTAATTGGATGATGCCACACAACCCACTACCGTTGCCAGATTTCATTATGACTTGGCGTCTTCTGTATTAATTTCCCTACTTTGGGGCTGTTTTGAAGCAAGTGAGGCCAATTTCCTTTTCAATAGCACAAATCTGGAGGTCCAATTTGAGCTGGGAGCTAAGTGGGTGCATTTGTGCAGCTCTGATTGACTGACACTGTTCGCTTTGTTTGATATGATTTTTTTAAAAAATGCGAGCTTGATCTTGAGAAGCAGCTGGCACTCACTGGAAGCCAGAGGAGCCATCCTTGGAAAGTCCAGGAAAGCATTTGGGTGGCTGGTTTTATCCAGAATTTAAGTCAAGTTGTTGGGGAATCAGACTGCAGACTTGCGGTTCTAGTACTGCTGACCCAGGAGACCTTCGGGATCTGACCATGGAGGCATGCAGAGTCAGAAGGATGGAGGGGGCATGAATATATTCAGTAGAGAAAATACAAGATTCCTGGGGCTGGAGAGATGGTTCAGTGGTTAAGAAGTCAGTTTGTACTGCTCTTCCTGAGGATCTGAGTTTGGTTCCCAGCATCCACATCAGGCGCTCACAGTACCTATAACTCTAGTTCCAGGGGATCCAATACCTCTGATGTCTGTAGACACATGCACATGCCCACATACAGACACATACACATAATTAAAAATAATGAAAAAATACAAAATTCCAAGTTAAATTTGAAGTCCAAACAGACAACAAATAATGCTATTAGTATATCTCATGACATTGTGGTTACTATAAAAGGCCACAAAAATGAAGGAGTCAATTCCAAACGCAAAGGTTAAAGAAGAATTAAATGGATCATTTGAAAAAGAGGAACATGCCAATGGAAAATTCATTTAATTGGCACAAAAATAAAAATAAAAAACATGTCTCATGGGAAGGAGATTTGCTATTATAGGCTCCCTAGCAACAGGAAGATGCAGAAACTTAGTTTTTTAAAGATTCATATCCC
This sequence comes from Nannospalax galili, assembly GCF_000622305.1. Classification (NCBI taxonomy): domain Eukaryota; kingdom Metazoa; phylum Chordata; class Mammalia; order Rodentia; family Spalacidae; genus Nannospalax; species Nannospalax galili. Next base: position 6,054,115 of record NW_008360326.1, read on the forward strand.
CATTAGACACTGGTGATGCTGGGAAGCAAGAGCAGGTTCAGCATTTCTGGTATGGTGATGCATACATCTACAGTTTTCAAACCTGGGTGTGCATCACACCCACCTGGAGACCTTGTTAAAGCACCAATTGCTGAGTGGCACACAGAGTGTCTGACTCAGTCGTTCTGATGTGGTCTCTGAAATTTTGCATTTCTAACAAGTTCCCAAAAGGCCAGCCTTGGACTATTTTTTTGGGAAAGGAAGTCTTTCAATATCTGATGCAGCAACTATTCTTGGAGCATCAATAGTGTTAACCTGTGCTGCCTAGCCTTGGTGGCTGCTAATGTTTGACATGTGTGATTGGGCCAAATGGAGATGTGCCCTAAGTGTAAATGCGTGCTAACTTTTGAAGGTTTATTATGAAAAAAAGAATGAAGCAAGATGTGGTGACACATGACTTTAATCCCAGCACTCTGGGAGCAGAGGCAAGTGGATCTCTGTGAGATTGAGGCCATCCTGGTCTACATATGAGTTCCGAATCAGTGGAAACCCAACTCAAAACAATATAGTATCTCAGTGTTTTAAGAATATTGATTACATGTGAAAATGACATATTAAGTTAAATAAAATATATATGAGTACTAATTTTGTCTCTTATATGGCCATCATGGAAGGCTAGTGATATAGCTTGGTTGGTACAGCATCTAACATGTTGTCTTAGTTTGTTTCTTCACTGCTGTGACAAAACACTCTGACCAGTACCAACTTGGGGAGGAAAGGGTTTATTTGTCTTACATCTCCCAGGTCGCACACAGTTCATCAGGGAGCCCAAGGTAGGAACTCAGGGCAGGAACCTGGAGGCAGGAGCTGGAGCACAGGCCATGGAGGAACGCTGCTTACAGGCTTGCTCCCTTGGCCCCTGCTCAGCCTGCTTTCTTATGCAACACAGGCCCACCTGCCCAGAGGTGGCACCACCCACAGTGGGCTGGGCCCTCCCACATCACTCATCAAGAAGATGCCCTTCAGACATGGCCACAGGCCAGTCCAATAGAGGCAATTTCCCGACTGAGGCTCCCTCAACTCAGGTGTGTCAAGTTGACACTAAAGCTATCCCGCACACATGTATATCACATAAACTGACAGAAGTGATGGGGGTCAATAATCTTAGGATTCAGGAGGCAGAGGAAGGAAGATCAGAAGTTCAAGGTCATCTTTGGCTACGTAGTAAGCCTGAACTACCCAGGACTTTATCCAAAAAAAGAAATACAGTCACTAGAAAAGGCAAAATTACACATATGACTCATATTTGTGATTTAATCTGTCAAATGAACTGGACTCAAGTTATTGTTTAAGAATATCCATTCGGGTCTGGATTTGAGCATCCATGAGTTAGTAAGGGACAAAGGTAAAAAATCCTTAGATTTTTGCCTTGTGTTCTTTTTTGATTTATCATTTAAAAATTCTGTGTATGTGTCTTTGTGTGTACGTGTTTATGTGGGTATGTGTACATGAGTGCAGGTGCCCACAAGGGTGGGGAAAAAAAACACTGGATCTCTTTGGAGTTGGAGTTACAGGCGTCTGTGAGCTGCAACCGAGTCCTCTACAAGATCAGGATGCTCTCTTAACTGTTGAGTCATCTCTCCAAGCCCTTGTGATGTGTTCTGGAGTTTAGTATCCCTTCTGAGATTTAGAAAATTCTCTCAGGTGGGTGTGTCTTTTGGAACTTAAACAATGTTCCAATGTACAAACATTTGGTAGGGGTAGAATTTGGCCTGAACCCCTGACAGCAAGGTGTTTGGCTGTGGAGATGCAGAAGCAATTGACAGCTGTACCTCTGCTCTCTCTGAGAGGGGGAAATGATCACATCAGAAAGCCAGACACTTGGGGCTGGAGAGATGGCTCAGCAGTTAAGAACACTGGCTGTTCTTGCAGAAGACCCTGGTTCGAATCCCAGCACCCACATGGCAGCTAGCAACTGTCCGTAACTCCAGTCACAGGGGATCCAACGGCCTGTTCTGTCCTCTGTGGGCATTGCACAATATGGGTGCACTTATGTACATGCAGGCAATACACACATACACATAAAAATAATAAGACTGGATCTCTTTGGAGCTGGAGTTAAAAAAATAATTAAAAAGAAAAAGAAAGTCCAACACTTGTGTTCTGAGGATGGCCTTCCTCCTGGGTCTTGACTGTGTTGGTTTGGAGAGAGAGCTAACAACCAGTCCTGTAAATAACCCTGGATGCACCGCTGCCAAGAGGCCCCTTCTCTTCCCTTTTCTCCTCTGCAGCAAACACTTGGCAAGAAGCCTGGGTCCAGGTCTCGGTTGCACAGCTAATAAGGACATGTAGAATATGGACAAGGTTAGGAAGAATGCCCCAGAGAAGGTTAAAGCATCAGAAAATTGCATTTCTGACAAAAGGCCAACCTTGGACTATTTTCCCAGGAGAAGAACAGCCTTCTAGTATCTGAAAGGTCGCTTCGTAGAATGCTGTGGATAATTGTTCTACTTCCACCAAGAATAAAACCGGTGGAAAAAGAGTTAAACTGAGACATAGGGGATTTGGATTTTCAGGCAAAAGAGAATTTTCTGCAATTGAAAATAGTTTCTTGTTGCAAGATTTTCTGTTATTGTTTACCCAGATCTTCCCCGCAAATTTCTTAGTCACTGCAATGGCATTTCCTAGCTGTGGGGTCGGGAATTATGCTCTGAGATGTGCAAAAGGTTCAGAGTCATTTTATTCTGGAGGAATTGCCCTCTCCCTACAGTGCCAGACTGTTGGCTTTACTTCTGACCTGTTTAAGACTTTCTTCTTGCAGTTCATTTGCGATGATCAGGTTTTTAGTTTAATGCATTAAGTTAGATTATGCAGAAAAGGACTTTTTCATTTTATTTTTAAATATTTGTATGTGTGCATATGTTTTTGTGTGTGTGTGCACATGTGTGTACATAGGTACCCGAATATATGTGGGTACACATGCATGTGCTGGTACCTGTGTGTGTGCACATGAATGTTGAGGTCAGAAGTCGGTATTAGGTGTCTTCTTTGATTGCTCTTCCCCTTATGTTTTGAGGTAAGGTCTCTCATTGAGCCTGGAGCTCAGTGATTCAGCTAGACTGGCTGGCCAGTGAGCCCTGGGGACCCTCTTGTGGCTTCCTCAGCACTGGGATTACAGTGCTGGGATTGCAGGCAGCTTTTTGCATGGTGTTGGGAATTGAACTCAGGTCTTCATGCTTGTACAGCAAGTATTTTATCAACTGAGCCCTCTTTTCAGTCCCTGGAAAAAGAATTCATTAGAAACTGTTAGGCCGTCATGGGCTAGAGCCAATCATTAAATTTGCAGATATTTTGAGAACTGCTTGATGTTATGTTGGTGGGTTAAACTCAGTCAGCTGGAATAGGAGTTTTTATACCATGGAAATAGGCAAGCACTCCAATTAGAGCCCCTGTCCCATCTTCCTCCCAAAGAAGCAGCTGTTAACATTGGCCTGTATACAGCTAGAGAGAGGGTGGGTGACAAAGCAGACACGTTCTGTGCTCACCTTAGATCTCCACGGACCTCCACTACTTTCAGCAGTGGCTGTAGTAGACAGTCCCACCACACATAGATGGTAGGTATCCCACCCCCAGTGTCCTCTGTCTCTGTCCTTTTTTTCTTCTGACTCAAAACTTTTCTTGAAGTCCCAAACTTTGCCCAGTTCTTGCACAGGGTAACCTGGAAGTACTGGTAAGTTAACGCTGTGAAATGTAAGCCTGAACCGACACAGGCTGGAGACTCAGATGCTTGTACTTTGAGGGGAGCCCCTGTACTTCATTTTGACAGTTCCTCAGTGGGTTCCCAGGAGGTCTGAGCCCCATTGCTTATATTAATCCACTTCTCCTTCTCTGTCTTACTCTCACTTTCCTTTCTAAGTCTTGTACTGTATCCTTACCTTGGTCTTTGCTTCTGAGGGAACTCCAATTAAGGCAGGTAGCTCAGAATCCGTAGAAGGGTGCAAAGACCAGGCTGGGAGGCCGCATACCCAGAAACAATTCTTCAAGCCACTCATGGAGTTGGTTGGTTCCTTTTTGTAATAACACTCTGTCTCCAAAGGGCCACAATGTCATCATTGACCCTGTGCATTAGAGACCTCAAGACCCTTTGCTACTGTCCTTTGGAAACAGACATGGTTCCTCTCCTCTTTACAGATGCTTTTTTGAGTCACTGATTTCTAAGGTTCATTTTTTGAAAATTTATATTTATTGTGTGTGTGTGTGTGTGTGTGTGTGTGTGTGTGTGTATGTGTGTGTATGAGTCTTTCCCTGCATGTATGTGTATGTACTATATCTGTGCTTGGTGCCTGACAAGGCCAGAAGAGGGTGCCAGATACCCTGGAACTAGAGTTATGGACAGTTGTGGTCTGCCATGTGGGTACTGGGAACTGAATCCAGGTCCTCTGGGAAAGCAGTTAGAGCTCTTACCTACTGAGCCATCTCCCCAGCCAGAGGCACTGGTTTCTGATGAAGCCTGAACAGAAGATGCATGCCTTATCACTGGGCCCTCGATCCTACATTTTTCTCCTAACTGTAATGAATGTTGTAAGGAAAGTGTTTTAGTCATTTATTATTGCATCATAAACCACTCCAAAGTACAGTGACTTAAAACAGTTAGTCCTATGCTATATAATGATATTTTGGTCAGTGACAGCCCATATATATATGACAGTGGTCCTTTAAGATTATAACGGAGTGGAAAAACTCCTGATAGCCATCATAGCACACTAGCATTTCTCCTTACTTGTGTATTTGTGGTGAAGCTGGTATAAACAAACCTACTGTGTTGTGTAAAAGAATAATATGTACAATTGAATACAGTGTACAAAACTTGATGATGAAAATAAGGGACCATATTACTGGCTTTTGTATTCATTAAGCTATACTTTTAATTACAAAGTTTACAGTAAGCTAGTATGCCATGTTATGCCAGCAGCAGCCTCGTACAGCTCATGTTTCTTCTCTCTCTTGATTGCATGGAGAGGCCACGTTGCATAACTGAGCTACCATCTAGGTTTGTGCAAATATACTTGGTGATGTTCTTGCAGCAAGGAACACACCTGACCAACTCTTCCTAGTACATTAAGGACACATAATATGCTTTGTGGCCTTGTGATGATATGATTAACATTATGTGGCCACTCAGCTGGACCTGAAGGGTCTGTGTGGCCTCAATTACGTGATTGGTGGCTGTTCATGCTGGCTGGCCCTCTCTTTTTTCGTAAGATTTCTTCCTCAAGGAGTCTAGCCAGGGTGCCCTCACATGAGCGCACTAAGCTCCAAGATGGTGAGAGTGGAAGGTGCCACATCTCTTGATGCCTTGACTCCAAAGTCCCCAGACACAGACTCTGCAGGTGGGAAATAGACTCTGACTCCTGTTGGGAGGGGCAAAGGTGCATGACAAATGGAGATAAGAACTATTTAGCTGCTAATCTGATCTGGGTAGTGTCTGGTTGCCTTTGGGAGATGGAGATTCATCCGTTGGGGAATTCCCCAGATGTAGAAAAGGAGTTTGAAGGTGCTGGAAGAGACAGAAGGAAGGCCCATGTTCACTGCAGTCAGCTTGCTCTGGAGTTGGCAGAGGCCTTAACCTTTTCTCATCCTCATGCTCCTCCTGGGCTACTGGCCGTCTGCGAATTCCATCTTGGTTCCAACTTCATGGGTTCACAGCCAGGAGGGGACCAGGCCGGGCTCTGTGACCAGTGTCACCTGGAGTGGAAACACCACAGACACTCGACAGCACTGAAGCCTGAGGATGGGTTTAGTTCTGAACAGATAAAATGAGAGTCCTTGCCAAGGTATCTGCTTAGAAGACACATACTGGTTAGACTAAGTATGTGCTGCCAACATTCAGGCATGCAACATTTTTTTGGATACAGAACTACCTATTCTTAGTGTCAGACAAGTGCCTGAACCAATGATGGATCTTTTTGTTGTTGTTGTTTTTTCTCGAGGAGACTATGCAAGTTAGACAAGAAGAGGACAGAAACCAGAGAGAGGGCAGCGAACCCTTACTGAGGGCCAAGGTCAAGGCGAGTGGTAGGCTGATCACTGACTCATGTTTGCACTTACCAGCCTATGAGATGGGAAACCAAGGCTCAGAAAGTTCATGCAGCTAACAGGGACTACACGATTGCTGTGCCTGCTGTGCTTTCTGCCTAGACAGAGTGTTAGAGCCTGCCAAAGATGTCTCCGAAGAGGTGGAGTCCTGTAATGATGCGTTTGCTGTTCAAGAGTTCATGTTCTGCTTAAACTTTGAACCCCTACTATTTCCTAGCTATGGCAGTTGACGGATACTGGGGGAGGGAGAGTCATTTTTATTTGGGAGTGTGGTCACTGGTAAGTTACCCATGCTCCAGTGGATGGCCTTATACCCACATGCAGTAATTGGACTCAGTGGGTTATAAAAAAAGAAAAACCATAACTCCAGTCCCAGGGGATCCGACAGCCTCTTCTCACCACCACAGGCGTTGCACAACACGGGTGCATTTACCTACATGCAGGCAATACATGCATACATATAAAATAAAAAATAATAACTTAAAAAGAAAACTAGAATATCTCTACCATATGATATAGTCATGTTAATCTTATATAGTGAAAGGACTCTATATTCCACACAGAGATACCTGCTCTTGCATGTTCATTGGTGCCGTAGCCATAATAACCAGAAAATGTAGACAATCTAGGTGTCCATCAAATGAAGAATGGATAATGAAAATGTGGTATAGTAGCACAGTGGAGTATTATTCAGTTGTTAAAAAGGATGAAGCTGGCAAGAGGGTCAGCAGAGGTGTGCCATTGTGATGGAGCAAAGGGAATCACAGACAGTGCCCAGGCCCGGAGTAAAGCAAAAAAAAAAAAAAAAAAAAAAAAACAAAAAAATAAAAAAAAAAAAGAAAAAAAGAGGACACAAAGTTGGGTGAGAGATCTGGGGAGGGAGTGAGGGTAGATATCATCAGAATTTCAAAATACATTGCATAAATGCATGTCATTTTCAAAGAATAAATAAAAATATTATTTTTAAAAAAGAGTTCATACTGTTTAGCTGGAATAGACCTGGATTTTCAAAGGCTGATTCTATGACTTGGAAACTCCTTGACCCTCAGTTTCCTCATCTGTAAAGTAGAAATAATAGCAATAACTGTCTATAATGTCGTTGAACCCTTAGCATGGTACTCCTGTAATTAGTAACTTAGAGCAATACCAATTGTTACTGTTAATAAGGGCTGTTGGAAACTTGTTTTTATTTGAGAGTATGTTTTGTGTTTTGTCTAGGTAGTTCAGTCAAACTGAAAAAAATGCCCTAGATTTGCTTTTCAGGGTAATTGTGAAGGCTGACGATGGTACAATTGTCGGAGTTACTGCGTAGACAATCTAATTTGGTTATTAGGTGCTTAAATTCTTGTTGAAATGAATTGTGGAAAAGAGCTGAACTACTGTTTCAGCTGTTTAATGATATGTTTAGTAGTGATGTGATAATGGCTGAATTGGATTAATTATGGGGTCCTTCAATGGATTTGTTTAGTAGCAAATTTGCAGATATATTTTCAGATAAGTCCATGTGTTCAATGAATGGTTTGAATTTCAAGTTTACCTCAAGAGATGGAACAGGTCACTTCTGCAGAGGTACTTGTGGAAGTAACATCATTATAACTCAAAAAAAATAAATAAATAAAAAGAGGGGAGGACAGGGCTGGGTATCACGGATTTACATTTATTTTTGAGTCTGCAAAAGTTACACGAGTCTGTGTGAAATGCTCTACACAATCAAAATCTCTAATGTCTTCTTAATGCTTACTGGTTCCCAGGCACCATGCAAAGTACCGTATTCTGTGTTTGCATATTTATTTCTCCAATTGAACGTACATCAGAAGACACTATCAGTCTACCCATTCTTACATACAAAGAAACTGAGGCTCAAAGAAGTGAAGTACCTTACTTAAGTGTACATAGGTAGGAAAAGTGATAGAGTGGATATGGACCCTTAGCCCAGCCAAAACCTGTGAATGAAAGCCCTTTGTTGCCAATGAGAGTACTGTTGGCTGAGGAATAGGAAAATATCCTTAGTATGTATCAGATGCAGTTTACTGTGCGTGCTTAAGTAGCTCCTCGCTTCCTTACTTTTAAGAAAGATGGACAGGAAGCTAGACTCTGCTGCTGGACACAAATGAAGACCAAGGTAGCCTGATTGCCACTGGCAGCCATCCCAGAAAGTGGAGGGGAAATGGTCTTAGGCCGAAGCCAATGTGCAGAACAGCAGAGTGGAGAGACAGGAAATTCCTAGGTGTTTGAGAACATCACCTAGTTGACAGGGGCTTGCTTCTGCTTCTGGGCTTTGTCTAATGTAGTTGAATTCCTTGTTGATTATAAGCAGATACAACTATTTGTCTCTCCAATGCCATTCTTTCCTCCTATTAATCAAACACCAATTTTTTTCAGGGTGGCTGCTGCCAGTTAGAACCCAGAATTCCTCAATCTTTTTCCTATGGGTGGCTCTGCAAAGAGAATTCTGGTCAATGAGCTCTAAATAGGAATCCTGCAGGATATTTCTAGGAAAGTTGTGCTTTACTGCTCAAGGCTGTACCTTGTCTTCTTTCCTGAAGCCTGGGATGCTGGTGACTAGAGCTGGAGCTGCTGTTCTGGTGACAGGACGGAGAAATGAGGGAACTAAAACCCAGAGCTGCAAGGCAATGCTGGCGAGCCTCACCTATTATGAAAGAAAGGAAACCTGTGATTTGTTAGGCCAGCATTCCTGACTTTGGCATTTGCATATAAATACTTTCTCTAACCCAGACATTAAAATTTTTCATTGATAAGGATTTTTCCTTGGTATTGTGTACCTAATGTTGCACATCAAACCACTCCTAAACTTAGTGACTTACAACTGTTATTATTATTTTTTTACATGTTTGACATTTGAATGGGGCACAGGGGAAACAGCTTATCACTGTCCCACGACGTTGGGGGCTTCAGATGGAAGGGCCCAAATGGATGGAAGCAGAGCCACCCAAGCTGATGTCATGATTCATATATCTGACACTTTACCAATGTCTCCACCTCTGTCTATATCAGCATAATGTGATCTCTTACATGGTGGCTTAGGGCTCCAAGAGATAGAAAACAGAAACTTCCTGTCTTTTTAAGCCTTGTTCCCAGACCTGGTACTATGTCCTTTCTACCCTAATCTATAGGTCCAAGCTGCCCAGACTAAAAGGGCTATGTAGAGGTATAGATAGATGTCCCTTTGTGACAGGAGGGACCAACTATCATGCTGGGGAATTTGGGAAGGATTTGTAGACAGCATTCCTTCAGCATAAAGGACAGTCTGAGTTTACTCTGTATCTGTGAAGTGTTCGGTGCTCAAATGTGGGTTGTATGCTGCTGTGTGGATCTTTATATTTTTCGTTGTTGGACACAGTTGAAAATTTGCCCTTTTGCCATGGCACCTTTTTTTAAGACTGGCGGAGGAAACTGTCACATGGGAAGGTAGGAGGATGCTAATGAGGTGTGTGTGTGTTCAGAGGTCAGGATGGGCACAGTGAATGAAAGCAGCCTTTCATGAGGAAAGAGAGAACTCATCCAGGGATCAGATATGTTGGAGTGAATTAATTAAGAAAGGACCTGCTAGCTGGTACCTGATCCCAGAGACTTGGTTACCATCCAAGAGATGATGAATCAAGGAATGTTTGCTGGTTACCTGCCACCAGCCATGTATTGTGTGGCGTTACCTGCTGTCAGTCAGGTACCCTGCAGGTGTGAACATGTGAAGAAGCCTTTTGCTGCCTCTGGTCCTTTGCAGGCCCCAAGTGGAAATGGGGTCTTCGAGAGGCATGGCTGCTTCCAGATATAAAAGCTCTGATAGATTGAAAACAGATTGAATGTGAGAAAAGACAGTTATAAAACTAGTAGCTGTCTTCAATGTTTACAGTAACAAAAGAATGCTTTGACCATCAACTCTGTAAACAAACAAGAAGCCCAAACCAGACTAAGTCAGTAGTTGACCAGATTTCATATTGAAGAAGAACCCAAGCTCTCACCCTAGGCCTTGGTGAAAGCCTTCAAAGCTCCTGGGGCATGATCTCATGCCTGAGGCCAAGTGATGATGGAAATTCTTTAAAACTGGATTCTGAAACTTTGGAATCCTGTGGCGGTAAAAGGAAACAAGAGAGAGAGAGAGAGAGAGAGAGAGAGAGAGAGAGAGAGAGAAGAGAGAATAAGATTGTGATATGACCTGTATGGTCTAGGGAGCAGCTACCATGGTGACCTCCTCTCTTGGACAGGGACCTGAACCAGAGTGTGGCTCAGGTGGATGCAGGATCACAGGTTGGCCCTGAAATGCACTAAACACAGTCTTTTCAAAAATTAAGATGTTTTGATTGCTTTTATTTTTTCGCTGAGCCTTCTTGACAGCCTTGGGTATGTGTTGCACATGTGTGACATGGCATATATGTGGAGGTCAGAGGACAATTTGTGAGTCAGTACTCTCCTTCCACCATGTGGGTCCTGGAGGTCAGGTTGTTAGGCTTGCTACTAAATACTTTTACCAGTAGAGTCATCTTGCAGACGCTTTAATTTTTTTTTAATTGCATTTCTTTAATTATTTCTATTTATTTGTGTGCGTGTGTGTGTGTGAGAGAGAGAGAGAGAGAGAGAGAGAGAGAGAGAGAGAGAGGGCGAGAGAGAGAGAGCATGTGGAGGTTAGAGGACAGTGTGTGGGAGGCAGTTTTTTCTCCTTCCACCATGTGGGTCCTGGAGATTGTTAGGGTCCGTAACTCGATGGGTCCCCTCCAGGTAACAAATACATGGGATTGGAGATGTAAAAATCAAGCAGAGTCTTTACTTTCCAGCTAGCTGGGGTCGACCGGCTTCCCAAGACATGCAAGTCTGGTCAGAACGATCGACCCCCATTCAGTTTCAGGTACAGATTATATAGGCCCACATAGTCATTACACAAAAAGCATTCCTCAGCAGACACTTTGATCAAACATCTTCTAAAAGCTATAGTTTCGGTTAAACATCTTTTCCAGGAAGGCTAGATCTGGTGTAAGCCTGGTGCAACTTCCTTCTCTTTGTTCCTTATCGGTTATCTGGTATGTGCAAACAGGCCTACAGGACACATTGTAAATCAACTGAGTCTGGGGTCCAGGGTCCAGGAAGGAGGTTTACAGCACTTCAATTCTTAGCATTTCAACTAGGTTAATCATCCATGTGTGGTAGATACAAATCAGGCAGAACAGGCAAGCTTAGCAAGTAAATCTAAATCAACATTTTAAACAGAGTTTTCTATCAAAATGCAGAGTTCTTACAGCATTCATCAAGGTATTTCATTTTTTTTTCCCAACAACCACATTTTTCTTAATGATAAAATATCGCTTTTTAAATTGTTTTCATTTATTTTTGAGAATTTCATGCATGAGTATTGTCTTTGTATTATTTCCATCCCTCCCAGTTCCCCAATAACTCCCACTGCACTGAGTCCATTTAGTGGTGTTTGTATGTCTCTGTATTTAGGGCTGCCCCTTTGGGATTAGATAACTTCTCAGGGAGCTAGTCCCTGGAGAAATCAGATTCACTCTCTCTCAGCATCCATATCTTTTATCAATCAGGCTTGAATGCTTGGTTGGAAATATGAATACTGTTAGCTATTATACTGGGACAACAGGCATAAACTATGACTGACTTGGGCAAAGACAGATAGTTATCCTGTGTGTAATAGAGCCTCAAGTTATTAAATTTATTATCAAAGCAAAGCAAATAGTATTTTATACACAGTTGTTATGCCAGAGCTATCGCCTGCTTAATTGTCAGGAAATGAGGATCACTGAAATGAACCTCTCAGGTTCTGGTTGGTCCCTGAGGGCTGGTTCTCATGCATTTTGTCCAAACCCCTGTGGCCTTCTGTTTGGCTTCATTTATTCTTCATTGGTCTGCCTTCCTCCCCACTGGTCATTAGGCAACAACTGCTCCACCTGGTGGTGTACGACATAACTCTGCCGAATTACCTTTCTTCTCTTCCTGCCTTCATACTCAGACCTTTTTCTGAGCTTTAGGAAGAAAAATGTCTCTCCTTTACACTGTTCCTTCCAAAAATGTGTGCACCAGACCTTTATTAATTATCCCCAGTACAGCTGAGACCATGATAATTCTTGTTTAGGCTTTACTGAGACACTGTGGAAAAAAGGAAAGGGGTTTGTGTCAGAACTGCTAACAACCCTGCCCCAAATCATGCCTATATCTGTGGCCACTTACTGGTTTATCTTTCTCTTACCTATAAGTTTGATTTATGATTTTAACAAATTCCTGTGACCGCCTGTAATAGCGGATCTGGGACAAAGGCTTAGGAGGCCTTTTGGTAAATCCTGTAGGTAGAGTTGGGCCAGGAGGAGGAGAGGGAGGGGCTCCCTTGGGCGTATCCATAGTAACTCTTGGGACTAGCACTTGGTTGGGCCCTACTGCCATGATGAAAGGCACCTGGAGTCTAGTGATTGTAAACAAAATTGCAGACCCATAGTTATGCAATCGCAGGCCCCATGTATTAACCCCTTCCCATCCGGAGAACTTTTTTCCTTTTTCTGTGAATCTGATAAGTAAAGGGTTGCAGGCTTGTGGTTCGAGCCCCCAAGTTGGCTTACAAGGGGGGCCTGTCACATCTCGTTTGAGGGTGATGTAGTCCCCACGGGCATTACTTAACCAGTATGTCTGACCCATGGTCTCACAGCCCCATCGTGGGCAGTAGTACTGGTCTGGTCTCCCACAACTGGGCTTATACTGTGGCCCTGGGCAAACATAGAATTGTTTTTGTCTAAGGTAGCGAACTCCCGATTCAAACTTGCAATTGTATCCGTGGGAGGAGTCTTCCACATCTCGGGTAATCGCTGCCCATTCCC